>NC_091988.1:193647582-193963090 GCF_044704955.1 Pristiophorus japonicus
AGAAAGATTGCAGCAATTTTCAAACATTCGTCAAGCTGGTACTGTAAGCTAAAAGGGCCCACTGTTCAAAATACAGCATCATTCATTTGCTTTTTGTTGCTGATTTCAAACACGTTGAGCACTAGTACTAGGGGTCGCAGTAATGTTTCACTTTTAAAATAATTCTAGTATCTGGCGAGAGGAAGGATCTTATAGGTTTGGTTAAAATTTAATAATTCAACATATTTAGTCTGCAACTCTTCTGTCAACAGACATAGAAATGTGAGTAGCTTCCAAGTCGCTTATTTAAAAAAAAACTAAACTAAAAAATCCTCTAAGTTTTTCATTAAGATATTCAAATTATACAACAGCTTTTCTCAGGCTTGCAAATGTGAAAATATTTCTTGATGCAAGAAAATTGATGCCATTTTTATTATGCTGCCCTTAGCGTTTCTGCAGCCATTGACATGGTCGATCACATGATCCTCCAGAGCAGCTCTCCATTGTTCAGCTTAGTGGGACTGTCCTTGCGTGGTTAGACTCTAGCCTATCTGATCATAACAAAAGCATCTCCATCAATAGCTACTCTTCCCATCTCCGAACCGTATCCCCAAAGATTCAGCCTCGGCTCATCATCCTCATCTAAATGCTGCCTTTGGCAATATCATTCTCTGCATGTATGTTGATGACACCCAGCTCTACCTCTCCTTGAAATCTGTTGACCCCTCCACTGCCTCCGACACCAAACTGCTTGTCCAACATCCAGTCTTGGATGAACTGCAATTTTTTCCAGCTGAACACTGGAAAGATGGATGCCACTGTCGTCCCCGTCACAAATTCCATACCTTTGCCACCAACTCCATCCCCTGCATGGCGCCCAGCTTGAGCAGCATCAGACTGTTTGCAATTATAAATCGGATTCCATCCTGATCTGAGCTTCTGATCCTACATCCTCTTCACCACAAAGACTGCCGACTTCCACATGCAACATCGCCCTCCTCGACCATGCCTCAGCCTACTAGCCACTGAAACTCTTGCCTGTGACTTTGTCACCTCCAACTCGTATTTCAATGCTCCCCTGCCAGCCTCCCACCTGCACTTCACCCACACCAAATCCCAGGCGCACTTCACCTCTGTCCTCGCCAATCTACGTTGGCTCCCGGTCGCTCTTTGCCTCAAATTTAAAATTCTCATCCTCGTTCAATCCACCCATGCCCTCAGCCCTCCCTATCTCTAATCTCCACCACCACAACAACTCCTCCCCAAACTCTGTTCCTTTGACCCCAGCCTCTTGTGCATTCCCATCCTCCACCCTAACCCACCGCCAACCTTCACCCTTCATTGGCAGCCGTGCCTTCAGCTCTGGAATTCCTCCCAAACCCCTCTGCACCTCCACCTCCCTTTCCTCCTTGAATAAATAACTTTTCGACCAGGCTCTTGATCACCCATCCTAATAACTCTTTCTTTGGCTCAGTGTTCATATTTTTGCGTATGCCTTTGAAGCGCCTACATTAACGACGCAACATAAAGGCAATTTGTCGCTGTTGGAATTATTTGCACTGTTCAATACTCTATGACAGCTTCCTTAAGCACACTGTTTCCCTTATCGTCTGAAGTCTGCATCTTTTTCACTTTTTGCCCCTGAAAATTGCAATTATCACAATTACCATAAACGCTACTAGAATAGGCACAGGTTGAGATATGTCTTCAAACTCACTTTGGATAGAATTCAAAATATGGAATGCCAGCCAAGTATGTGACAGGCTAAAGCCACTAAATTCATTTACAAAAATCAGGCAACGTTATAAAATATACAAATTAAACCAACATGAGAGTACCTACAAGAAAACTGCCATTTATAGCATGCAGTTGTACAGAGCTCACAACAGCTCTTCTCCAGCAGTTAAGACAGGCTCTTGGATTTGAGCAGTCTTTTGGTGAATAACATTGCCGAGTGCTTGTGTATCTTGGTAACAAGCTGCTGTCTGGAGCCATATTCCTCAGGTAGAGTTTCACAAGCCAAACACTCACAAAGCTCTTCAGTCGAAGGAGCTTTCAGAGCTCAGAAAGACTACAGATGTGCCTGCTTTTATTCCCGTTATTTCTTTAAAGAGGAATGTTGCAGTTATTACCAAAAAGAGGAGGAGGATATTTTAAAGCAGTCCACTGCCACTTCCACACAGACCAATTAGCTCATTTTAACATGCAACATTGGAGTCTGGAGTAATACACATGAAATGATTTGTGGCACTGAACTGAATGGGATCAATTTGAAGTGACCTATCTATTAACAGTTGCAAAACACAGGACCCGGCATTTACACTTAACAAATTAAGTTAATTAATTAAGCTGCTGCCCCCAAAAAAGAGAATCAAAGAAAACACAGTCACTTTTTAACAATATAAATAAAAAGCAAGAAACTGCAAATGCCAGAAATCTGAAACAAAAACAAACTGCTGGTGATTCTGAGCAGGGCCATCAGCAGCAAGAGACAGGGATCACAACTGATACCTCAACTTGTCTGTTCTCTCCACAGATGTTGAAGGACCTGCTGTTGCATGTTTCGAGCAGTCGCTCTTTTTGTTTCACCTGCTTGAAGAAGTTGTTGACATTTTAAATATTTTTAAAATCCTCAAATTTTACAATCTGTGACAATAGCATTTGCAGAATAGTGTACTTACATTCTCCTATCAGTTGAGTGATGTTTCTTCTATGGCTTCATAATGCAACAAATTTGCCAAAACTTATTTAGTAACAACACATCATTTGGGTTGGGGGAAATGCAGCATGATGTAGTTAAGAGAATGCCCTTCAGTCTTCAATAATATATGGCCTATCTTCTAGTTACAGTCTAGTGTCTATTGTGATCTTATATCACTGACTAGTAAACTTAATCAGGTTTTCCAGAGATTCAGAACTTCATCACATCTGCATCAAAGGTCATTGGATTGTGTCTTTTAAACTTTCCCAATGAAACTATGGATTCTGAATCCCGGTTTATTAGACGCGCAAGAAAGCCATCATATTGATTGCTACTGTCCAATGTAAATGTATGGTCTTTTCATACATTTACAATAACAACTTGTATTTATATAGCGCCTTTAATGTAGTAAAATGTCCCAAATTGCTTCACAGCAGTGTTACGAGACAAAAATTTGACACCGAGCCATACAAGAAATTACAGTAGATGACCAAAAGCTCGGCCAAAAAGAGGTAGATTTTAAGGAGCATCTTAAGAAAAAAAAAGGAGGTAGAGAGAAGGAGAGGTTTAGTGAGGGAGTTCCAGAGCTTGGGCAACTGAAGGCACGGCCACCAATGGTTGAGCGATTATGATCAGGGATGCTTAAAAAGGCAGAATTTGAGGACTGCAAATATCTCGGGGGGTGGTAAAGAGGTTGTGGGGCTGAAGGAAATTACAGAGATAGGGATGGGCGAGGCCATGGATGGATTTGAAAACAAGGATGAGAATTTTGAAAATCGAGAAGTTGCTTGACCTGGAGCCAATGGGAGGTCAGCGAGCACAGAGGTGATGGGTGAGCGGGACTTGGTGCGAGTTAGGGCACAGGCAGCCAAGTTTTGGATGGCATCAAGTTTTTGTAGGGTAGAATGTGGGAGGCCAGGCAGGAGTGCGTTGGAATAGTCAAGTCTAGAGGTTAACAAAGGAATGGATGAGGGTTTCAGCAGCAGATGAGATGAGGCAGGGCAGAGACGGGTGATGTTACGGAGGTGGGAATAGGCGGTTTTAGTTACATCGTGGATATGTAGTCAGAAGTTAATTTCAGGGTTAAATATGATACCAAGGTTGTGAACATAGAAACATAGAAAATAGGTGCAGGAGCAGGCCATTCAGCCGTTCTAGCCTGCACCGCCATTCAATGAGTTCATGGAATAAAAGAAATAGCAGGAGTAGGCCATCTGGCTCCTCGATCCTGCTCTGCCATTTAATAAGATCATGACAGATGGACTCAGTTCCACTTCCCTGCCCGCTCCCCATAACCTTTTACTCCATTATTGCTCAAAAATCTGTCTATCTCCACCTTAAATATATTCAATGACCCAGCCTCCACAGCTCTCTGGGGCAGAGAATTCCACAGATTTACAATCCTCAGAAGAAATTTCTCCTCATCTGAGTTTTAAATGGGCGGGCCCTTATTCTAAAATCATGCCCTCTAGTTCTAGATTCCCCCACGAATGGAAACATCCTCTCTGCATCCACTGAGCCCCCTCAATATCTTATATGTTTCAATACGATCACCTCTCAATCTTCTAAACTCCAATGAGAATAGGTCCAACCTGCTCAACCTTTAAGTCCAACCCTTCATCTCAGGAATCAACCGAGTGAACCTTCTCTGAACTGTCTCCAATGCAAGTATAATCCCTCCTTAAATAACAATCTGGTTCAGCCTCAGACAGATGCTCGGGAGAGGGATGGAATCGGTGGCTAGGGAAGCAGTTTGTGGTGGGGATCAAAGACAATTGCTTCGGTATTCCCAATATTTACGGTGAAAATTTCTGCTCATTCAGAACTGGATGTCGGACAAGCAGTCTGACAATTTAGAGACCGTGGAGGGGTCGAGAGAAGTGGTGGTGAGGTAGAGTTGGGTGTCGTCAGCGTACATGTGGAAACTGCCGCTGTGTTTTTGGATGATGTCACCAAAGGGCAGCATATAGATGAGAAATAGGAAGGGGGCCAAGGACAGATCCTTGGGGGACACCAAAGGTAACAATGCAGGAGTAAGAGAAGCCATTGCAGGTGATTTTCTGGCTACGATTAGATAGATAAGAATGGAACCAGGCGAGTGCAGTCCCACCCAGCTGGAAGATGGTGGAGAGGCGTTGGAGGGAGATGGAGTGGTCAATTGTGTCAAAAGCTGCTGACAGGTAGAGAAGGACGAGGAAGGTCAGTTTACCTTCATCACAGTCACCAAGACGGTCATTTGATGAGAGCCGTTTCGGTACTGTGGCAAAGGCAGAAACCGATTGAAGGGATTCAAACATGGAGTTCCAGGAAAGATGGGCACGGATTTGAGAGGCAACAACACGTTCAAAGACTTGAGAGAAACATAGAAACATAGAAAATAGGTGCAGGTGTAGGCTGCACCACCATTCAATAAGATCATGGCTGATCATTCACCTCAGTACCCCTTTCCCGCTTTCTCGCCATACCCCTTGATTCCTTGCGCTGTAAGTGCCATATCTAACTCCCTCTTGAATATATCCAATGAACTGGCATCAACAACTCTCTGCGGTAGGGAATTCCACAGGTTAACAATTCTCTGAGTGAAGAAGTTTCTCCTCATCTCAGTCCTAAATGGCCTACCCCTTATCCTAAGACTATGTCCCCTGGTTCTGGACTTCCCCAACATTGGGAACCTTCTTCCTGCATCTAACCTGTCCAGTCCTGTCAGAATTTTATAGGTTTTTAATGAGATCCCGTTTCATCCTTCTAAACTCCAGTGAATACAGGCCCAGTCGATCCAGTCTCTCCTCATATGTCAGTCCTGCCATCCCAGGAATCAGTCTGGTGAACCTTCGCTGCACTCACTCAATAGCAAGAACGTCCTTCCTCAGATTAGGAGACCAAAACTGAACACAATATTCCAGGTGAGGCCTCACTAAGGCCCTGTACAACTGCAGTAAGACCTCCCTGCTCCTATACTCAAATCCCCTACATACCATTTGCCTTCTTCACCGCCTGCTGTACCTGCATGCCAACTTTCAATGACTGATGTACAATGACACCCAGGTCTCGTTGCACCTCCCCTTTTCCTAATCTGCCGCCATTCAGATAATATTCTGCCTTCGTGTTTTTGCCACCAAAGTGGATAACCTCACATTTATCCACATTATACTGCATCTGCCACGCGTTTGCCCATTTACCTAACCTGTCAAGTCACCCTGCGTCCTCCTCACAGCTCACACCGCCACCCAGCTTAGTGTCATCTGGAGATATTACACTCAATTCCCTCATCCAAATCTAGCATGACAACCTAGCATGACATTTCATAAAACCGTGTGTTCAACTCTGCTATTGTTTCTGTTGAAGTTCACAGAACATGGGCAATGTAAAATGCACAAAAATATTTGGAGGGTTAGTTTCCCTGAGTCAGAAGGTTGTGGGTTCAAGTCCAACTCCAGAGACTTGAACTCAAAAATCTAGGCTGACACTCCAGTGCAGATCTGAGGGAGTGCTGCACTGTCGGAGGTGCCGCCTTTCGGATGAGATGTGAAACCGATGCCCCGTCTGCTCTCTCAGGTGGACGTAAAAGATCCTATGCCACTATTTCATAGAAGAAAAGGGGAGTTATCCCCAGTGTTCAAGGCAATATTTATCCCTCAATCAACATCACAAAAAAGATATATATTCTGGTCATTATCACTTTGCTGTTTATGGGAGCTTGCTGTGTACAAATTGGCTGCTGTGTTTCCTACATTATAACAGTGACTACATTTCAAAGGTGGCTGTAAAGCGCTTTGGATGTGCCGAAGTCATGAAAGGCACTATATAAATGCAAGTAATTCTGTATTTACATCTGCAAATGTCAGATAATTTCAATGTTGTCTGAAGGTTTTTTTTTCCCACTTCTTACACAACGTCTGTAGACAACTACTCATTATGATCCAACTTTATACACCACCAGTTTCTACCCTCCACCCATTATGTCCTGCTCGCTCTCCAACTTGCCTGTATTTCTTCATATTGTTTTATAGACTGTACTTGCCACAATCTAAATACATGTTCATGATAGAGTTATGTATGGGTTTAGTCATTTGCTCATACCTGAACACAAGTTGAAACACAAATCCTTTATGAGCCTTGGTCCATCCGATTCCAACACTGCATTCAGCTTGTAGACAGTTTCATGAATACCAATTGCCACTCCCATTCCTATAAAAAACGCCGGTTTATATTACAAGACATTTTCTGCAGTAGCTTGACCCACTTTTAAACCCGTTCATGCTGTAGGCAGCAATCATTTTCCAGGAATCAGCCCAACAGTTGGAGACGGTTCACATGAGCCAGCAACAGGAAGAGTATTTTGCTGGCCAGTATGGCTTCAGCCACTTCGTTGAACAGGTTGAAACATTCAGTTCTGATGAAAAGTCATTGACCTGAAACATTAACTCGGTTTCTCTCTCCACAGATGCTGCCTGACCTGCTGAGTATTTCCAGCAGTTTCTGTTTTTATTTCAGATTTCCAGCATCTGTAGTATTTTGCTTTGGTTTTAATATATAAATGTACAGTTACTTCTATAAAAGTTAGATGGCTCCTAGGTTGGTATTTCCACCGGGAGCTACTCATTGCTTCATCTCTATCCATGGGAATCGGTTTGTCATCCTTTGTCCTTTCTCTCCCAAAAAGTTCATTAACATAGAAGTTTCAGACAGGAGAAAAACTTCAGTCCATCTAACCCACTTGTTCACAGTATTCCCTTGGTGCATTTTGAATAACCCTAAATTTTGTTTGTTCACAAGAACAGGTCTAGTTCCTTCTTGAAACCCATTAAGGTTTCCTGTTCCACCACTGTAATGTATGCACTTGTGAGTATGCTTGAATTTAATGGTTAAAGTTTAATTTGTTTTAATTTGCCGGTTTTAGTGCCCCCCCCCCCACCCCGCTTTTAGCCAGGGGGCACTTGTATAATGTGTTTTGGTGCCCTCAAAAAAAAAACAAGGGGGCACCTGAAAATGTTTTGGAGTGTGCCTCGCCCCCCCTTTAATCAGGGGGTACTTGATTAAAGTTTGCAACAAAATAGTTGTAGAGCTGTTGAGTTAGAGTGGCTTAGCCAGTCAAGTGATGTTCACAGGACTCAATAAAACCCCAGCCAGCTGGGTTCAGGGGGATCCACAATGAGGCAGGGTGGTTGTGAGCCTGGTGGATGAACTGGTAATGTGTAGTGCGATTGTTAAACCTTTGTTAATAGTAATGTGTTGCTATGAATTCTTAAGCAAAGAACCCATGAAGCAAATATATTACAACCAGCCATGCTGGTAATATGTTCCACATACTTACGACACAGTTAGTAAAAAAACTCCTCCTGCATTCCTATTTTCTTTTGTCATCCTTCATTTGTAAAAGTGACCTGTTGTGCTTAAATTCTGTACACAGCAGTAAAGCTTATTTGAATCCAATTTGTCGACACCTTTCCTAATTTTAAATACCCGCTCAGTCTTCTCTTTTCAAAAGAGACATCATCATCATAGGCAGTCCCTTGAAATCGAGGAAGACTTGCTTCCATTCAATTCACGTGACTGTACAGTCCAATACAGGAATTACAGCCTCTGTCACAGGTGGGGCAGACAGTGGTTGATGGAAAGGGTGGGTGGGGAGTCTGGTTGGCCGCACGCTCCTTCCGCTGCCTGCGCTTGATTTCTGCATGGTCTCGGCGACGAGACTCGAGGTGCTCAGCGCCCTACCGGATGCTCCCTCCACTTAGGGCGGTCTTGGGATGCATATGAAGGCAGACAGGATGCGTAGACTAGGCTTGTATTCCCTTGAGTATAGAAGATTAAGATCTAATTGAGGTGTTTAAGATGATTGAAGGATTGAATAGGGTAGTTGGAGAGAAACTATTTCCTCTGGTGGGAGAGCGAGTGGAGGAAGAAAGAGTCCAGAACAAGAGTGTAAAAGCTTAAAATTAGATCTCAGTCGTTCAGGGTGATGTCAGGAAGCACTTCACACAAAGGGTAGTGGAAATCTGGAACTCTCTTCCCCCAAAGAGCTGCTACGGCTAGGTCAATTTAGGTAAGGGTATAAGGGATATGGAACCAAGGCGGATACATGGAGTCAAGATACAGACCAGCCATATGCTAATTGAATGACGGAACAGACTGGAGGGGCTGAATGGCCTACTATTGTTTCTATGTTCCTAGAAAAGACCCAGGTTGTCAATCTTTCTTCATACGTCATAATATGGGATCACCTGTAAAGCCATTCCCTGTACCACCTCCAATAACTGACCATCCTTTTTGAAACGGAGAACAAAATTGCATGCAGTATTCCAGATGTATGGCACTGTACTGGTAACTGGCTGACAACTAAATACTTGCCCATGCACTACTACTCATCAGTGTTTACCAACCAAATATTTGTTAATTGGTTTTAAATACATTCCCATCTATCCCAAGGGCTTGGACTTTATGTAGTGCCTTCCTGAAATCCAGGTAAATAATGTCCATCATCTCTCCCCTAGCTACTGGGTCTGTTGTCTCTTCAAAAGAAATCCAATAATTAGTCAAGCATGATCTCCCACTCCTAAAACCATATCTATCACAGATTAGCTCATGCGCCTCAAGATGCTCCCTTGTATTATCCCTCAATATTTTCAAGCACTTTCCCAATACCTGTAGTGGAACTAAGGTTCCAAACTTAGATGTTTATCCTTTGGCCCTTTTTTTTGAAGATGGAAGTACAATATTTACATTGTTGGGTGGGGGCTGGAGGGTGGGGAAATCAAATGCATGGTTACCTAGTAATAATAGGCATGTGCAAATGCCACAAGATTTGAAAGGTACAAAATTCTAATGCATGCTCCCAAAAGAGGAACCCAAGGATTCAAGTCCAAATTTGATGTCTGCGGTCATATTTAAGTACTGTAATATTGAGATTAACCCTGTATGGACTACAGTAGAATGTCACAGTTATAACGATACAAAATGTGAGGAAGATTCTGAAATATTTTGCATTTACATTGAAGGAGACCACTAAACGTATGGGAATATTTTAGTTATTAAAACAAAGTGCATTGCAACTATTAAATAAATTGAAGCAGGAAAGTGAGGAAATTACACAGATGGTTTAGATTTGTTCAATACAATGAGTTACAAAACATAGTATATTTTTGAATTAAATACATGATGATACGTCCTTACTATACAGTATAAATGCACACGAGGCCCATACTTGAGAGAAGGTTACTCTGTGACCAATTACCTTTATTACCAAGACCTCAAGTGATGAAAGTGAGTGGAGCTTCCCCTTTTATACCTGAAAGTCCAGGTTAGGAGTGTCTCCCACAAGTTTACCCCCTTGTGGTCAATGTTCTCAAGGTGTACAACTTAGGTCAGCTTATACATGGGTTACAATGATAGTTGAATACATGACACATGAACTTTTGTCTTTGGAGAATTTATTCAAAATAATTTAGCATCTGCCATCTTCTACAGACATGGTGCGAAATACCGCTTTGCCATCCAGGAGTTGTTTAGAGTCTTGGCTAAGTCAATGATATTTTCAGTCATAAACTAGTCCAGAATTTCAAATATCTAATCTTAATCATAAGAAGGCACAGTTAATATTCTGAAGCCACATTTCTGCTGCAGCTACTGATGTAAGGCCATATTTTTTACAGACTCTACCATGCCAAAAATGACAGCTGGAACTTACTGCTCGACTTAAAGAACACAATAAAAAGGAATATTCTATCTTAATCAATCACCACTTTTCAATGCTTTTTTTTTAAAAAGCGTCAATGGGGAATTCCTCAGTTTGTTACAAAACTGTAAATCTGTTCTTTATGCTCACTTTTATGATTTCACTACAAATAGCGCACAAAATTTTTCCCCAGTGTTATTTAACAAATGCCCAAGTACTTAAGAAAAATAAGCCCTGCAGAGGTGGGTGCAATGGCAATTCTCTAATATTACAGCTACTCAGGAGATGCCACAAGGTATTTGGGGAATCTAGCTCAAACAAGCACTTAAAGAATTCTGCAGATTGCAAGTTACTATCCGAGTTCACAGAAAAGACCAGGAAGGGAGACGCCAATGTTAAAGGACTCAAATTTCCCCCAATTGTATATCAACTCACTCAACCAAATTTTCTCTAAAAACTGAATTATTAACATGAGTTTAAATGCATAAATGGAGATTCTCAATCAATAGGAATGCTGATTAAGACACAGAACGAGATACGAGGCCTTTTCCAAAAAAGGAGGAAGGAAAGAGGAAAGGTTTGGAACATACAGCAAGTTACTATCTTAAGTGACTCTCATACCATCATCATCATCAAAGGTAGTCCCTCGGAATCGAGGAAGACTTGCTTCAACTCTTAGAATGAGTTCTTGGGTGGCTGAACAGTCCAATGAGAGAGTTACAGTCCCTGCCACAGGTGGGACAGTCAGTTATTGAGGGCGAGAGAGAGTGGGACAGGTTTGTCGCACGTTCCTTCGCCTGCGCTCATCTTCCGCCTGCACTCGCCGACGAGTCTCGAGGTGCGGAGCACCCGCTTGGATCCATCTCCTCCTCCCAGGGCGGTCTTCGGCCAGGGACTCCCAGGGGTCGGTAGGGATGCTGCACTTGACCAGGGAGGTTTTGAGGGTGTCCTTGTAATGTTTCCTCTGTCCACCTTTGGCTCGTTTGCCATGAAGGAGTTCAGAGTAGAACGCTTGTTTCGGGAGTCTCGTGTCTGGCATGCAGACGATGTGGCCCGCCCAGCGGAGCTGATCAAGTGTAGTCAATACTTCAATGCTGGGGATGTTGGCCTGGTCGAGGACGCTAATGTTAGTACATCTGTTCTGCCAGGGAATTTGTTTGCATACCACTTCAGGGAAATCATAAAGAACCTGGCAGAAGATTGGGCTAGATGGTGGTGCAGATTAGGTTTATTGCATGGTGAATCTAAACATAAAATAAGCAGGTATAGGCTCCCTAATGGTCAACTAGTTAAGGCATAAACAGCTGAGCCATTCAAATCAGTAAAATCCTAGGTTATGCTCAATTTGTTGATCTCAGCAGGGTAGTAGCAGGGGTGCTACAATTTGCCACAATGTCCCGGGTTGGAGAAAAACAATTCTATGATATCCTACTCCCAATTGGTATCCTACTGCATTTTTTGAAAGTGCTCATATGAACATTAGGTGAGGGAAGGATTGAACACTACTGTGATGACCCCCATCACAGGCCTACCATTCACCGTTTCGGCTGGATTTTCGGGTTGTTTGCAACCGGGTTTTCACCCTCCGCATCGAAAAATGGGGCGCTCAGCTGTTTTTCGCCCGGTCGCGATCTTCGGGCCGGTTTTTGCCGCGGTGCTTAGAAGCACTCCCGGGGAGAGCTGCCCTGGGGTGTAACGGCTCGCATTGCGACACCGTCCAGAATTGAGAGACTCACCCGAACCGTATGCCGCGCCGATCGCCAGGGAACACACCGTAGTCCAGCCCTGCCGGCGGCAATAAGTTGGATAAACTGAAAAAAAGGCAAGTTAAAGTTTTTATTTTTATATATTTTTGCATCGTTGAGAGGTTAGGGTGTTTTTGAATTGTTTTTTTTTAGGGTTTTTTCCCCCTCCCAAGGCCTCGCTCGGAGCGATCTTGGCCCCGCACTAAAGTTGGCGAGGATCCCGTTTATGCTCTGCAAAAATAATGCAACGCCTCCCTTTGCACTGTACCCCTGGCGCAGACCTCAAATGCCAAAAGTTAAGCAATTAATCGATAACGTTAATTGGGCAGTCATTTTCCTGCTCCGCTTCTGTTTTCGCCCCGAAAATTGAGAAGCCAAAAATCCAGCCCTTTAAGTCTACCCATAAATAATAACCACTTGAGCGTCATATCAGTGGCCAACCGGACTATAACCCAGCATCAGGTGAGGATGATAATGCCTCATTCTCAGATTTCTGAGGGGAACACCATATGGGGAGTGGGGGGGGGGGGAAAAAGAAGTGAAAAACAAGTGAAGGAGTAACCAAAGGCTGTTTTCCCACACCTCCTAGCTGATCACTTTTCCCGAATTGCTTTACATCCCAGTTTGATACAGTTTTGGATCCAAAGCTGTCCCAGGTATAATACTCAAAGCTCACGTGGGGGAAAAATTGATTTGTATCCCCAATTTAGGCCAACCTCAGTGGAAAGTGCTCCATATAGGTACACGTGCTCTTCTGGAGCATTTCAGACAGTAGCTAAGCACGCGACCATACCTCAGACAAGCCCCTGGAATGTGATTCTGAAAGATATCCAAATATAGTGCATTTGTGGTTATGTGAAGCTTTGGTAATTTAAACTAATTATGTTAAGAGTACTGCACTGATGAGGAACAATGCACTGGAGGATAAAGCACTTTTGCCCAGAGGCACACGTTGGGTTCCATGTGCTTTGTATAAAGCTGCTAAAAATTCAGAAATTGAACAAAACCTGCATTTTTTTTCCCTTCTCCTTGATAAAGGTTAGTGAATATGCAACACAGTTGCTTCCAGAACTCCACATAACCCAGCACAGGAAAACAGCATTTTTAGCTCTTGCCAACTACTCTGCATTCTACATAGCTCCATCTGATGAAGGTCAAAAGTTTAGAAAGTTTTGCAGAAACTAAAACAGCCAATCAAGAGAATCGCGCAATGCTGCATACACTTTGACCCTATCCAAATGGAATTTTTTTCTTTTTGTGTGTGGGGCTGTGGGCACGACCTACGATTGATTCAACATGCCGATTGTAGTTTTAAGGACTAAAATGTATAAACTGTCGAGACAACAGGGCTGTAACTAACTTTGCCACATAGATAATTCACAAGTTTCTCAGTTTAGTGGAAAATGATTTTGTTAAAACATCTGCATAATAATTAACGAACAAAAACCATAGGAATTTCAAACATAAGTTAAAGGCACGGTGATTTACTTGCAGAAAGCCTAGTTTGCGCCATCTGCTTCTAGGACTGTTGCTCATTATTCAATAACATGTTCCACAAGTTACATTTACCATAAAGAATGGTGTGTATCGACAAAAAAATGTTTGTCCTGCATGACTGTGTGTTTTTCATGTGGCAATTCTACACGACTGCCAAAAGAACCCGAAACAAAGTGTCACTGACAATTTCAACACTTCCAATGAGCACACTTTTAAAAACATAGATCTGATCCAAATAGTGGGAGAGCGACCAAAAAAAATAATAATTTTCAGGAATCCCAGTCCAATGTTCTTCCCTGTGCTTTTACTGTCCATTCTACCTCTGTAAATATCTGTTCACTTCAGCTTTTATAGCAAGAATTACTGCTGAGAAATTGATCTACCGCAACCATCCCATTAATTCACAGGAGATTTAATAGAGCTTTTTAAAATTATGAAAGATTTTGATTATGTGAATAGGGAAAGATTATTTCCACTGGCTAGGAAGTCAATGACAAGGGTCATCCATTTAAAGGGGTTAATAAAATGATGAAAGTGATTGAAATAAATTCCTTTATGCAGAAATTTGTTCATAGAATCATAGACCCATGATTTTAAAGGGGTAGCAGTTATGGTGCGCACAAACCCCGAAGAAGTGGTGCACTCAGGGACGTGGAGGCCCAGCTGATCTCAACTGCGTGGTCTCATTTCCATAAGTTAAATCGGAGCCCCGACCAAAATGCACTACTTGGCCGGTGGAAGGGAGCAGAAGATGGCCAGCAGGAGGCCGTAGCCAGGGACCCGCGGGATCAGGTAAGGAAGCCCAGCTTCCTTACGAGGCCCGGAGGTGCACACCGGCCCTTCTTGGCCCACAAGGAAACCGGATATAAAATTTGACCCACGATCTTGTGAATTATCTATGTGGCAAAGTTAGTTACAGCCCTGTTGTCTCGACAGTTTATACATTTTAGTCCTTAAAACTACAATCAGCATGTTGAATCAATTGTAGATCGTGCCCACAGCCACACACACACACACAAAAAGAAAAAAATTCCATTTGGATAGGGTCAAAGTGTATGCAGCATTGCGCGATTCTCTTGATTGGCTGTTTTAGTTTCTGCAAAACTTTCTAAACTTTTGACCTCATCTGACCCACGATCGCTCTCACGGCAGGTTTGGCCTGACAGGGAACCCACCACTGATTCACCCGCTCAGGCCTGGGACTAAAATAGTACATTGGATCCTGATGATGTCCGGGGGGGGGGAGGGGGGGTTGTTTCCCTCATTTTGACGACCCCTAACTGGTGGAAACCCAGCAAGAAGGGAAGGGGGAAAAGAGTTAAAATCATGGTCATAGAATCTAACCGCACATTCTGCTCTTTATGCTTCTTTGAAAGATCTACCGAATTATTCCAGCTCCCCTCTTTCCCCATAGCCCTGCAAATTTCTCCTTTTCAAGTCAATACTCAATTCTGTTTCAAAAATTACTACAGAATCTGCTTTCAGGTAGTGCATTCCAGATCACAACAACTCGCTGTGTCAGAAAATGTTTCCTCATGTTGCCGCTTGTTTTTCTGCCAATCATCTTAAATCTGTGCCTTCTGGTTACTGACCCTCTGCCACTGGAAAGTTTCTCCTTATTCACTCCATCAAAACCCTTCATGATTTTAAACAGCCTCCTCTTAACCTTCTCTGCTCTAAGGAGAACAAGCCCAGCTGAAGTCCCTCATCCCTGGCACCATTCTAGTAAATCTCTTCTGCACTCTCTCTAAAAAAGGTTTTGACATCCTTCCTAAAGTGTGGTACCCAGAATTGAACAATACTCCAGCTGAGGCCTAACCAGTGTTTTAGAAAGGTTTAGCATACTTTCTTGCTTTTGTACTCTCTGCCTCTATTAATAAAGCCAATGATCCCATATGCTTTTTGTTTTAAAAACAGCCTTCTCAACTTATTGTGCCACCTTCAAAGATTTGCGTACATACACTCCAGGGGCCCAAGTTTCCACATGATTTGCGCCTGATTTTTAGGAGCAACTGGTGGAGAACAGACTATCTTAGAAATCGCAATTCTCCACATTTTTTTTTCTGTAGTTCTAGTCAGTTAGAACAGTTTCACTTTGGAACAGAATTTTTTCTTCAAAAGGGGGGCGTGTCCGGCCACTGACGCCTGACTTCAAAGTTCCCACAGTGAAAACGTACTCCAAACGAACTTAGAATGGAGCAAGTGAAGATTTTTGTAGAACTGAAAAAACTTTGTCTACACATTAAAAAATCAGGCGCAGATTACAAATTAGGCGTCCAGAACGAGGTGGGGGGGGGGGGGGGGGGGGGGGGAGGGAAGTCATTAAATTCTACAATAAATCCTTATTTATACTTATACAAATATTATACAAATAAATCCAACCTGAATAAACATTTATAAGCAAAGAAAAGATTAAATAAACCATCTTCCTACCTGTGTGAAAGTGCTTCAGTCAGCTCAGCGGTGTGGCGTCATTCCCGTGAATGGGAGGGAGGGAGGGGCAGTCGGGCAGTAAGCAGGCAGCAAGCAGCCTTCCACTTGAGGTGGAAGCCTTAGTCAGCTCAGCGGTGTGGCGTCGTTCCCGCGAACGGGAGGGAGGGAAGAGGCAGCCGTTCCCGACGGCGGGCGGGGAGGGAAGGAGGCAGTAAGAAGGCTGCAGGAAGCCTCAGAAGTTGAGCAGCCATTCCCGACGGCAGGGGGGAGGGGGGGGAAAGAGGCCGTCGGGAAACGGCTGCCTCAACTTCTGAGGCTTCCTGCAGCCTTCTCACTGCTCCAAGAAGCCTCAGTGCTGATGGCAATGTGCTTTTATTAAAAAATGTTCAAAAATTAAACAGCTACAAAGAACTACAAAAATGGCCGAGTGCCAATGTTTCCTTCACACTGCGCGTGCTTGAACGCTCCAACGCGCACGCGCAGCGTTGCCGGCATGAAAAAAACTAATTTAAATGGTGCCCGCCCCCTCCCACTTACAAAATCGGCGCGAGTGGTAGGCTCCGCCTCCCTGGGCGCCGCGCCAAGCAGACATGGAGCTGCAGGGCGCTCCAGAATCACGCGTTTTTTTTCAGGCGCCGTTTTTGGCGCAAAAAATGGGCGCCCAGCTCGGAGGGGCGCCCGTTTTGTAGCGTGTGGAAACTTGGGGCCCAGGTCTCTCTGTTGCTGCAACGCCTTTAAAATTGTAGCTTTTAGTTCATATTGCCTCTCTTCATTCTTCCCATCAAAATCCATCACTTCACGCTTCTTTGTTAAATATCATCTGCCATAGAATTTTTTTTTGTAAACGGACCAGAAACAGGCCATTCAACCCAACTGGTCCGTGCCGGTGTTTATGCTCCACACGAGCCTCCCCCCTCTAGACTTCATCTAACCCCATCAACATATCCTTCTATTCCTTTCTCCCCTGTGCACTTATCTAGCTTCACCTTAAATGCATCTATGCTATTCGCCTCAACTACTCCGTGGTAGCGAGTTCCAGATTTTGTGCTGTGAGCCTGTGCCCCATAGGATCTGGGTTTAGGGTTCCATCAGTCAAGGTTGGATTTGAAATCAGGCCTCACAAGTGGGAGGACAATGTCTAACCCACTATGCAAAACAACTCTCCCCCCCCCACCCCCCCCATCCCATTTTTTGTTATGTGTCTGCCCAATTCACCAGTCTATCTATGTCCTCCTGATGTCTGCTACTTACCTCCTCACTGTTTACTACATTTCCAAGTTTTGTGTCATCTACAAACTTTGAAATGATGCCCGCTATACCCAAGTCCAGGTTATTAATAAGCATCAAAGAGAGCGAGGGTCCCAATACCTTAGAGGATGTTACTGTTTTTCTCTCTCCAGTGTGAAAAACAACTGTCCACCACTACTCTCTGCTTTATGCCTTAGTCAATTTTGTATCCAAGCTGCCACTCCCCTTTTAATTCTATGGGCATCAATTTTGCTAACGAGCCTATTATGATGTGGCTTTTGAAAGTCCATATAAAAACAACTGCACCAGTTTCATCCACCCTCTCCATTACTTCATGGAAGAACTCAACCAAGTTGGCAAGCTCGATTTGCCATTCACAAATCGGTGTTAATCATTAAATCATTAAATAAATCATTTTTTCCAAGTGAAAATAATTTTGCCCGTAATATAGTCACAAGAAGTTTCCCCTTCACTGACGTTGAGGCAGAGAGCACTGCATTCATTTTTTAAAGGAAGAGTGGAAGGGAGAGAGAGCACGAGCAAGTGAGTGGGATTCATTTTGGAATGCTCTGCAAGTGTTGGCACAAACGCAATGAGCTCCTGCTGCAAACTTATGGAGTGGCAAGGCTATCCCAACGTTGAATGAGAATTAAAGCCAGGTTTTCTACAATAATAGGTTTCATTTTCTTGGAGCCATGAGAATTTTTCATATTGTTCTGGGAGCCCTGCGTCTCAACAGCAATTTCTGACTCTCACTGTGGCAGCAACACCAGACAGTTTTGCTGACAGATCAAGCAAGTGTGAAATAAGACGGCTTGGAGTAAGAGAAGAGAAAAATCCACGTAGTTAAGTGGAATAACGTCTCAGATTGAATTCATAGGGACTTGCGGAGCAAAGCAAGCAGAAACAAAAATGGAAAAATAGATAGAAATCTGAATTGAAGATAATCAGAGCAGAGAAGAACAGAATAAAGAAAAAAGCAAGAAGCAAAGGTTAACAAAAAGTAAGTAACTTGAAGTAAGCTATTTTTACAAATTTGGATCTCCCATAGATAGCGGGTTCATTGGTAATAGTCAGTCCCATAAAACGGCCCAAGCATCTTTCTTTAATGGCAGTTGATTCACACTGCCTTATATCTATTTGTACAATAGCGAGACCCGAGGAGCAATAAAGCCCCTTTGCAATTTGGAACGCATGTGTGTTTTTTGCACCTGTTTTTCTTCAAAATCTCCAACAACAGACCAAGTTAACACTTGTGGCAAAATTTGATTTGATTCATAAACTTCTTCATTCCATCGCAAGGTGAAATGCATACATCATTAAAGGTACAGTCAGTCACGTGGTTCGCTCGGTGTAACTTATGTTCACAATGATACTAAATTTAAAAATCCACAATGCTATCTCACTTTGGTTGATCGTCTTACTTAACGAACAGAATAACCTCTCTGCATTCTGTTCTACAATCCTAGGGCAGAAGCATTGTCCATTTATAACCTTTTGCTGCCTGCCTGTGTCCAAAAAACAGACTGACTTAAGGGGTAACATTTAGGGTCAACAGCAAGGAGGCCCAAACTTATGCTGATTGGCAAAAGAACAAAGGCAACATGAGGAAAAGCTGCTTTTTTTTTTTACGCGAGTAGTTAGGATTTGGAATGTACTGCCCGATAGGGTGGTGGATATAGATTCAATCGTCTTCTCTTCGGCGGTCCCTCGAATCGAGGATTCAAATTTGAAGTAGCCTTCAAAAGGGAATTGGATAAATACTTGGGAGTGAGGCAAACTGGATTGCTCTTCAAAAGAGCCAGCACAGACTCGATGGGCCGAATGGCCTCCTTCTGCGATGTACTATTCTACGATTCTATGAGTTTCCACTTTGGGTACAATCGGGAAATTTGGCATAAATTGCGCTTGAAATTGCACTGGTTAGGTTACAGTTCAAGTTTCCGCTAAAATGTATGAGCAAAATCCCAAACGTAAAATCTGCCATGAACCAGTGCAGTCAGTCGGCATAACAGAAGAACATAGTTTATATATTTTTTTGCATGAAAATATATTTATTGATAAGAGTGGTAACCTGGTGCTTTTTTTAAAAAATACAGATGAAAATGGGTTTCACAAAAAAAATAAGCATTTTTAATAAGTGTCTAATCCTCCAACTGTGAGCAACTGGATTTTAAATCACTGAAAATGACTTAAAATTTATACTAATCCATTCACTAGTTTCATTGGTGTATACAAAGTCAGTTTATTGGTAAACTAAATATTCTTCCCGTGTAAGAACTTTTAAAACATGCCTACTAGTGCTTGTGCCCAAGAAAACGAGCCCAATTTGAAGACCTTCTTGAACTGCCCAGAGTTTCATGGATGATAAAACCCCTCTAAAAGGAGCAGCATGCCAATGCTGCCATTCGACCTGGCACCTGGCATCATTTCAGCCTCAGTTTCTTCCAGTGTAGGGAGCCCCAGATCTCATGCAACTCAATCATCGGCTTCTGCAGCTATCGTGTGCTGGAGTAGTGAGGCTGGCCATTTATTGCAACACACTGATGATCTCTTCCCTGAGCTGCTTTTCCATAATGCCCTCTGTATTAACATCATTCCTTATTAAGACATCGAATGGCATGAATGCAAATTCTCTGACTTCTGTAGACCCTATGGGCTCAAATTTGGTTCACCCCTTTTTTCGGCGCACTCATCAGAGATGCGCCAACTTTGTGGGCTGAAAACGGCACCAAAAAAATCTTCCCCGATCCTGGCAGCTGTGTTGCCTCTCCCGGGGCTTGGTGCGGCGCGGCCAGTTGATTGGGGGGCGGAGCTAGAGCCCTGTGCCATAAACAGTGCAGGCAGCTCTGCACATGCGCGCTGGAGTGTGCACGCATGCGCAGTAGCTCCTGCCCCCAACCTGTGTGTGCGTGCTGCAGCGTGGGACCCGATGCGTCCCACCCCTATCCCGGGCCTAGTGGCCTGCCGCACAGTAACGAGACTTTGAGAAGCCTGCCTTCTTTCAAAGCACTTGGTTCTTTTGTTGGCTGCCTGCATTATTGCCACTTTGTGTCAATATTCTACACACAACTTGAAGACTTGAGGACATTGCCCTGTAAAGATTCAGGTAGAATTGTCTATTTTGAAATCCATCTCAAAAGTTATATCCAAGTATTTTTGTAGAAAAACGATTATAAACGTCATTAGGTTGCCAGTTTAATTTTTCACATGCTCAAATACATTTTTCTTGGGGGGGGGGGGGGGGCGCGAGAGAGAAGAATTATTAAATATTTCTATGATGGTGGGTGAGCTTAGGCGGCTGGGAGAACATAAGAATTACGAGCAGGAGGTACTTCTATTTTATTTTGAAAAATAATTACGTAAATATAGGTTTTGTCTCTCTACTTGTTTTATTTTTGTAGTTTAAGCTTCCATGAATGCTTCTGTTGTATAGTAAATTAACTTTACGAAGTTTGTCATATGATGTGCTGTATAGCTGTTTGATCCTATTCACATTCTTTAGTCAAGTCATTAAGTTCTGCTGGCCTCTGACGTGCCTACCTGATTTCTTAACTCTCCGCAAGGGTTTTTTTGTGAGGCCACATACGCTGGCTTAAGTTAGTTTGGAGTAACGATTAGCTGTCCAAAGTGGCCTAAATGGCCAAATGGGCATAGGTGGCTGATAACAAACACCCCCTTTTGAAAAACTAAACTAAAAAAATCCTAACTAACTCACTTACACTGGCGCAAATTGAATGTGCAAAATGGGGATTTTTAAGATACTCCAGAAAAATCAAGTTGCTCCAAAAAAAAACAAAGCAACTCCTGGCCAATTTTGAGCCTTATGTAACTAGACAAACTCTGGCCGCAGGCATTTACTTCTGTGGTCATCCACAGCCCTGAAATGCAGGTAACTTTGCTAGGTGGCGGTAGGGGAGGGGGAGCGGGGGCAGTGTGGAGAGAAAAGTGGCAGGGGAAAAAAGAAAAAGCATCAGACTAGTTCTGTAACTACAGAGTAAGTTAAATATTCTTGCTTCGACATTGCACAAACATTTCAGCAGTTATATCTCATCCCAATATTTCTCTAAATCGAAAGTTCAATGTGTGTGGATTTTGTGAATGTTTTCTACCACACTTGTTACATTAAAAGATGAACATTTACGGCTGCTGTGACCCTAAATCACCAATTCTAGCCACTGCAGCAAAAAACTCAAGTGATTCTGGCCATCAACAACAAAATAAAATCTTATCCAGCATTCTCATGCGTGTCTGAAGATCCAACACAGATTAGTTACATCATGCTGGCCTAAACAGCGAATCAGGTAAACAGTTTAATATTATCGCCCCAGCACCTGAACAGACTGCACATCATTCCACAATAATCCCAAGAAACAATAGCTGCATGGAGATTTGATAATTCATATCACAAACTGAATGTCCATCGCTGCCAGGCCATGCCCTCAGAGGAAAATATGCAATGCCAAGCATTTCTACAGTGCACTAATGTAATTATTACCAAGTGTAAATGTAATAAAAGGAACCCAAATCCTTGCAATATTTGGAATATATAAACATCTAAAACTGCAGATAAACCCCTCAAGGAAAATACTGAGCCAACAGTTCACATGTTCCTCAGTCTGATTGAAAATGCTTTTTTTAAAACAATGCAGATCTAACATTCACCCAAATATATACAAGTCACCAGCACTATTAGAGTACAATAATTGCCTTTAAAATGTAAATTATCTTTCCGCCAATATTTTTTAACTAATTTCTCATTTGAAAACAATACCACACAGCAGGCTTGCTGTGTTTTAGAACACCAACCTCACAACATAATCCAATCTTGGATGCTTAAACAACACAGGTAGGAATTGCCCAACATTCCCTCCGCTCATTGTTTGCAATAAAGTAGAATGGGTGTTGGGACCCCAGGGTGAGCACTACATCACCCTTCATGAAGATGGCAGAACTGATTGGGGAGTCAGCCATTGCATGTAGAAGGGAAGGAATGAAGGATGCACATCTGGATAGATGGCCATGTATAAGGCTGCTGGGGTGCCTTCATAGACTGCATTCCTTTGATATATTGATTTGCCTACATAGCAACTGTAACTACAATTCAAAAGAAATAATTGGCTGAGAAGCAGTATGACAACTTCCAAAGACATGCATAAAAATGTAATTTCTTTCTTGCCAATATCCTTATTTCAGGCTATTGGCCAGCAAGAATGTTTACCGGTGATTATCAAATCAATACAATCGATAGAAGTGTTAAAAATGATTTTTTTCTCACTAATTTAGACTGCTTAACGATAAATAAGGCCAGAAAATGCTGGAAATACTCAACAGGTCAGGCAGCATCAGTGGAGAGAAAAACAGAGTTAGAGTTTCAGGTCAATGACCTTTCATTAGTTCTGACAAAAGGTCATTGACCTGAAATGGTTAATTCGGTTTCTCTCTCCACAGATGCTATCTGGCCTGTTGAGTATTGCCAGCATTTTCTGTTATTTCAGATTTGCAGCATCTGCAGTATTTTGCTTTTGTATAAATAGGGGCAACTATTTTAAGTTTTTATTGAGAAAAAATAAAAACACAATCATGCAGAACATCTAATCTTCATTTCATAACCGAAATGATTCTTGCAACGATTGGGTAAGGATTTAAAAGCATACAATCTCGTTTAAAAAGGTGCCAACGTTACAGCATTTTGCGATTACAAATCTTCCAGAAACGTTGTGCAACATTACTTCAATAATAACCACTCACATAAAAGAGATCTAAAGAACCTTTAAAAGAATTCCACATGCTTAATTATTTTAGAAAGTAATTTAAACTGCACTTTTTATTGATAATCAAAGGAAAACTGCTGGATTGAAAGCAGGTCAATCAGGATAAGTGAACATTTCAAGCATGGCCCTTCAAGGCATATACCCAAATCATCAAACCTTTCCCATTCAGTACTGCTGCATATTTCAAACATTTTCTGTTCATACTGCAAATGTCCAACATTCAGTTTTGATTTTTATACATGCACTAATATCAACGTTTGTTCACATTAAACATTAGCACCATGGGTACAGTGCTAGCCCATTATGAGCTATTATACTCGTGTTAAATAGTAAACCAAAAGGGACAAGTACAAGCAATTTTAAATGTCATGTCTTGAATTTAAGTTACTCATCCAAACATGAACTCAGATTTTTAAATATAGAACAAATACCTGGCAATGAGTAAAAGGCTGGAGTTCAATCAAGTAGCTTAGAGATCATAAACCTGGAATTTCACTTAACTGCCTTCCGAACATCATCTGAGCCAGATACCAGTCCAACTCCTTCCCACTTACTACATGTTTAAAGACTATTACTTGTCATTTTTTTTTTTAAGGAAACATCTGATCAACACAATACACGAGATTAGGTGACAACAAGTAGGATCTATAGAATGGTGATTGGATTGATTATGACAGGATTCCATTTGTCTTCAGTCATGCATTGGGGGCTTTTGGAGGGTGGGGGGGGAAAGAGAGATGAAAGAGAATGAGGACGACCCAAAACCAGCATTGTGCATGATGTAGTTAAACTAGCACTACCATGTATCCAAACAGATAACAGAATGAAAAAGTTTATATTTAAACTGATAATCTTGATGGGCTAGTTATTTTTCTAGGTGAAGAACATACACAATTACAGATGGCGAGGAGCAAGTAATAAGGCAATTATTTATCTTTCGGACCTAGACAAAGTCCAGAAGTATGGTCTGAGTAGCTTAAGGATGTTATATGAACGCGGAGATTAATCTTTAGCCTCATATTTACTATCCACCAGCTATGATTGTTTATAATATACTCTAGTTGCAATATGAGAACAATTTAAACGAGTTAAAAATGTTGGCTGAAATGACTGAAGAGAGTCTATTTCTGATAGAATCACTCCAGAATGTGATCGGTAGGAAGATGTAATGGGAATTATTTTGCAGCTCCAAAGCGGAAATGTAAAAGGATTAAGAATCTAGTACATTTATCTTTACGTGATCTTTATATTCTTCAACATATGAACCCACAGATGGCAGGCCTATCAGCCAATGCAACAGAAGATGTGTGGAGATCTTGGTGAAAGGTTGATGCACCCTACAATTCCTCAAAGACTGCCCCTTGGCCAAACAATTAACACTGCCGAGAAACCACAACTGATCGCGACAAACTTTGGTTTTAACCTTTTTAAACAACATGTAGCCTCCAAGCTATTAAGAGTTTAAAATCGGTCATCTTAGCCCCGCCAACTTCTGTTTGGGGGTGGGGGTAAGTTAGGAGCATGTTGAACTTGCAATCTCACCCAAATAAGACAGCTTAAATAAACTCTGTTGGAAAGATATAAACTTCAAGATGGCGATGGCAACGACTGGTCAATCATATTATATTCAGCCCACTTCAAAGGTGAGCCCTTTTTTACGTTAAAAAAAAGTGTTCTTAAAATCAAAAAATCTACAGGAGAGCGCAATATTTGTCTATGGAGGATCTTGAATTTATCACTGTATTCAAATATGTACACAAGGCATGAGCAAGGATTTTTGAAATGGATAAGTAATTGACAGCAGCTAGAGTAATAATCAAGTTAATGAAATACCATACCCAGTGCACGTCCCCAGAAATCAGGTCAGTTTGGATCTTTCGTCTGTAAAACTCAGGTTCCATTAAATGCATGAACTTCTTGAGTGCTGAGCAGTCCTGAAGGCTATGGCATTCTGTAACATAAAATCCACTACAATTATAAAACGTTTATCCCCCATATAGGTTCGCATCAATTCACTGACTACTACAAGTCAGGATAGCTTACACTTGAGACCCAAAGACCATACTAAGCAGTCATATGAAGGACAAAGGTTATTGAACAGAGAGATCTTCTCTGGGAAGCCAAACTTCATATTAAATCCGGACTTCAACAGCTTTGGTCTAATAACATTCTCACCACAGCTGGAATAATTTATATTTGGCTCCAAAAGAATGACATCAAAGTTTGCTTTGTAACATACTGGGACAATTATGTCCTGCCACAACTTAACATAGTAATGGATGAATTTTAAAAAAGTAAATAAAATAAAGCTAGCCATCCAGCTAGTCAGTTTAGATTTGCATATCCGAATACTTAAAACCAGTTCACTTCACCTACTGTCCAGACATGTGTTATTAATACAGTTGGAACCAACAAGTGGTGCCATTGCAGAGGTCTGGGACTGAAGAATGTCAGAATGCATTAGCAAGCAGTACTATTGCCATTAAGTGTGCAACCCAGTGCAAACAGAACCGAGACCAATGCATTAGTAACCTGATCCTTACTTTTATGATTTGCTTACATTTGTAAATTTTCCTTCTTCCACTGACAATATCGTTGCTCTCATCAAGGTTACTTCAGCAATGATCCCTTTTTCTATTATTGCTGCAACAATCTCAATTATTTCAGTACAATAGGAATACACGCTTTCTGTTTGTTGTTCACTTAAAGGGAACTGCATGTTAATTGAATGGGAGGAAAATCTCTTCATCCAGAAAAGTTAAAAAAGACCCTCTATGCTACACCTGGGAAAAAATTACTTCTTAAATTTTTTTTTTTTACAGCCGTGTGCTGTTCAAATATGCCCATAGGTTTGCAAAACACTAATTGTAGTTACAATCAAAGAAATCAGTTTTTAGATTGTGTTTTTTGTTGATGGGGTTATTTTTAAGCAGTCACGATAGTTTCCTCCATAAATTGCACCCCTGCTATACTTTGCATCTGCAATAACACCCGACGTATAATTTTATGCCGTAATCCCATTATGCACTCCACCTTCTCCAGCTTGAAGTCACTTCCATTTTGAAAATGTCTGCATTTAAAACTTTCTTTCAGCCATCTTCAGAATAGTTAAGAGCAGGTGATTAGCAGCCAAGCACTGATAGATAGATATCATTGTTAAACAGGACTAGAGGTTTCCACTTTATGGAATCAGACTTTGCCAACTTTAATTTTATTTGCAAGAGCAAATCAAAGGATCACACTTTTAAAAACTACAAATGCCAGGACGAGTCAAATGGGATTTAATTCAGGAAAGTATCACCTCTATTTTTTTCCCCCCAACTCTCAAATGACTTTGTAAGCCAGAACACTCCCTGCCTCAAATCATTCTTCAGCATCGCGAGGAAACTCCTTCCCAGCTTTTCACTAATGCAGATACTGCTTCAATTTAAAATTGTGCTTGTATGAACATAAGCTATTTAATTAAATACCAACCACTTATATAATTTATATGTACGTTACAGTAAATGCCTTTTGCTGTGACAAACTTGCATGCTAAGGAGTTCAAAGTGGAAAGACAGGCTACAGAAAGTACTCTCCGCATAAAATATTTAATTACAGTATTATTTGAAACATATAGTTGTAGTAGTATCGTCAGTTTACTCACTAGTCCATGTTAGCATCCAGACTCGCCATTTGGCATCTTCACGTGCACCCAGAGCCACTCTGGTAGGACGTTTTACAAGGATGATCAATGTGAACCCAAAGTGACCCCATCAGATTGAAATGGTTTCTAAAAATCATTCCTCAGCCCATCAACATTACCGACTGCCGCAGAAACCATTTTAGCCTTGTGGTCTAGGAGTACCCTTCAGTACAGCACCATCTGCGTGAACATAGTAGTGCTTCATAGACAAGTCACTCTCTATGTTACTGGTCTCAGGTGATGGTACGGGTTTTGAAATGAACTTGCCAGAACGAGGCCCTATAGAATTGCTAACTTCAATAACTGGTTTTGGAAAATCTTGCAACACAATGGCTAGCCTTTTTCACTGCAGTATATGGAAGTTTTTGGCTAGCTTCAGCAACTCCCACCTCTGCAGCTCTTTACTTAGGTGCCTTCAATTACAGTGCATAAATGAAAACCAGATTTTTTTTTTTTAAAAAGTATATTTGTTAAACTTCACATGCACTGACACGTTTGGTGGTTTTTCTCTCTTCCCCTCCCACCACAATGCTTAAATAACACTGTACCAATTCAAAAAAAACAATTTTGGAACTCAAGATTCTTTCTGCAACCATAAACAAGGCACAAGACACAATGCAAGAAGCTGAATTATCGTACAGGCAGACAATAGACATTAATTTGAAATTAGCTCACACCAGAAAGGCAGTTCCATTTAAGAAGATAACTGACAGAAAAAATATTAGCCAAAAATTAGCATGCATACCCAATTTGATTGATTGCTATCTAGCAAAATTGCTGCAGAAATATTACTAACCCTTTCAAAGCTACGGCACCCCAAATTGTGCACAATGAAAAGTCACTTAAAATATTAAAAAGCAATTTCGCAAAAAGCAGCTCTTAAATGAGGGCGAGGCGAAAAGGGAGGAAGGGAGGCAAAGATTGCACTAACCATTTTCTCTCAGACTGTGGCTTCAATCACAGCCTCGGAGTCTTGTTACTGCCTCTCTCCAACATAACCGGTTAGTCTGCTCTCACCATTAAGAAAGGCACATTGCCAGAACGATGGCAAGTGTGGATGTTGGGGGAGAAAATGCACATTAGTGCAGTAAGGGGCATTTTTGAGAGCAGGGTTATTAAGGCACAGTTCAGGAACAGTGTGGCGAACTTCATTCAGCAGCTGGCAGCGCTACCAGTCACTTGGGTGTGCTCGAGGCCGGCGACGGGTGCTATTCCCATGTCACTGAGCTGCCTTGCTTTGATGAACGAAAATTCACCCTCTACCCCATCAAAACGTTACTTCAGTTTTAATTAAAGACAGACTTTCACGACCTCAATATGTCCCAAAGTGCTTTACAACCAATGAAGTAGTTGTGAAGTATGGTACTTGTAATGTAGGAATTGCTACAGCCAATTTACGCACAGCAAGCTTCCACAAACAGCAATGTGATAATGACCAGATTATCTGTTTTTAGTGATGTTGATTTGAGGGATAAATATTGGCCAGGACTCCGGGCATAACTCCACTGCTCATCTTCGCAATAGTGAATTTTTTATGCCACCTTAGGAACAGGCAGGACCTCGTTTTAACATCCTAACCGAAGCACTCCCTCAGCACTGCACTGGAGCGTCAGCCTAAATTTGTGCGCTCAATTCTCTGGAATGGGACTTGAACCCACAACCTTGTGACTCAGAGAGGAGAATGCTACACACTGAGCCACAGCTGACATAATTATCTTGCATGTTGCCTGGAACTTGAATCTGTGAATAACCGGTCAACAATCAAAATTAAGTATGCAAAAGCCAAACAACCGAGTTGAGCCTAAATTAAAGACCTTTTCCCTTTTCAAACAAACACTCAGCAGCAACAAAAACATAGTTCTGGTTTAGTACTGACCTCAGTTGAAAAAGATACAAAAACATTGCCCTAAATAAAATCAGTACATGTTAGATAACTTGTGCATCAACATGTTTACTATGGAGACATGTAGATCATATTACAAAGCTAATTGACTTCAGTCTCACAAATGCTGGCTTTGGGAACCATGCAAAATCAGAATTATAGCATTAGGGTAGGTCTATAATGGTTATTTGTTTTCACAAAACTACAGAGAGCTCAGAGGGGTTATTCGTTACATATAAATAACTTACGACAATTACATATTTTGGAGGGGTGTGAGCAAAAAAAACATTTTACGTGACAATTATGGATTGATCCTTATACAGCTTTTCACACAGTGAACTGTAAACAAGGCTAGGATTTTGCAATTAGATATGTTAATATTTTAGTTACATGGATCACATTCGTGCCTTATATTCTTCTGCTTTAGTGTACATTCCATCTAAGATCATAGAATTTTTGGGGGGCTACTGAACTAGAGATTATGGTATCAGCATCTCAGGATGAGGAGAGTCCTTACTGGACTACCTGGGATTTTAAACCCAGTATTATCAGAAGGACAATGAGTAGATTAAACCCGAGTAATATCAAGAGAGTTTTTTTGGTCAACCATTCATAAACCAGATTAGCTAGTCAAACGTCAACAGTGCCCAATATTGAGGTCCTGCTTGGTTCTTGTGTTGGATGACTGCACCAGCTGAAGTGGGTTGACTTAGTTCCAAATTTCCATCTCCAGACATGTCATCTTGGAGCCATCTCAACCTCAAGGAGATGCCAATTATGAGGGGAGACTATGGCAGCAACTCTTGAAATGTTCCTTGAAATGACATGCCTTTTAAATGGTGACAACACTCATTCCATTGCATTATAAACTGGAACAGGGTCACTGTCTGACAAAGAAAAGTGCTCCATTTTTTTCCCTTGCTTATTTTCGCCCCCTTTCCTCCATCAAAGGCACCAGTTACTTGCTGGGTTCAAGTCCACAGAGCTGCTCACCCTTCAGTACCTCAATCGAATTGCCGTTCTTCATTTGTGAGCTACGACAGCAAATACAGCAGGGTATCCATAATACAAAATGGAAAAAGCCCTTCTGGTGCAACTGTCCATGTTGGTGTCGATCCTCCACACAAGGTAATGGAGGGATTAGAACATGAGGATGAAAATTTTAACACCGAGGTGTTGGTGGATTGGGAGCCAATGTCGGTCAGCGAGCACAGGGGTGACATGACATGTCATGATGGGTGAACAGGACTTGGTGCAAGTTAGGATACAGGCAGCAGAGTTTTGGATGATCTCAAGCTTATACAGGGTGTAAGATGGGATGCCAGCAAGGGGAGATTGGAATAGTGGAATCTGGAGGCAACAAAAGCATGGATGAGGGTTTCAGCAACTTGGGTGGAGACAGGTCATATTAGAGGTGAAAGTAAGCAGTTTTTATGATGGGGAGGATATGGGGTCAGAAGCTCAGCTTAGGGTCAAATAGGATGCCGAGATTGTGAATAGTCCAGTTCAGCCAGAGATAGCGGCCAGGGAGGGGATGGAGGGCTAGGGAATGGAGTTTGTGGCAGGGTCCGGAGACACTGGCGTTGGTCTTCCCAATGTTTAATGATGGATAAAATTTCTTCACATTTAAGACTGGATGTTAGACAAGAAGTCAGGCAGCACAGTGTCCGTGGAGAGGTCGAGAGAGGAGGTGGTGAGATAAAGCCTGATGTCATCAGCGTACACGTGGAATGTGTAAATAGGAGGGGCCCCAAGGATAGATCCTTGGAGGACTCCAAAGGGATCGGTGCGGGGCTGGGAAGAGAAGCCATTGCAGGAGATTCTCTGGCTACGCCTGAATAGGCAAGAGTGGAACCAGGCAAGCGCAGTCCCACTCAGCTGGATAACGGAGAAGAGGCATTGGAGAACGATGGTGCAGTCAACCATGTCAAAAGCTACAAGACGAATGAGAAGCAATAGTCACAGTCACAGGAAATGCTATTTGCTTTTTGATTAGGACCGTTTCTGTGCTACGGGAGGGACGGAAAATGGTTCATTCTTGAGTTGGCAACCAGTAACTAGTAGGGTGGCGCAGGGATCAGTGCTGGGACCCCAACTATTTACAATCTATATTAACGACTTGGAAGAAGGGACCGAGTGTAACGTAGCCAAGTTTGCCGATGATACAAAGATGGGAGGAAAAGCAATGTGTGAGGAGGGCACAAAAATTCTGCAAAAGGATATAGACAGGCTAAGTGAGTGGGCAAAATTTGGCAGATGGAGTATAATGTTGGAAAGTATGAGGTCGTTCTCTTTGATTTTTTTCTGCCAAAGTGCAAGCTATTATTTAAATGGAGAAAGATTGCAAAGTGCTGCAGTACAGCAGGACCTGGGGGTACTTGTGCATGTAATACAAACGGATAGTACGCAGGTACAGCAAGTGATCAGGAAAGCCAATGGAATCTTGGCCTTTGTTGCAAAGGGATGGAATATAAAAGCAGGGAAGTCTTGCTACAGCTATACAGGGTATTGGTGATGCCACACCTGGAATACTGCGTGCAGTTTTGGTTTCCATATTTACAAAAGAATATACTTGCTTTGAAGGCAGTTCAGAGAAGGTTCACTAGGTTGATTCCAAGGATGAGGAGGTTGACTTATGAGGAAAGGTCGAGTAGTTTGGGCCTCTACTCATTGGAGTTCAGAAGAATGAGAGGTGATCTTATCGAAACGTACATGATTATGAAGAGGCTTGACAAGGTGGATGCAGAGAGGATGTTTCCACTGATGGGGGAGGCGAGAACTAGAGGGCATGATCTTAGAATAAGGGGCCGTCCATTTAAAACTGAGATGAGGAGAAATTTCTCCTGAGGGTTGTAAATTTGTGGAATTCGCTGCCTCAGAGAGCTGTGGAAGCTGGTACATTGAATAAATTTACGACAGAAAGAGAGACAGTTTCTTCAACGATAAGGGGATAAGGGGTTATGGGGAGTGGGCAGGGAAGTGGAACTGAGTCCATGATCAGATCACCCATGATCTTATTGAATGGCGGAGCAAGCTCGAGGGGCCGTATGGCCTACTCCTGTTCCTATTTCTTATGTTCTTATGAAACCTGATCAGAGAGGTTCAAACATGGAACTACGGGAAAAATGGGCACAGATTTGGGAGGCGACAACACATTTAAGGGCTATATTCTCTATTTATCAAAGACATTGAACTATTATCAAACCAAAAACATCTAGTCAGAAAAGAAAGAGCTGCAGAACTGCCCAAACCTACCCCATATTTCAAAGACTTGCATCAACCATAAAGCAACGATCAAACATGGAGCACAGATCATTCGCCCAAAATTAAGTGCTAATCACAGGCAAACATACTGTAGATTGGAACAAGTTTTCAAGTATTTGAACAAAATGTTGTGCTGTGGAATCCAGTCACCATTAAAAGTTTAAAAAAAAAAAAATGACATTTTATGCTCATCAACGGCAGTGATTTCTACTCTGGAGAAAGGATGAAAAGTAGGAAGTCGATTACGTCCCAGTCTGCACTGAATTCAGTGACAGTGTTAAGTGCAAAGTAAATCTCTATGTCCTTCACCAGCCATCCTTGTGACCTATAAGTGATCAATCCCATTGGCAAATCATGGGTCCTTGCTGAACAGAAACTAGTTTGAGATAGCCTAAACTCATTTCACATAGAACTCTTACAGCCAACAGAATGGGTTGGGTGCTGATTTCATAGCTAGAGGTGGAAGGGCAGTATCTAATCAACTGCACCATTTACAAATTAATTCCCTTTATCACTGAACGTTTAGAAGCACTGCGTATTCTACAGAATTGTTGCATATAATCCTAAATGTTGCATATAAAAGTAGATAAAACACTCACTGCTACTCCCTGTCCTAGTGTTCCTTTGTTTTATGTGTTTAAACTACTAGGCAAACATTTTCTGCAAAATTCCCTCTTCACTGACATCATGAAGTGGTACCAATTGAGTATTTTCCTTAACCCTCATGATGCCATTAGAGTGGAAATTCGACATAAAATACCTTCTTTCAGGTTTTCAGGAAAGTTCCAGCAGTGCCTATTTCAAATATCATCCTTCACAACATGTTACGTGTGATTTTAATGCATTTAAGGTCTTTAATGACAGCTCCAGAGATCCAAAGACAAAAGCATTGTTCTTTAAAAAAGGAGTTTGAGTTGTAAGCAGCTAGACCTCGATTCTGGTGATCACCGAGGAAAGTTTCCTTTTCAAAAATGAACCAAATATTTTTAAAACGCATCCCAGAGAATCAGAGATGATAAACTCAGGTATGATTCACCCTACACAAAGGATTAACCTGAATAGCACTGCAAATAGAATGCAACAAATGGTCCAGAAAAATAAAAAGGTAAAGGAAAACTGAAATCCTCAACCAGTTGTGTGACTGATTCGTACCAATTAGAACGGTACAAGAGAACAGTTGTTCATGTATGTTCCGCTCATGTGCGAGCGAGTTCCAGCGGTGCCTATTTCCCCAACTTACTTGGGAAATGTCAGTTCTCTGCCAGTTGGCATTTCACCTCAAAACAGAAAAGGAGACTACAGTTATCACACTCACCAACAGGACAAATAGATCTTAAAAAGCAATCCACTGTTGTGGGACATGGAAAATTTGTACTGGTGCAGCAACTGCAAAAGCTGACGTGTCTCAAACTTTTATGACTGATTTCAAGGCTGAAGGAAAATTCAGGCGATAAATAGGAAGAACACTTCTGTGAACATTAATACAAAACGCAACTTTAGTTCTATGGAGCTGCAATCCCTCAAAATGGAGACATTACAATAAATTGGCCACCCTAAGGAGAATGTAGTTTCTTCTACTCAACAAAATCACATGGTGCTACAAATTCTGCAAGTCTCAAAAATCGGCTCTCAAAGTTAACCCTTACCCTATTTAATAATCAGCAATTCCACAGCTTAAGTAAAGACACACTATTCCTCCACTTGTTTGTGTTCCAAAAGGTTGTAGACATTCATGGCACAGTTGCTCTCATATGCATGCACAGACATGTTCTTCCATGGTAGCTCTCCAACATAGTGTCTTATTTTAAGCTCAAGAGAACAAGGGAGTCTTAACAACATGAAATTACAGGCTTCTATTTCAACAAAAATTATAGGTTCTGCTGACCCAATTTAATATAATGTTGTGCTTTTGTACCAATCACTTTTGAACGCCCAGAAAAAAATCCTGTCTCCAGACATGACTGAGTAAGCTGCTACTAAATGATTGACCTTAAACACGCAACAAAGCTAGCAGTGTTGCAAATTCTAACTCGGGCTGAGTTCACTTGGGACTGTACTGCTGTCAGGTTGGATCTACTGAACTAAATCTGCATGTGTAAAACATATAGAATCATATGTAAAACTCCACAATAATAAAATGTCACAATCTTTTCAGTAAAATTTTCCTCCGCAATTTTTAAAATCTCATTTTATAACAAGTTTATTTTACTTTATTACGCCTTTCTCAAGTCCTTCAGTAACATTTATTTTTATGGATCTACTAGAACTCCTACCGACCCTCATCCCACTCCACACTGCTCCAGTCACACAGGCGGGTAGAACAGTTAAAATGATCACACAACTAATGTGGTTTGCTGTGCTAAACTGGTGTTTGCCAACGAGAGATAAAAGAGTTAGATTTCTTCTGGAGACATTCAAAGAAAATGCCATACAAAAGTTACTGAGTAGTGAATAGAAAGACTGTGCAAGATAAACATTGAGGAATTGGGACTGTGCTGGGATTTTTTTTAAAAATCAGTACAAATGTTAATAATCTACACATCTAATCTGATGCTGTGAAAAGGTGTAATTAAGTATTAAACAAAATTGTCTTTGGAATGTTAAAAATCCTTAAGTTATACCACAAATGTAATTTTTACTGCAAGTGATGAGCTAATGTACTAGATAAGCAACCTGCTCAGGAGGAGACAAACATTAGGTTACAAATGAATACTTGTTCATTGTCTTATCACAACATCTGCATAAAGTCCCTTTGGGAAGTGTGAAATAAAAAGGGAATATGCTGAAACACTCAGCGGGACAGGCAGCAGCTATGGAGAGGGGAAGGTAAAGTTAACATTTGTGTTTGGCACCATTATGCACCTTATCTTTATCAATGAACTGGTGGATGTCATTTTTTTTTTTAAATGATGCTTTATTTGTTTATATGGCACCATTCGACAAAATGGCTGTTGTCGTAGAATCCCAGAAGATGATCCCCCAGAATCTACATAATAAAAACAGAAATTGACTGATTTACCATTTGTAAATCAGTCTACTTAACTGTAAACGGATGGAATTGTGGAATGTAATCTGAGAAATACCAGAATCTCATGCAATGAAAACAGAATTTGGTTTATTCAGTCATCATTAAACAGCTGCCCCAAGTAGCATCCCCATTTGAAAGACAAACGGTAACTGAAATCACTGCAGGCAGGTACTGACAGATTTGGATAATAAATGCATTATCTTCATTGCCCTGAAGATCGAGTTACTGTCAAGCTGTACAAACAAGTTGCCCACCCATCTAGATTGTAGGTGTTGAAAACTTCTCCGTTACAAACATTCAGCTCCTTAACTGATTTATACTAAGGGCAAGGGTAATGCAGTAGATGTAAACTATTTAGATTTCCAAAAAGCCTTCGATAAGGTACAGCATAGTAGACTATTGACTAAAGTCAGAACATGTATAGTCAGGGGACAAGCAGCAGAATGGAGAGTAAGCTGGCTACCAAACAGAGCACAGAGGCTAAAGGTAGTTACTCAGATTAGCAAATGATGGGAAGTGGTTTTCCACAAGGATCAGTACTGGGAACAGTGTTGTTCACCATTTACATAATCCATTTGGACTCGGGAATCAGAAGTATCGTTTCAAAGTTTGTGGATAACCCAAAATTTTGGGGGGGTGTGGGCGGCGGTGTAGTTAATACAGAGGAGGACTGCGATAAAGTGGAGGAAGACATTAATAAACTTGCAGAATGGGTTTGTAATCGGCAAATGAACTTCAATATTGGCAAGTATGGGGTAGTACATTTTGATAGGAAGAATAAGGAGGCCACATACTCCTTGGAAAATAAATGTCTAAATGAGGTAGAGGAAGAGAGAGATGTGGGGGTACAGACACACATATCACAAAGTTGCAGCACATTAATAAAGTAATTTTTTTTTTAAAGCAAACAAAGCACCGGGGTTCATTTCTAGAGGGATAGAATTGAAAAGTAGAGAAGCTATGTTAAACATATAGAACCTTAGCTAGACCACACAACAGTTCTGGTCTCCATATTATAAAAAGGATAGAGAGGCACTGGAGAAGGTCAAAAAATGATTAACTAGACTGATACCAGAACTGAGAGGTTATACCGATCAGGAAATATTGAACAGGCTTGTGCTCTTCTCTCTAGAAAAGGGAAGACTGAGGGATGCCCTGACAGACCATGAAAAGGTTCGATAGAGTGAACGTAGAGAAGATGTTTCCATTTTGGGCGGAGACCAGAACTAGGGGCCATAAATATAAGATAGTCACTAATAAATTCAACAGGGAATTCAGGAGAAACTTCTTTACCCAGAGCGTGGTTAGAATGTGGAATTCGCTACCAAATGGAGCAGTTGAGGTGAATAGCATAGATGCATTTAAGGGGAAGCTAGATAAACACATGAAGGAGAAAGGAAGAGAAGGCTATGTTGATGGGGTTGGAAGAAGGGTGGGAGGAGGCTTGTGTGGAGCATAAACACATGGACCTGTTGGGTCGAATGGCCTGTTTCTGTGCTGTAAATATTGCGTAATACTCAGACAAACATGATCAGGACCAATTATTTGCCTCACCATTATAGGGAATATTGTCGTCATGTTTGATAGACTATAATTTAGCTCTGCCGCAGGACTCAGTACATCCCAAAGCCAAGCAGACTAGTGGTTGAAAGAATGATCCACTCCATGCCAAAAAGTTTATCCTCTTCAAAAAAAAGGGGATGCACTGAGCTGTCAATCTTAGTTATGACTGTCGCAGCACAAAAGCTGCTGCTATTTAATCTAGGGACAGAAGAATTTCTGCAGCAGACCCCAACATTCTCCTATCAATTCAAAAAATCAGAGGGGAATATGGTCATACTGCTTCTTCCACCTGCAGAACTTTGAGACACGCTGTTGCAGAAGGTCAAGTGTAAAGTTAATCATCATTTGTTGAAACAGGATTGCTGGAGCATTCAGAATGTGCAAGTCTGTATAATGATACTCAGCATAATAATCTTCCACTAATAGGCAAGTATGTAAAGCCCTAATATCATGTCAGACTAGTTTATGATGTTTTCACCTTGGGAGATTTCTTAAAGTTAAATGGCCCTCCTGCTCCACATCTGAAAGGATGACAGCATGTGATGGGGAAAAAACTTCATACTGTTGTGCTCTTCTTGTGATTGACAAAAAGTTTGTCCTATTCGTGCCAGCTTACATCTGCACTTATGCCAACAAGTCTACATGTTTCTGGAGTATGGGAAAATTGCAATATAATCTGTTTTAATTGGAACCGCTCAATGATATTTTGGTCTGCAGCTTCTGTAACTCATTTCAAACATTGGAAACAGGTGTTATAAACTTGCAACCCCTTCCATCCCAACTTGACAAACATCACAGCACTTTTACTGACAGTAGAATGACTCAGCAATTAACCACTCAAAATTTACACATCATAGAATGATACAGCATAGGAGGCCATTCGGCCCATCATGCCTGTGCCGGTTATACATGCTCATGCGCGTGCGCGCGCACACACACACACACACACACACACACACACACTCTATCACAATCTTCTACTGCTCCACACCATATGGGCTATATGCCCTGGATTGAACCAATTCTGTGTGCATGAATGTTGTGCATCCAAATAGCTTGTATGACTAGGGAGCACCATATTCTGGGCAATAAATTATCTCCACATTATTCAAAGTATTTAACTGAAAAATACTGTGCCCTCTAATTTATTTTTTAAAAATCCACTGTCAATATCAATACCTTGACTTGTTGGATGACATGTCCCATAGAATGATAGAAATTTACAGCACAGGAGATCATGTCTGTGCAGGCCAACAAAGAGCTATCCATCCTAATCCCGCTTTCCAGCTCTTGGTCCGTAGCCTTGTAGCAATTCAAATACATAGCCAAGTACTTTTTAAAATCCTATGAGGGTTTCTGCCTCTACCACTCTTTCAGGTAGTGAGTTCACCAAAAATTCTCCTCAAATCCCCTCTAGACCTTCTCCTAATTACTTGAAATCTATACGCCCTGGTTATTGACCCCTCTGCTAAGGGAAAAAGGTTCTTCCTATCCACTCTATCAAGGCCCTTCATGGATTTATACACCTCAATTAAGTCTCCCCTTAGCCTCCTCTGTTCCAAAGAAAACATCCACAGCATATCCAATCTTTCCTCATAGCTAAAATTCTCCAGTCCAGGCAACATCCTCGTAAATCTCCTCTGTACCCTCCAGTGCAATCACATCTTTCCTGTAATGTGGTGACCATAACTGCACGCAGTACTCTAGCTGTGGCCTAACTAGTGTATTATACAGTTCAAGCATAACCTCCCTGCTCTTATATTCTATGCCTTGGCTAATAAAGGCAAGTATCCCAAATGCCTTCTTAACCACCTGATCTACCTGTCATGCCACCTTCAGGAATCTGTGGACATGCACTCCAAGGTCCCACTGTTACTCTACACTTCAGTGTCCTACCAATTAATGTGTATTCCCTTGCCTTGCTAGCTCACCCCAAATTCATTACCTCACACTTCTCTGGATTAAATTCTATTTGCCACTGTTCTGCCCATCTGACCAGTCCATTGATATTTTCCTGCAGTCTACAGCTTTCGTCGTCATCAACCACATGGCCAATTTTTAAGCATCTGCAAACTTCTTAATCATAGCCCCTACATTCAAGTCTAAATCATTGATGTATACCACAAAAAGCAAGGGATCTAGTACTGAGCCCTACGGAATCCCAGCTGGAATCATTTTCACTTTGAAATGACAAAATGAGACAAAGGACACACAATACCAACATCCCCATAACACGCTACTTTTACTGCAGAATTTAGTTTGAGATTAAATGATGAAAGTCTTTTTTTTTAAAAAGACTAACTCCCGACACCATTTCCTGAATAGGGTCACAGACACATCCAAATCTACCCCACCCCACAAACTTTTAAAACCTATTATGTTCTATTAATTGGAGCAGAAACAAACCAAGTCTTCTGGGATTTTGAAGTTCTGAATATCCAAGTTTAATCCTTTTGGGTAAATGTGCATGTAAAGATAGGGAGTGGAAAATACAATTCCGGCCAGTGAGGGAAGTAGGGTCAGTAACAGCTCAAAACCTGGAATATAAGAGTCAGAGGCTCTTTAAGTTCTAAAGCGTTTTAAGTTCTGAAGTTTTGTTCGAACCCTACTGAAACACATAAAACAAAAATTGTTGAACAAATGGTTCTTTGATATAGTAAAAGCTGTATTACAGTCCTTTTCACTTCCTGAGGTTCCAACCAAACTGGATGTTTCTTCTTTAAATTAAAAACCAAGGCATGTTCGATGATACTGTTGTTGATTGAAACCCAAATCAGTGCATTTGCTTACAACAGTACATCCTTTTAATATACATATTTGTGGGTTAGAAATTACAGAAGAAATAATGGTGACCCACCATAAGTATTAATTTTTTTTTAAATACTTTATTTTGTTATATGCATGAGGCACCGTTCAAGAGATTGTTGCGACACAAACAATCCAACTCCTCGACAGGAAAAAAAATTCCACTTTTAGGCTATTGCAACATTTGCCATTGCTCCTTAAATATCCCACTAATTACCATGTTTAAGCAACTTAATGTCTCCCATTCTGATGTCTCCTACGTGACACACCGTTCCCCAGATAAAAGGGTGGCAAGCGACCCAATTTCAGGCCTTTACCAATGTCTCAATTTGATTTGGATACAAGTACTAGAATTGCAATCGAGCAGCACGATGTTACTTCCTGCCAATTTTCCAGGTTGTGCATTTTGTAGAGGTTGGCTGAAAGGCAGCGTTGACAGAGGAGTGGAAGTAAGGCGGGTGGGGTGCCCTCTCAGCCACAAGGGGGGAAAGGCATAAAGAAATCTATAACCGTGAAGGGAAGGGGGGAAAAAGGGAGCAATTCAAGCTCTCAGCAAAAAATAATGCTTTCCAACTTTTAAAAAGTTCTTAAAACACTGGTGGTACAGATTCAGACCAATTACAATCAATGTACTTAAGGTTTTGGCAAAGATACATGCATTACTGCAATTGGAAAGATTGAGATTTCAAATGTGCCACCACCACTTCTATTTCAGATGGAAAATCTATTGTACAGTCTAGCTTTATCCATAAATTATGCATTAAAAAAATGTTCATTTTTTGCACTTCTGATCTGAAAAATGTAATTATAAAAAAACCTCTCTAAAGTCTGTGAATGACCAATGTAAATTTTTATGTCCTGTTAAATTAAGTTCTAAACTGTTTGCCAACTAAAAAGAAAGGACGTTAATGCAAGAGCTCCAGAAAAAAAAAATTGGTGTCATGCCCAGATTGTTGCTTCGAAGCATTTGACATCTGCAAACAGGAGCTGGTAGAGGTAGTTCTTAAGCCCTGCAGTACGCGTGCCAATATGAGCTACTTATGAAGACGGAAAGCTAAATCGTGCTTTGGTAAACTATGAAGTTTTGTTAATTTTTTTTTAATTTAAAGAATCATATCGGGAATCCGCTTAGCTTTGAGCTGGAAACACACTACCGAGTGTGCACTTAGAAGTGTTTTTTTCCCCTCCCTTTAAAATTCGAAGAAGGGATCGACAAATACGACATATTACGTGTCACACTGCTCGTCAGTTAACTTACAGGGAAACAGCATTCTACAATTCACCAGCGGTGGGCGTTGTGCAGAACATGTACCAATGAAGGGTCAAAAGTTTACAGTGCTTTTATTTTCACCTTTCAGCATCCAATCAGAGAGAGGTTATGCTAACTGAACTTCAAACTTACGCCAAGTAATTAACCCCTTAAGTACCACATGGATGGAGGATGTAGAAAGCAGTGAATGCAAGCAGAAATTGTAGAAAACTTAAAACACCCTTAATTCACTAATTGAACTTTAGGTATACTCAAACAAGAGATTTAAAAGTTGCCATGGTTTCAACATTTTTTTGTAAAACTAACTCACTAAGAATTTTGAGAACTAGATTAAACTAGCAGTTCAGTCTCAAACTATTTTAATTACATTATAGTGCCAGCAGCATAATTCCAGTAAGTACGTTGAAATTAGATCTTACAACTGCCCAGACAGGTAAAATTGCTAACTCCACACAAACTCAGGAATTATACTGAAATCTGCAATGTTTTCTGTGGCGTATGCTTAATGCGTGATTGAACAAAACAAAATCCACGTCTATTATGCAAGTACATCACAGTTCTCTGGAACTCTGAACCATTCCAGCTTCCTAAAAGCATAATTAAAAGTTCCAGCTTCAATCAAGAGATTGGAAATAGTACAAAACTGAGCGAATCTAACTGGCAAATACAGAATACCGCTTCCAGTCTGCATCCTTTTAATGTCCAGCAACATGTTTCATTGCAGTTTTTTCCCTATCCTATAAAGAAGTCATGTTGTATGGACAGCACTTTGAGTGAACTGCCATCACAAAGTAAAAATTACATTCTGTGCCCGTTAGCTCATAGGTCTGCGTTAAACCTGAACTGTGATATAACATTTACCCAAAAAGACACACATGGACCAGAAGCTTAACTGGTGCAGCCATGGCTACAATAGCAAGGCAAAAGCTATGTACTCTGATGAGCGGCTCACCTCCTACCTTTCAATGCCTTTCCACCACCTGCAAGGCTCAACTCAGGAATACTTTCAGTTTGCCTGGTTGGGTGAAACAACACTTAAGAATCTTGGTACATTGGGACAAAACTTGATTTGCATCACTGCCACTGGACTGTATCCACTCCCTCCACCATTGGTGCATTGTGGCAGCAGTATGTCCTATCTACAGGGTTTACTGCTGCAACTCACCATAGTTACAGTGACAACACCGCCCAGCCCCGTTGGCTCCACCTCCAAGAAGGACAAAACCAGCAATATCTTGGGAACGCCATCACATCCAAATCATAGACCATCATGATCTGGCTATATATTGCTGATCCAGGAGTATCCTAATCGGGGGTGTCAAACATACATCCCACAGAACCATTTGAGCAGGCCTGCAGGGTGATGTACCATGCATGCTGGAGTGAGACATGAATCTCCTGGGTATTGCATCAGATATGCAGTCCTCCCAATTCTGACGTCACAGGCCAGCAGCACACATGTATAGGTACCAAGAAATGGAATCAGCCAGTGGAGGGGTGAGTGAAAGAGACAGAACGAGGCTGGAAGAGGGTGACCAGAGACTAAGGCGCAGGAGATTGAGAGTTGGCAGGGGGTGGGGGGGGGGGCGGGTGTTTAACATAGAAAAACAATTTGGGACTGGGAGACTGGCGAGTAGGAGCCAGGAGATTGCTCTGGGGATCAGAGACTGGGAAATGGGGAACAGGGCTCTGGGGTAAGAATGGGTAGGAGGGGAGGGAGGTTGGAATTTGGCCAGTGAGGGGAAAAAGAGAGGATTGGGGAATGGGGTGGGTGTGGCACCAGCATTTCCCACAGAGCCAGGAGCAGCAGCAACACGGGCTGCTGAGAGAGGAGTAGGCAGTAAACAGGAGAGTGAAACCTGGGGACCTTACTGTGGCCAAATAGTGAAAGATATTTTCCACTGGCGAGTGAATGGAGAAGAAGGGGATGACGACTGAGCATTCTCACTGCGCACAGGGAGCTACACGCCCTCAATTTACATCACGAGCTCCAATACACGGAGGGGTGAGATGCAGGAGGGCAGAGTATAGGCTGGCAATGGCCCACAGTAGTGCTGTGGAATCAGGAGGAACACAGCTGCTCAACTGCGCTCCATTTAAGGATTGCTGTTTACGTCACCAACTTGTATTTATATAGTGCCTTTAACAGTGAAAAGTCCCAAGGCGCTTCACAGGAGTATTATGCAAAAACAATTTGACACCGAGCTGCACAAATAGAAATTAGCACAGGTGATCAAAAGCTTAGTCAAAGAGGTATGTTTTAATAAGAACATAAGAAATAGGAGCAGGAGGAGGCCATAAGGCCCCTCGAGCCTGCTCCATCATTCAATAAGATCATGGCTGATCTGATCAAGGACTCAACTCCACTTCCCTGCCCGCTCCCCATAGCCACTTATCATTTAAGAAACTGTCTATTTCTATCTTAAATTTATTCAATGTCCCAGCTTCCACAGCTCTCGGAGGCAGCAAATTCCACAGATTCACAACCCTCAGAAGAAATATCTCATCTCAGTTCTAAATCGGCGGCCCTTTATTCTAAGACCATGCCCCCACCAGTGGAAACATCCTCTCTGCATCCACCTTGTCAAGCCCCCTCATAATCTTATACGTTTCTAAGATCACCTCCCATTCTTCTGAATTGCAATGAGTAGAGGCCCAACCTCCTCAGCCTTTCCTCATAAGTCAACCCCCTCATCCCCAGAATCAACCGAGTGAACCTTCTCTGAACTGCCTCCACAGCAAGTATATTCTTTCGTAAATATGGAAACCAAAACTGTACGCAGTATTCCAGGTGTGGCCTCACCAATACCCTGTACAGCTGTAACAAGACTTCCCTGCTTTTATACTCCATCCCCTTTGCAATAAAGGCCAAGATGCCATTGGTTTTCCTGATCACTTGCTGTATCTGCATACTAACCTTTTGTGTTTCATGCACAAGTACCCCCAGGTCCTGCTGTACTGCGGCACTTTGCAATCTTTCACCATTTAAATAATAACTTGCTCTTTGATTTTTTTCTGCCAAAGTGCATGACCGCTCATTCATTTTCCAACATTATACTCCATCTGCCAAATTCTTGCCCACTCACTTAGCCTGTCTATGTCCTCCTGCAGCCTCTTTATGTCCTCCTCACACATTACCCTTCCTCCCATCTTTGTATCGTCAGAAAACTTGGCTACGTTACACTCAGTCCCCTCTTCCAAGTTGTTAATATAGATTGTAAATAGTTGGGGTCCCAGCTCTGATCCCTGCGGCATCCCTCTCATTATTGATTGTCAACCAGAGAATGAACCATTTATCTCGACTCTCTGTTTTCTGTCAGCCAATCTTCTATCCATGCTAATATATTATCCCCAACCCAGTGAACTTTTATCTTGTGCAGCAAGGTGTGTGGCATCTTATCAAATGCCTTCTAGAAGTCCAAATACACCACATCCAGGAGCGTCTTGAAGGAGGAGAGATAGAGAGGCAGAGAGGTTTAGGCAGGGAGTTCCAGAGCTTGGGGCCTAAGCAACAGAAGGCACAGCTACTAATGGTTGAGCGATAATCAGGGATGCTCAGGAGGGTAGACATCTTGGGGGGGGGGGGGGGGGGGGGCGGGCGGTTGTGCGGCTGGAGGAGATTACAGAGATGTCCATGGAGGGATCTGAAAAGAAGTATGAGAATTTTGAAATCGAGGCGTTGCTTAACTGGAAGCCAATGTAGGTCAGCAAGCACAGGAGTGATGGGTGAGCGGGACTGGTGCAAGTTAGGACACAGGTAGCCAAGTTTTGGATCACCTCTAGTTTACGTAGGGTAGAATGTGGGAGGCCAGCCAGGAGTGCACTGGAATAGTCAAGTCTAGAGGTAACAACGGCATGGATGAGGGCTTCAGCAGCAGATGAGCTGAGGCAACGGCGGAGACAATGTTACGGAGGTGGGAATAGGCGGTCTTAGTTATGCTGCGGATGTGTGGTCCAAAGCTCATTTCAGGGTCAAATATGACACCAAGGTTGCGGACAGTCTGGTTCAGCCTCAGACAGGAGTTGGAGAGAGGGATGGAGTCAGAATCTAGGGAACTGAGTTTGTGGCGGGGACCAAATAAAATGGCTTTGGTCTTTCCAGTATTCAACTGGAGAAAATTTCTGCTCATCGAGAACAAGCAGTATGACAATTTAGAGACTGTGGAGGAGAAGTGCTAGTGAGGTAGAGCTGGGGGTCATCAGCGTACATGTGAAAACTGACGCTGTTTTTCTGGATGATGTCGCCAAGGGGCAACGTGTAAATGAGAAATAGGAAGGAGCCAAGAATAGATCTTTGGGGGACCCCAGAGGTAACGATGCAGGGCCAGGAAGAGAAGCTGTTGCAGCTGATTCTCTAGCTACAATTAGATAGATAAGAATGGAACCAGGAGAGTGCAGCTTATGCGACAGTAGGTGTGTTGGAGAAAGATAGGCCCCAAGTTTCGCCATGATTTGCTCCTGATTTTTAGGAGCAACTGGTGTAGAACGGAGTATCTTAGAAATCGGAATTCTCGCCTTTTAGTTTGCTCCAGTTCATGTCAGTTAGAACAGTTTCACTTTGGAACAGAATTTTTTTTTGAAAAGGGGGCGTGTCCGGCCACTTACGCCTGTTTTCAAAGTTTAGGCAGTGAAAACTTACTCCAAACTAACTTAGAATGGAGTACGTGAAGATTTTTGTACTCTCGAAAAAAACCTTGTCTACACTTTAGAAAATCAGGCGTAGGTTACAAATCAGGCGTAGGGAACGGGGGGGGGTTTAAAGGGAAGTTTACAAACATTAAACACTTCAGTTTTACAAATAAAGAGCCATCATCAATAATAAATGATAAAAACATCAATAAATCAACCAAAAAAAATTAATAAGAAATAATTTTTTTTTTAAATCAATAAATAAAACATTTTCTACTTACCAACTGCAGCACCGGGAGCCCTCCAACAGCGTGCTGAGATGCCCCCCCCCCCCAGTGTCTCTATCTCTCTGTCTGTGTGTGTCTCTCATTCTCTGTCTGTCAGTGTCTGTGTTTCTGACAGCGAGGGGAGGGGGAGGAGGGGGGAGCAGAGGGAGGGAAGGGGGAGAAGGAGAAGGAGAAGGGGGAGGGGGAAGGGGGGAAAGGAGATGAGGGGGAAGGGGGGAAAGGAGATGAGGGGGGGGGAGAAAGGAGATGAGGGTGGGGGGGAGAAAGGAGATGAGGGGGGGGGGAGAAAGGAGATGAGGGGGGGGGGAGAAAGGAGATGAGGGGGGGGGGAAGAAAGGAGATGAGGGGGGGGGAGAAAGGAGATGAGGGGGGGGGGAGAAAGGAGATGAGGGGGGGGGGAGAAAGGAGATGAGGGGGGGGGGAGAAAGGAGATGAGGGGGGGGGGGAGAAAGGAGATGAGGGGGGGGGAGAAAGGAGATGAGGGGGGGGGGAGAAAGGAGATGAGGGGGGGGGAGAAAGGAGATGAGGGGGGGGGAGAAAGGAGATGAGGGGGGGGAGAAAGGAGATGAGGGGGGGGAGAAAGGAGATGAGGGGGGGGGAGAAAGGAGATGAGGGGGGGGAGAAAGGAGATGAGGGGGGTGAGAAAGGAGATGAGGGGGGTGAGAAAGGAGATGAGGGGGGGAGAAAGGAGATGAGGGGGGGAGAAAGGAGATGAGGGGGGGAGAAAGGAGATGAGGGGGGGAGAAAGGAGATGAGGGGGGGAGAAAGGAGATGAGGGGGGGAGAAAGGAGATGAGGGGGGGAGAAAGGAGATGAGGGGGGGGAGAAAGGAGATGAGGGGGGGGGGAGAAAGGAGATGAGGGGGGTGAGAAAGGAGATGAGGGGGGTGAGAAAGGAGATGAGGGGGGGGGGAGAAAGGAGATGAGGGGGGGGAGAAAGGAGATGAGGGGGGGAGAAAGGAGATGAGGGGGGGGAAAGGAGATGAGGGGGGGGGAAAGGAGATGAGGGGGGGGGGAAAGGAGATGAGGGGGGGGGAAAGGAGATGAGGGGGGGGAAAGGAGATGAGGGGGGGGGGAAAAGGAGATGAGGGGGGGGGAAAGGAGATGAGGGGGGGGGAAAGGAGATGAGGGGGGGGGAAAGGAGATGAGGGGGGGGGGAAAAGGAGATGAGGGGGGGGGAAAGGAGATGAGGGGGGGGAAAGGAGATGAGGGGGGGGAAAGGAGATGAGGGGGGGGGAAGGAGATGAGGGGGGGGGAAGGAGATGAGGGGGGGGGAAGGAGATGAGGGGGGGGGAAGGAGATGAGGGGGGGAGGAAGGAGATGAGGGGGGGGGGGAAAGGAGATGAGGGGGGGGAAAGGAGATGAGGGGGGGGGAAAGGAGATGAGGGGGGGGGAAAGGAGATGAGGGGGGGGGGGAAGGAGATGAGGGGGGGGGAAAGGAGATGAGGGGGGGGGAAAGGAGATGAGGGGGGGGGAAAGGAGATGAGGGGGGGGAAAGAGAAAGGAGAAGGGGGAGGGAGGCTGAACGGAGAAGGGGAGGGAGGCTGAACGGGCCAGGCCCGAGACTTCGGGCAGGGCCCGTCCCCAGCACCGGATTTACAGGTAGGTAGCGTTGGGTCGGGTCGGGAACGCGGGTCGGGGGGTGGTGGGAGGGAGGTCGGTTCGGTTCGGGTCGGGGGGAGGGAGGGAGAGGGAGGTCAGGTCGGGGGGGAAGAGAGGTCAGGTCGGGTCCAGTCCGGGGGCTGGGAGCGGGAGTCGGGTCGGTGTTGGTGTCAGGTCCGATCCGGAGGCGGGGGGAAGCGGGTGTCGGGTCCGGTCCGGGGGGGGGGGGGGGGGGGGGGGGTGGGATCGGGAGTCGGGTCCGGTCCGGAGGCGGGAAGCGGGAGTCGAGAGGAAGCAGGAGCTGGGCGTGGGAGGAGCCTTATTCATGCAGCCCCAGTGAGGCCATTCGGCCAGGGCTAGGGGCTGCGTGCTTTGGGCCCCTCCCACACAGTTTTGGGCGCCTGGAGCTACTGCACATGCGCGCCCATTGTAGCGCATGTGCAGAGGTTCTGGCACTGTTTTCAGCGCAGGGACCTGCGCTGCGCCGAGCTGCAAACGACCTGGAGAATCTGGAAGTTTTTTTTAGGCGCACTTTGTGGCGCGAAAAACGGGCGTCCAGGTCAGGACTGCGCCGTTCTAGGCGCGGCTCGAAACTTAGGCCCATAGAGTGGTGAACCGCAACAAAGACTGCAGACAAGTCAAGAAGGACGAGGAGGGATAGTTTGCCTTTGTCACAATCAAAGGCAAACTATCCCGATCAGAGCCGCGTCTGTACTGTGGCAGGCACAAACTAGTCGCAGCTCACACAGTGCATGCTCAACCTAGTTTTCTATGCATTTTGCAGAAGGGTCCTGAAACAGGTGCAGTATTTTTCTTTGCATTTTTAAATTGATCCAATGCTGCTTTCAGATAGTGAGCACCAATATGGCAACGGCCATAGCCATATCACCGGTGCAAACTGGATGCAGGACTTCATGCCCAGAAATTGGTATACATTGCGCATTTTCTATGCCCAACAAATACCAATTTCTACCCCACTATGCTCAAACAACTTCTGCTGAAATGTGGACCACATCAAGTGCTAGAATGTCAAATCACACTCTCCATATAAATTGAGTTTGACACCCCTGTGCTTAATGATTAAGATTCTGATCAATGCCAGAAGTGGATTTAGGCCAATCTGCAGTTCACCAAGGGTCAAATTCCAAAAAAGGATAAATTAATTAATATGTATTTAAGACAAGTGTCACACCAGTGCAATTTTCAGAATATGATGCATAGGGATGAGCATCTGCCTGAAACATCAGCTTAGCTAAAAACCTGCAAGTTTCATCTGCAGATGTGCTAAAGCAATTCTGAATCCAATTTCGGACAACTGAAGGCTTTAAAAGGCTATTTAATAAATGCTCACCATTCTCAATCATCAGTTTAAAGAATGATCAGAATTAAGGAGAGAGTGATCACTTCTGCAGTTATTCAATGCTGTGAACTTGGAAAAACAGTTCAGTACTCAAAAGGATACTTACGAAACATGTTTCAAGCAAACCTCCTTATAATGAAAGTACCTGTATGATGATGATCTTTTCATCAGCATGCAAGTAAACTGCCTCTGCCCAGTTAACACAAAACAGCTTTGGGAGCATTCACTAACCGAATAACTCTGGAAACTACCTACTGCACTAAAACAGTTAAGTGCAAAGTCACCTCGCAGTGGTTTGAAGTTACATCAAGTGCAGTATAATCCTAAACATAGAAACATAGAAAATAGGTGCAGGAGTCGGCCATTTGGCCCTTTGAGCCTGCACCGCCATTCAATGAATTCATGGCTGAACAAATCCTACCTTTAAATCACAACAGAATTTCTGTTGCAGTGCAAAAAGCTCAAACTTGATATGCAACCCTAAAACTTCCTTGCAAATCTGTACAATTTATGCTGGACAATGTATAAATTTTGAAAACTTTTATTCCTACTGTAGCTGTGGAAGGAGCCATGTTATGCTGTTGAATCCCCAAACCAATCTGAATCAATTCAAACCATTCACCACTTGGAGACCATTGTAGAAACGGAATTCTTTTTTTTTTTACAAAACTGAAAATTCATTTCAGCAAAACCTTTATTCAAAAAGGAAAGGCACTATAGTGGAACAGGACTGGAAAATTCCACTGGCTACTCACCAGAAGTGGGTAATTTTCCAACATAAACCTAGAAAAAACAACAAAGCCATTTCCAGTTCTTCCAAACAATCAATCTACTACTCCATCCGTTTCCAATGCTTCATCAGTGAAGTCAGACAAACGGGAACAGGTATAATAGCATCAAAAAAAGGTCAGAGTCTTCAACTCTGTTGCCCATTGTATCCTTGCTCTTGTAACTTCACTAATAGATCTGTGCAGCATGGCAATTATGTGCCTTATTTATATTCTAATTCAGCAGAGCCAAATATCTGCTTGAAACATTAAATAATTAGAGCTCTGGTGCTTCAGCAAGCCTCCAAGTTGGCCTAGATTCACTAAATATCCAGATCCGAAATCCAAACCAATCAGAATCCAAATCACCAAACATACATGGAGCATCACACACAAATCCCACATGCAATGAAAGTGGCTAATTGGGGGGAGGTTAAGAGGAGATACGAGGGGAAATTTCTTCACCCAGAAGGTGGTGGGAGTCTGGAACTCACTGCCTGAAAGGGTGGTAGAAGCAGGAACCCTCAACACATTTAAAAGATGTGCACTTAAAGTGCCGTAACCTACAGGGCTACGGACCAAGAGCTGGAAAGTGGGATTAGGCTGGATATCTCTCGGTCGGCCGGCACGGACACGATGGGCCGAAATGACCTCTTTCCATGCTGTAAATTTCTATAACCACTTTTCTACCCAACCGTAGTAGCCCATCAGACCCTTTGCAGCAGGTTTTCCCTATTTCACTTCCAATGATACGGGAAACAGACACAAATTGTATACATATAAACATCTCTGTATAAACTATTGATAATCTCTACTCTTTGGATCAATATGTAATTTCCACCAGATCCGACATTAATCATTATTTCAGAGTCAACTTCACCAGCTAAATCTTTGGTTTTTCAGGCCAATAATGTAGCTTAACTGAATTTTAAAAATACATTCTACCTGCTAATTGGTGAGCAACTTCCAGCAGCATTACCATTTAGCAACATTGCTGAGTAATGAACTTTTAACGAATGTGTGCAGCGTACACACAAACTTCTAAATATATTCAGTGCAACCGACCAAGGTCAATTGCTGTTGAAGTCACTGGAAAAGCAGGCTGAACGGCATAACATTCTCAAATTAGATACATGTTCCCTTCAGGAATCTTATCAATTTAAAATTAAAAAAACAAAGCCACATAAATCATTAACCCAATTGCTGCTGGAGTTAACAAACTTAAAAGTGCAATGGTTTGAAATTCATGTAGCACCACTCGAGGCACTTTACTTTTGTAAAATTTATTTTCAGTAATCTCTCATTCAACTTTCACTTATTTTTTTGTTAAAATCTGGTTAAAAACTGCAGTCTGGATGATAACTTGCCTAAAGACTTCCAACTGCTCAAACCAGCGTGTAATGCAAACTCCTGACTACATAAAATAGCCCATGACTCAGATGAAACCAAGGGCCCCATTGCAGGGAGGGTTGGTATAAATTGTTAAGTGGCTATATTTTAGTGAGTGAACACTCAGAGCACAAGTTATGATTACATTCACTTATTTCAATCAGTACAACTTATCTTTGGATAATTATGCAAAGCAAACAACACACCACACTTCCCCACTTTAGTAGGATGTCTTAAACAGTTAGAAATCTTCCTAACTACTCTTCCAGCATTTCTGACTTAGAGCCTGTTTAAAGCAGTCACATCTCTGTTTAAACGTCTCATTGCACTGGCAGCATTCTTGTGCTAAAAAGCTCGTCGCTCTCTCCAACTACCATGTGTTCAAAATAATTCCCAATACAATGGGCGTGAGATGTTTTCTGAATACCTAGGCAAGCTAACAAATTGCTGACTGTTCAGTTTCTGGGGAGAACAACTAGCATTTAGCATGCAACAACTTGTATTTATATAGCGCCTTTAACAAAGTAAATGTCCCAAGGCGCTTCACAGGAATATTATACAACAAAAAATTACACCGAGCCACATAAAGAGATATTAGGGCAGTGATCAAAAAGGTAGGTTTTAAGGAGCGCCTCAAGGAAGAAAGAGAGGGCGACAGGAGGAGAGGTTTAGGCAGGGAGTTCGAGAGCTTGGGGCCCAGGCAGCTGAAGGCATGGCCACCAATGGTTGAGAGATTATCAGGGATGCTCAAGAGAGCAGAATTAAGAGGAGCGCAGATATCTCTGGGGATTGTGAGGCTGGAGGAGATGACAGAGATAGGGAAGGGTGAGGCCATGAAGGGGTTTGAAAACAAGGATGAGAATTTTGAAACCGAGGCATTGCAGTGATTGGAATACGGCCAGGGTGATGCAGTGAATAGAATACGACCAGGATGATCTCCTGGACTAGTGTCGATCGTCTGGATGGGTCGGCGAAGAATTTTCCCAGATCTTTTCTCCCTAAATTGGCCTGGGTTTTTAATCTGGTATTTGCCTCTCCCAGGAGATCACATGGCTCCGGATGGAGTGGAGTGTAGATGTTTTCAGTATAAGGGGTGTCGCAGTTGTGAGAGTCGGACTGGTTGGGCTGGGTGCTCTTTGCCTTTCCGTCATTGTTCATAGATTTATATGTAACCTTTAGGGCTGCTGACCAAGGGCCGTGTGGCTCTTTGATGGCCGGCGCAGACATGATGGGCCGAAATGGCCTCCTTCTGCGCTGTAAATCTCTATGTTTCTATGTTAACCGGGAGCCAATGTAGGTCAACAAGCACAGGGGTGATGAGCACGACTTGATGCGAGTGAGGACACGGGCAGCAGAGTTTTAGATCATCTCTAGTTTACGTAGGGTAGAATGTGGGAGTCCGGCTAGGCGTGAGTTGGAATAGTCAAGTCTAGAGGAAACAAAGGCATGGATGAGGGTTTCAGCAGCAGATGAGCTGAGGCAGGGGCGGAGACGGACGATGTTACAGATGTGGAAATAGGCGGTTTTAGTAATGCCGCGGATACGTGGTCGGAAGTTCATTTCCGGGTCAAATATGACACCGAGGTTGCGAAGTGTGGGGTTCAGCCTCAGACAGATGCTAGGGAGAGGGATGGAGTCAGTGGCTAGGGAACTGAGTTTGTGGCGGAGACTGAAAACAATGGCTTCGGTCTCCCCAATATTTGAAGAAAATTTATGCCTCATGCAGAACTGGATGTCAGAGAAAGGTGGAAGTGTAGAGCTGTGTGTCGTCAGTGTACATGTGGAAACTGGCAGATGTTGCCACCGAGGGGCAGCATGTAAATGAAAAATGGGGGGGGTGGGAGCGCAAGCGTAGATCCTTGGAGGACTCGAGAGGTAATGGTGCAAGAGCAGGCAGCGAAGCCATTGCAGGTAGCTCCTGATGTGCCCAAGCCTGCTGCAATTTTAATTCCCAGGTTTTCGGGAGCGTTGAGTCGGTCTTAGAGGTTGTTCAAAACTTGGGCGTCATATTTGACCGCAAGATGAGCTTCCTACCACATATCCATACCAACATGCAGACCACCTATTTCTATCTCCGTATCACACAACTCCACCTCTGCCTCAGCTCATCTGCTGCTGCTATTCGTTCCGGGATGTGGGCGACGCTGGCAAAACCAGCCTTTATTGCCCATCCCCAACTACCCTCGAGAAGATGGTGGTGAGCCGCCTTCTTAAACTGCCGTAGTCTTTGCGGTGAAGGTACTCCCACAGTGCTGTTAGGAAGTTCCAGGACTTTGACCCAGCAACGATGAATGAACGGCGTATATGTCCAAGTCGGGAGAGTGCGTAACTTGGAAGGGAACTTGCAGTTGATGGTGTTCCCATGTGCCTGCTGCCCTCGTCCTTCTAGGTGGTAGAGGTCGCAGGTTTGGGAGATACTACAGTGCATCTTGTAGATTATACACACTGCAGCCATGGTGCACCAGTGATGGAGGGAGTGAATGTTTACGGTGGTGGATGGGGTGCCAATCAAGCAGGCTGCTTTGTCCTGGATGGAGTCAAGCTTTTTGAGTGTTGTTGGAGCTGCACTCATCCAGGCAAGTGGAAACAATTCCATCACACACCTGACTTGTGCCATTTAGATGATGGAAAGGCTTTGGGGAGTCAGGTGGTGAGACACACTCCGCAGAATACCCAGCCTCTTACTCGCTCTTGTTGCCACAGTATTTATGTGGCTGGACCAGTTACGTTTTTGGTCAATGGTGACCCCCAGGATGTTAATGGTGGAGGATTCAGCGATGGTAATGCCATTGAATGTCATGGGGAGGTGGGTAGACTCTCACTTGTTGGAGATAGTCATGGCCTGACCCTTGTGTGGCGTGAATGTTACTTGCACTTACCAGCCCAAGCCCGAATATCGTCATTTTCTGAGGAGTTGCGAACGGAACTGAACACTGTGTTCAATCATCAGCGAACATCCCCACTTCTGACCTTATGATAGAGGGAAGGTCATTGATGAAGCAGCTGAAGATGGCTGGACCAAGGACACTGCCCTGAGGAACTCCTGCAGCGATGTCCTGGGGCAGAGATGATTATCCAACAACCACAACCATCTTCCTTTGTGCTAGGTATAACTCCAGCCAGTGGAAAGTATTCCCCTGATTCCCATTGACTTCAATTCTACCAGGGTTCCACTCTGTCAAATGCTGCCTTGGTGTCAAGGGCAGCCACTCTCATCTCACCTTGAATTCAGCTCTTTTGTCCATGTTTGGACCAAGACTGTAATGAGGTCTGGAGCGGAGTGGTCCTGGCAGAACTCAAACTGGGCATCGGTGAGCAGGTTATTGGTAAGTAGCGCTTGATAGCACTGTTGACGATACCCTCCATCACTTTGCTGATGGTTGAGAATAGACTGATAGGGCAGTAATTGGATTTATCCTCCTTTTTGTGGACAGGACATACCTGGGCAGTTTTCCACATCATCAGTGTAGATGCCAGTGTTGTAGCTGTACTGGAACAGTTTGGCTAAGGACGCGGCTAGTTCTTGAGCACAATTCAGCATGACAGCCGGAATACTGTCGGGGCCCATAGCCTTTGCTGTATCCAGTGCGCTCAGCCATTTCTATACATCACATGGAGTGAATTGAATTTGCTGAAGTCTGGCTTCTATGATGGTGGGGACCTCAGGAGGAGGCCGATATGAATCATCCACTCGACACTTCTGGCTGAAGATGGTTGCAAATGCTTCAGCCTTGCCCTTTTGCACTTGTGTGCTGGGCTCCGCCATCAATGAGGAAGATGATATTCATGGAGCCTCCTCCTCCCGTTAGTTAGAATATAAGAACATAAGAAATAGGAGCAGGAGAGGGCCATACGGCCCCTCGAGCCTGCTCCGCCATTTAATACGACCATGGCTGATCCGATCATGGACTCAGGTTCACTTCCCTGCCCGCTCTCCATAACTCCTTATTCCCTTATCATTTAAGAAACTGTCTATTTCTGTCTTAAATTTCAATGTCCCAGCTTTCACAGCTCTCTGAGGCAGCGAATTCCACAGATCCACAACCCCAAGAAATTTCTCCTCATCTCAGTTTTAAATGGGCGGCCACTTATTTTAAGATTATGCCCTCTAGTTCTAGTCTCCCCAATCAGTCGAAACATCCTCTCTGCATCCACCTTGTCAGTTGTTTAATTGTCCACCACCACTCACCACTGGATGTGGCAGGACTGCAGAGCTTTGATCTGATCTGTTGATTGTAGGATCGCTTAACTCTGTCTATAGTATGCTGCTTCCACTGTTTAGCATGCATGTAGTCCTGTGTGATATACCAACCTGGGAAAACTCTCATTTTTAGGTAGGCCTGATGTGGCTCCTGGCATGCTCTTCTGCATTCTTCCTGGAACCAGGGTTGGTCCTCTGGCTTGATGGTAATGGTAGATTGAGGGATATGCCAAGCCATAAAGTTTCAGATTGTGGTGGAATACAATTCTGTTGCTGCTGATGGCCCACAGATGCCCAGTTTTGTTCTGAATCTATCCCATTTAACACAGTGGTAGTGCCACACAACACAATGTGCAGACAGGATTTTGTCTCCACAAGGACTGTGCAGTGGTCACGGCTACCAATGCGGTCATGGGCAGATGCATCCGCGACAGGTGGATTGGCGAGGACGAGGTAGAGTAGGTTTTTACCTCGTGTTGGTTCTTTCACCACCTGCTGCAGGCCCAGTCTGGCAGCTATGTCCTTCAAGACTCGGCCAGCTCGGTCAGTAGTGGTCCTACCGAGCTACTCTTGGTGATGGACATTGAAGTCACCAACCCAGGGTACATTCTGTGCCTTTGCTACACTCAGTGCTTCTTCCAAGTGGTGTTCAACATGGAAGAGTACTGATTCATCAGCTGCGGGAGGGTGGTAGGTGGTAATCAGCAGGAGGTTTCCTTGCCCATGCTGGACATGAAGCCATGGGACTTCATGGAGTCTGGAGTCAATGTTGAGGACTCCCAGGGCCACTCCCTCCCGACTGTATACCACTGTGCCGCCACTTCTGGTGGGTCTGTCCTGCCAGTGGGACAGGATATACCCAGGAATGCTGATGGAGGAGTCTGGGACACTGGCTGAAAGGTATGACTCTGCAAGTATGACTATGTCGGGCTGTTGTTTGACTAGTCTGTGGGACAGCTCTCTCAATTTTGGCACAAGTTCCCAGATGCTGGTGAGAAGAACTTTGCTGGGTCGACTGGGCTGGGTGTGCCGTTGTCGTGTCGGAAGCCGGTGCCGAGGTCAATGCAGTGTGGTCCGTCCGGTTTTATTCTTATTGTTTCTTGTAACGTTTTGTTACAACTGAGTGGCTTGCTAGGCCATTTCAGAGGACAATTAAGAGTCAACCACATTGCTATGGATCTGGAGTCACATAGGACAGACCAGGTAAGGACGGAAGATTTCCTTCCCTAAAGGACATTAGTAAATCAGATGGATTTTTACGACAATCTGGTTTCATGATCACCATGATCTAGCTTTTTATTCCGGATTTATTTAATTAACTGAATTTAAATTCCCCAGCTGCCAGGTATTTTCTATCCTCTGTAAACTTGGTCATCCAAAACTTTGCTGTCCGTGTCCTAACTTGTACCAAGTCCCGCTCACATGTCACCCGTTGACCTATATTGGATCCTGTTTAAGCAACGCCGCAATTTAAAAATGTCTCATTCTTGTTTTGAGGGAAAAAATAGAGGATTATACGGATAGTTAGATGAGGAAATATGGGAGGAGGTTCAAGTGGAGATAAACGCTGGCCTGCTTCCGTGCTGTATATCCCATGTAATCCCTACGTATCCCTCCATGGCCTTGCCTCTCCTGGGGCTCAATTTTGGCCAGAAGTTGCTCCATTTTTTTTTGGAGCAACTTGATTTTTCTGGAGTATCTTAAAAATCCCCATTTTGCACCAGTGTAAGTGAGTAAGTTAGGATTTTTTTTAGTTTCGTTTTTTCTCTCAAAATGGGGCGTTACCAGCCACCTATGCCAGTTTTGGCCATTTAGGCCACTTTGGCCAGCTATTAGTTACTCCAAATCTACTTGGTCAGCGTATGTGGCCACTTCAGAAAACCCTTGGAGAGTTAAGAAATTAGCGCAGGTAGGTACATAGGCAGTTATTCGGCCTGGGATAAGGGCGGGAAGGGAAGCGGAGAGGACCTTGCACCTCGACTTATAAAGTACTAAACAAAGCACAAAAAGTAATAAGCATTCAACAATAAATAAAAAATAGAACTAAGTTCTACCTTCATCTGAAAACTCAGCCCGGGAAGGCGCACACAGGCTACATGAAGCAAACTCATTGGACAGGCTGCAAAAGGCTGCAGCAAGGACAAAACAAAGCAGCTACTTCAACAGCGGGTCGGCCGGTGCGGGAGGCCACTCGGTCTGGGATAGGTGCGGGACGACCAGGAGGCTACTCGGCCAGGGATAGGGGTGGGAACTGCCGACATCAGAGCACACCGGCTGCAGGAAGCAAGCTTACCGGACAGCAAAACACAAGCAGCTACGATTCCTTTTAAAAAAAAATGGACGATTGCCAAATTTCGGTGCTACTGCGCATGCGCAGACATCGCGACCCGACTCCAATGCGCATGTGCAGACGTCCAGGCACGGTTTTCAGTGCAGGACGCTGGCTCCGCCCCCAACTCGACTGGCCATGATGCGTGACAACCGAGGAGAGGCCAGACAACAGCCAAAGTGGGGAGCGATTTTTTTCGCCGCACTTAGCAACGGAGAAAAGCGGCGTATCTCCAGTAAGTGTGCCAAAAAAGGGGTGGGCCAAAATTGAGCCCATGATCTCTAATCTCCTCCAACTCTCCAAGATTTGTGCACTCCACCCATTTTGGCCTTGATCCTCCCCGATTTTAATCGCTCCATCATTGGTGGCTGTGCCGTCAGCTGCCAAGGCCTGAAGCTCTGGAATTTCCTCCCTGAATCTCTCCACCTCTCTTTCCTCCTTGAAGATACTCCTTAAAACTTACCTTTTTGACCAATCTGCCTGAATATCTCGTGACTCAGTATCAAATTTTGTTTGATAACACTCCTGTTAAGTGCCATGGGACGAAGGTGCTGTATAAATACAAGTTCTTGTTGTGCTTTCTTTAAAGCTTCACTATCCTTCCTAAAGTGTAGAGTTCAATTCTGAACACAGTACTCTAACGGAGATCTTATTATGGTTTCCTACATTATAACAGTAACTACATTTCAGAAGTATTTCATTGACTATACAGCGCTTTTGGGACATCCCGAGGTAATGAAAGGCGCAATATAAATGCAAGTATGTGTTTTATATAGCTTAGTCATTGCCTCTTGGCTTTTATAATCGATACCTCTTGATATTTGAGCTAGTTACTTTCAATCTCAACAGCTTGCGTCAATTCGCTGGAAGATTTTTAGAAATAGAAATTAATCTTTTTTCAGTATTGCTGGCACCTTGTCTCGAAGCTGCATTTGTAAAAACAGAAACTAATCTGGTAATTTTAGATTAGCATTACTGTAACATGATGATTGGACATGTGAAGCTGGCATTTTTATCTGACAATATATGCTGCTTTAAAAAAAATGGTTTCATTAGGGTTTTAAACAGAATTATTACACAAGCATATCCATTTATTTGATTAAACTTAAACTTTTCATTTTTTCCACCACTGCACAAAAGCGAATATGGTTTTAATTTTAAAAGCTGTAGTGAATTATCTTCATCAGGGATTCGGGTGATTTAATGCAGCTGTGAGGTAGACCATCAGAGAAACTTCATATGGCATGAATCACCACAATCCTGCCAGCAATTTACATGCACTCAAACCAAGGATCTACAATACGCCTAAATCTTGGAACTTTCATTACACCTTTCAGCATAAACACTTTTATATTTCAAACTGATGAGAACTGGTGTAAAAAAAAATTATAATTAAACAGCTTACGAACATGATACCAGGAACATTTTGTTCTCAAGACTATTCCCCTGGTAACTCTAAAACAGTGAAGACTAACACTGCACGTACTTTTAGCTCAATACAAACTACCGCTACAGCTCTCAAACCTTTAACTCTCTTGCTGACAGAACACTTCTTGCCGACAGAACACTATAGCACAGATTTCAGTCAGATGACTCTCGGACAGCATCAAACAATATTTAGGTCGGCTGAGCTCCTCCCCTTTTGCGTAATTATCATCATGTCTCATCCATGTGGAACTCTGGCAATGAAAAACATATGAACCGGGCGCTTCAAAAGACTTTCAACTAAAATAGAACACAGTTCCACGGCAAACAAAAGCAGGACTTCAAGAGTCAGGCTGCAAAGCGCTCACGATTCAGTGCCATATGGAGAGGGTTATAATTAATGCAACAGACCGATGAAGGGGTGAAAATGCTTTTAAATGAAGGCGATGAGAGTGTGTAAAGTTGAATGAGAGTCATTAATGATCTCCTTCTACCTTCTGATCCTGCACATACCCTCCCAACTCCTCCAACAATGCATTTCTCACTCCCTCTACACCACCCCAAGTCCCACATTGCATAACCCTTAGCTGCAAGAATTCTACTTGTGTTTTGAAACATAAAATAAGTTGAAGTCGGATTGCCTCCCCATTTTGTCCCATGGTTTTCATTGTTCCGATTGCACTCAACCATTTCCCCTGATGAAGACTGGCCTAAAATACTTTATTAGTGAACTACAATCTCAATTGCATACACCTTTAATATGGAAGATTGAGGCAGATCCCATTATGGGGCTAAACATTAAGTATTAATTTCCCTTGTCCTGAAAGCAGATTATCTTGCCTACGATAAACAATTGCCATTAGGTATTTCTTTTTTAAAAAGACAAAGAAAATTTTATGTCTCTTCAAGGATCAGCCTTTGGCGACTACTGTAACCTTTATGGTTCAGATGTAAAGGAGAAAAAGGGGGTGAAAATGCTGGATGCAAAGGTTAGCACTGTTGCTAGAAGAACACCCAACAATACCATTGTGCGCCCAGAAAGTGTTCAACTTCAAGTAGAATACCATCCTATCATCCTGCAGGTCTTTGTAAGCAGCTGCAGTAAAACAATATGTATTTCAATATACTCATATTGTATAGTACTTACTGCACAGGAATAGATCATTCGGCCCAACAGATACATGCTCCACAATCCTCCTCCCACCCAACTTCATCTAACCCGTATCAACAAATCCTTCAATTCCTTTCTCCCTCATGTGTTTATCTAGCTTCCCCTTAAATGCATCTATGCTAGTCGCCTTAACTCCTCCTTATGATAGCAAGTTCCACATTCTAACCACTCTCTAGGTAAAGACGTTTTTCCTGAATTTCCTCTTGGATTTATTAGCGGCTATCTTATATTTATAGCCCCTAGTTCTGTTCTCCAGCACAAGTGCAAACATCCTCTCCATGTCTACCCCATCAAACCCTTTCATAATCTTAGACCTCTATCAGGTCACCCCTCAGTCTTCACTTTTTTTTTTAAATAAAGAGAAGCGAGCCCCAGCCTGTTCAATCTTTCCACATGGGTATAGTCTCTCAGTTCTGGTATCTTACTCCATTTGTTTCTCCAGTGTCTCTTGTTATATATATGTGGACTTGTATTTACTCTGTACAGCCACCAGAGGGCTCATTCCCCGGAGTCCCAAGGGATTCCATAATCTCTTGGGAGCACAGGTATTTAAGAAGGCTTCACAGGTTGGAGAGGCACTCTGGAGACCTGCAATAAAAGACTACAGTCACACTTCACTTTGAGCTCTCAGTGCTCAGTCTGACTCTTTCTCCATACACAACACCTCTCATATCCTTTTTCAAAATGTGGAGACCAGATATGCAGGAACACATCTCAGAGTTCTCATTAGGAGAACAAGGATACAGGGGACACTGAATAAGGAATGGGGAAGAGAATGTAAAGGCTAGGGTGGAGAACCAAAGGCAGTTAATGAGTAGGACTTTGAGGTTTTGAAAGCAGGGACAGAGGTGGAGGGAATTGGGAATAGAATTCCAGAGAGCAGGAGCACGGTGGCTGAATGAGCATCAAATAGTGGAGTGAAAGGAGCAAGATGTCCAGTGTTAGTTAGAGCAGTGGAAAATTTGGGCAGGAGACGCAAGATATTAGAGTAGGATGAGGGAGGCCATGAAAACATTTGAAAACAAGGATGGGAATTCAGGGGGAGGAAAAGCTGACACAGTGGAGCGTAGGAATACATCGGATGAGTGTTGAACTTAGTGCAGGTGAGGACATAGGCTGCAGTAAGTTCAGTAAGTGGTATCTTGTGGAGAGTTTACATAGGGAGGTCAGCTAGAAGAGTATTGAGGAAGTCAAGCTTTGAGGTGAAAGACACAGACTAGGATTCTGGCAACTGAAAGGAACGGCTAGGCAATGTTATGGAGGTAGACAAAAGCAGTTGGGCAATATAGAAACACAGAAAATAGGTACAGGAGTAGGCCATTCGGCCCTTCGAGCCTGCACCATCATTCAATAAGATCATGGCTGATCATTCCCTCAGTACCCCTTTCCTGCTTTCTCTCCATACTCCTTAATCCCTTTAGCTATAAGGGCCATATCTAACTCCCTCTTGAATATATCCAATGAACTGGCATCAACAACTCTCTGCGGTCGGGAATTCCACAGGTTAACAACTCTGAGTGAAGAAGTTTCTCCTCATCTCAGTCCTAAATGGCTTACCCCTTATACTAAGACTGTGTCCCCTGGTTCTGGACTTCCCCATCATCGGGAACATTCTTCCCGCATTTAACCTGTCCAGTCCCGTCAGAATCTTGTAAGTTTCTATGAAATCCCCCCTCATCCTTCTAAACTCCAGTGTATAAGGGCCCATTTGATCCAGTCTCTCCTCATATGTCAGTCCCGCCATCCTGGGAATCAGTCAGGTGCACTCCCTCAATAGCAAGAACGTCCTTCCTCAGATTAGGAGACCAAAACTGAACACAATACTCCAGGTGAGGCCTCACCAAGGCCCCGTACAACTGCAGTAAGACCTCCCTGCTCCTATACTCAAATCCCCTATCTATGAAGGCCAGCATACCATTTGCCTTCTTCACCGCCTGCTGTACCTGCATGCCAACTTTCAATGACTGATGAACCATGACACCCAGGTCACGTTGCACCTCCCCCTTTCCTAATCTGCTGCCATTCAGATAATATTCTGCCTTCATGTTTTTGCCCCCAAAGTGGATAACCTCACATTTATCCACATTATACTGCTTCTGCCATGCGTTTGCCCACTCACCTAACCTGTCCAAATCATCATGCAGCCTCTTAGCGTCCTCCTCACAGCTCACACCGCCACCCAGTTTAGTGTCATCTGCAAACTTGGAGATATTACACTCAATTCCTTCATCTAAAACATTAATGTATATTGTAAAGAGCTGGGGTCCCAGCACGGAGCCCTGTGGCACCCCACTAGTCACTGCCTGCCATTCTGAAAAGGACCCATTTATCCCGACTCTCTGCTTCCTGTCTGCCAACCAGTTCTCTATCCACGTCAGTACATTACCCCCAATACCATGTGCTTTGATTTTGCACACCAATCTCTGGAGTGGATGCAGTGGAGAAAGCCAAGATCGGGATCAAGCATGATGCTGAAGTCCCAGACTTCTAGACGGTCAGTTTGCGATGGCAGCCAGGGAAAGTTGGTGTTCGCCAAACCAGATGCTGAGAAATGCTGACGGGATCCAAAGAGGTTTAATTAGGAAACCTGTATTTCTTTTCCATGATAAGTTCTGAATCAAGTTAATTAATTCATACGCATGATTTCTCAAAAGCTCACTGGAGCATTCAGCTTCCCTGGCTTGTGGATTAATTTGTTGGTGTGGCTCTGCTAACCCACTGTCAGAACCAAACCATTGTATAAACTAAAGGCACTGATTGATTCATTCTTAAGATTGCCTTGGTAGTGAGAAAAATTGAGTTTTGTCTTGGCAGGCATTTCGAAAAAGGTTATAATGGCAGTTATACTATGGTACACTAGAGGGTTAGGCCGAGGGAAATGGAAAATTCTTTTGATCAAGAATTAGTTAATATAAAAGCTCTATTTAATCCACATTGGGAGCAGTGTACTTAAAATGGAAATGAAAACTGCAAGGTGTCAGCAGCTGAGCTAACACACAGTCACCTCTGCTGTAAATTAGACTTTTTTAATGTTCCCGGGAAATAAGAAGACAGTGCAATTTTTTGACACAGTAAAGCTTCAAAGTAAGAAATGTCTTTAAATATGAACTCGGCTGGAGCACTGGAGATTTTCTTTTATGTCAAACATGTCAGAAAAGTTCCATAATGAAAGCACAACGATGTTTCTTACACTCCCGTGAAGGATGAACCAAAAGACGAGCTTCTAGGATTGCTGAAGTCGTTAGACTACAAAAAAAACTATTTTGCATGAAAGAAGAGACAAACATGATAGATAGACACTTTAACAGAGCAATTATAACATGTTGATTTCCCGTGACACTGCACATGGTAGGTCAAAAAATATGGTAATTCTCTTACCCGTCTCTCAAGTCTTTATGTTGCCATTTCCCTCAGTCTCTGGTCTTTTGCTCCACTCTTTTGCTCATCTCCCTTTAACTCTTTTTGCTTCTCTGTCTTTTTCTTTTCTTGCAGTGGGAGGTAGTGGGTGGTGTGACTAGTGACTGTAAGCGTCATTTGGAATTGGGTTGAAGGGAAATTGTGGCCTTCAGCAGCGCCTTCCATTTCCAACCCTCAATTAGTCATGCTTCCTCCCATCCTCATGTTCCGATCGCATACCCTACCTCTTCAACTTCCTACTTTCTCCTCTCCTTCCTACCACCCCCATACTTCTTCATCGGAACTACTCATTATCCCTAATATTTCCCCCCTCTACATTGCTGCATGGTCAGTCATCTCACTCTCAACCTTACATCTACTTCCCCCATCCACCCGAATTACTGTGCAAATTTATTTAATAGTTCATGGAAGTAAAACCGTAGGCAAGATACTATACAGCACATTCAGCAGTTTACACCTTGGCAATCTAGGATAACCTTCAGTTTTTCCAAGGTTCTCTCAGGAAACTCTTGATTTTCCTCTGTATTAATCGGTCGTATTGAGACAGAGGATTGAGCAGGAACACTTTATACAGGAATCCTACCCATTTTTGCATTCAATCTGGTTTTCCAGCGACATTTTCACTGGACACCAAGACCACCCATTCAAATATGGTCAGGCACAATGTTCCCTCTAATTCTTTTTTTGGGCCGTCTGGCCCCTTTCACGGGCTGCGTGGCCCATTCAAAATTCCCCGCACGCGAGGTTTTTCCATTTAAAAGCCGGTGAGCTGGCTGTGTAGGGACATCCAGAGCGCTGCACAGCTTCAAAGGGAACATTGGCACAGTTAAATGAGGGAATGACAGGGTGACGTCATATGATACGGTTACAAGTTTTGGGTCTGCCTTATATATTCTCTCAGGTGCTGGTCACTCCAGTGAGTGGTCGGAGCATCTTATGTTCAGGAGTGTGCCCGTAACACCCAATATATAAATGAACAATATGGTAATCCAGAGGACCCAAATGTGATCTCCAGTGGATATTGTGTCTTTTGCATGCCCTATCATGTGCAATCTCCAATCTTTATGAAGGCAAACTAAAACACTCGAGACGAGGCCAAATACAAATCCTTAATTGTTAAGAAAACTTCACTTGTTTAACTCAATCTCGCTTCTTTCCTTGAGAAATTGGACGGGAAATAAACGACACACCAATTCCCTCACCTGACTTGATTGTTTATGGCATATCTTTCCTTCTAGACAACTTTCAACTGCAAAAACTGAGCTGCTACATTTTAGCTTCCAACTTCAGGCCAAGGTTTGTACCTCAATGTCATTTGTTCAAAATCTGACTGCCCCCCAAACATGAGTTTTCCTCTTGTTAAATTTTGTCCACGTGAATAGAACTGCCCTCACCTCTGAGAATATTTGTTGGACAGCTAATGAGAGATAATGAGCCTAATATGAGCCTAATGTTCCTGGTGATCCTGGCTAATGAACCTGGGCTGAGACAATAGGCCCGCAATTGTGTTTGAAATAAACTGTAAATTGTGACATTCCACAAACTGGCTCATCTCAGTTTCATGCGTATCTTCAACGCCCACACTTTAAAAAATCTGTGCAAATTCATTTTGCTTTTTTTTAAAAAAAAAACATAACTCAACTGCAAAATCTTGGGCACAAAAGGAAGAAAATGCAAATTCCTAAAAAATGAGGTGCAATATATAGAAATTGTCAGGATCAAGCAAGCAAAAAAAACAGCATTCAAATGCATGGGGAGGTGGGAGGGGGGAGAGAATCATGGTAGGAGGAACATCCCAACTACAGTCTCTAAACTAATGAGAAATATGCAAGTACTACTTTCAGAGCTCAATGCACCGACATGTATAACAGAAAGATCACCAAATTCTAAGGATGTCTTTCCTTTGAAATTCAAGCAATTTCTTTCACAGGTCAAGTAATCCCTCTGCGCCAGTGAAGCAATCAAAAGTGTCTCCAGTAAATGGATAAGAGTACAGCAGTCGTACGTGTGGCTCGCAATTTCCTCTGGTGGCATAATCAGCAAATTACGATGAAATTTACACCATTTTTACACAGAAATTTTCTGTGCAGAGAATGCAAGGAGCAGCGTAAAAGATCAGCATGGTTTAAATGCAACTACTGAGGTCCCAGGGAACTAAGGCAGTGTTCTATAAAAAGGTGGGGGAGATACAATTCTTCACAGCGAAACTGGGGAGTTCAAGGTAAGTGGCAGACAACTCTCTCTGATTTCTGAGTCCAGAGAGTTTCCACTGTCTTAAAAAAATTTTCTTCTCATAGATGACCAATCAGAACAATGTTCAGGCTGGCAGGAAGGGGGCCTACAATTCTGCAGAGGACATCCTTCAGATCAAGTGAAGGTGGGACTGACAGAGCAGTTGAGCTCCCTGACAGAGCAGTCAGCAAATGGGGGTCAGAAGACGAGCATGGAGAGGGAGTGAGCGAGCCACCTCCATTGCCCCCAGGACATTGGGGCAGTACCATAAAAAGTTTAATGACTTCACTAGAGTTGGGAAGGCAAGACAAACGGCATGCTCTCCCTTTCTTCCTCAGCCGCCCTGGGCATCATCACACTCAAGACTCTAAAGTGGAACACTGCCTGATCAGTGAGGTAGTTGCAAATCCCTCTCCCCACCTCCCTCAAAATGTAGTACCAATTTATTCCCATTGGCCCGTCACCTGTTGTGTTGCATGGGTTGTACACATGTGATGGACTTCAAACCTAACATTTCTTCCGATGTGTCTTTGCAGGGCATAATGTTAAGGAGTGATCAAAATCACATGGTGGGATTTGCACGCTACTGCAGCACTGTGGCAGTGGTGGAGGCTGAGGTCGGCATAGACAGTCCATAGTCTGGTGAGTACCTGCGCCTGTTATCGCTCCATGACAGGAGCCCAAGCTGGGAAGGTGCCAGCGGCAGCTGTGCCAGGTGCCAACTGTTGTTAGCAGAGATCAACCACAACCTCATGACTCCTCATTCTGGCATCAGGAATCCAATATTTGATCCAGAAATTGGTACATGGAGCAGGAATAGCTGGCCAAAAGATTTGTCTAGGCACCAGGGTAATGCAGGGTGCCTGGAAGGAGTAGGGTGGCTGTGTTTGCTGGCTCTACAACCTCCTCTTACACCTTTGTCCGGGGCGGGGGTAATTGTCACCGTTATGGTTACTTTCATTTTAATTGTTGTCACTTGGAACGGTTATTCTTCTATAAAAGTTAAAAGTTTATTGAAGTTCATTAAAGTTTAAAGTTAAAAAGTGTAATTGTAAATAATTCAAAATGAGCTCAACAAATATTCTTATAAAATAACCAAACACAAGAATTTGAGAAAAAAAAGTTACCTGTCCTGCTTTGAAATTTACTGTTGTAATAAAGCGTTTTTTGAACTCGAGTATAGCGATGTGACACCAACGTTCCCACCAAGCTGGGCGGCCACATAGCAGCCTGGAGGTTCCACACAGGGCACTCAGTTTCTTTACAAGTTGAATGTGACCCTTTTTCACAGTCGGTCCTTGTGGGGGCATGCAGTCGGTGACAACCTCAGCCAAATATGCCCTCTCCAAGCAATACCGGATGCTAACATGCAACACCACTTGGCTCCAACACCTAAAGCAGCTCAGGATCTTCTAGCCCCTCTCCCAGTCGAGGCTTGGACTTTCCCTCATGGCAATCTTAACCTTTTCCGAGGAGCAGTTATCATGGGTGACTTTAATATGCACATAGATTGGGCTAACCAAACTGGAAGCAATACGGTGGAGGAGGATTTCCTGGAGTGCATAAGGGATGGTTTTCTAGACCAATATGTCGAGGAACCAACTAGGGGGAGGCCATCTTAGACTGGGTGCTGTGTAATGAGAGAGGATTAATTCGCAATCTCGTTGTGCGAAGCCCCTTGGGGAAGAGTGACCATAATATGGTGGAATTCTACATTAGGATGGAGAATGAAACAGTTAATTCAGAGACCATGGTCCAGAACTTAAAGAAGGGTAACTTTGAAGGTATGAGGCGTGAATTGGCTAGGATAGATTGGCGAATGATACTTAAGGGGTTGACAGTGGATGGGCAATGGCAGACATTTAGAGACCACATGGAGGAACTACAACAATTATTTGTACATCCCTGTCTGGCGTAAAAATTAAAAAGGGAAGGTGACTCAACTGAGGCTATCAAGGGAAATCAGGGATAGTATTAAAGCCAAGGAAGTGGCATACAAATTGGCCAGAAATAGCAGCGAGCCCAGGGACTGGGAGAAATTTAGAACTCAGCAGAGGAGGACAAAGGGTTTGATTAGAGCAGGGAAAAGAGAGTACGAGAGGAAGCTTGCAGGGAACATTAAAACGGACTGCAAAAGCTTCTATAGATATGTAGAGAAAAAGGTTAGTAAAGACAAACGTAGGTTCCCTGCAGTTAGAATCAGGGGAAGTCATAACGGGGAACAAAGAAATGGCAGACCAATTGAACAAGTACTTTGGTTCGGTATTCACTAAGGACACAAACAACCTTACGGATATAAAAGGGGTCAGAGGGTCTAGTAAGAAGGAGGAACTGAGGGAAATCCTTATTAGTCGAGAAATTGTGTTGGGGAAATTGATGGGATTGAAGGCCGATAAATCCCCAGGGCCTGATGGTCTGCATCCCAGAGTACTTAAGATGGTGGCCTTGGAAATAGCGGATGCATTAACAGTCATTTTCCAACATTCCATAGACTCTGGATCAGTTCCTATGGAGTGGAGGGTAGCCAATGTAACCCCACTTTTTAAAAAAGGAGGGAGAGAGAAAACAGGGAATTATAGACCGGTCAGCCTGACATCGGTAGTGGGGAAAATAATGGAATCAATTATTAAGGATGTCATAGCAGCGGATTTGGAAAGAGGTGACATGATAGGTCCAAGTCAGCATGGATTTGTGAAAGGGAAATCATGCTTGACAAATCTTCTGGAATTTTTTGAGGATGTTTCCAGTAGAGTGGACAAGGAAGAACCAGTTGATGTGGTGTATTTGGACTTTCAGAAGGCTTTCGACAAGGTCCCACACAAGAGATTAATGTGCAAAGTTAAAGCACATGGGATTGGGGGTAGTGTGCTGACGTGGATTGAGAACTGGTTGGCAGACAGGAAGCAAAGAGTAGGAGTAAATGGGTACTTTTCAGAATGGCAGGCAGTGACTAGTGGGGTACCGCAAGGTTCTGTGCTGGGGCCCCAGCTGTTTACATTGTACATTAATGATTTAGACGAGGGGATTAAATGTAGTATCTCCAAATTTGCGGATGACACTAAGTTGGGTGACAGTGTGAGCTACGAGGAGGATGCTATGAGGCTGCAGAGTGACTTGGATAGGTTAAGTGAGTGAGCAAATGCATGGCAGATGAGGCAAATGCATGGCAGAAGAAGTATAATGTGGATAAATGTGAGGTTATCCACTTTGGTGGTAAAAACAGAGAGACAGACTATTATCTGAATGGTGACAGATTAGGAAAAGGGGAGGTGTAACGAGACCTGGGTGTCATGGTACATCAGTCATTGAAGGTTGGCATGCAGGTACAGCAGGCGGTTAAGAAAGCAAATGGCATGTTAGCCTTCATAGCGAGGGGATTTGAGTACAGGGGCAGAGAGGTGTTACTACAGTTGTACAGGGCCTTGGTGAGTATTGTGTACAATTTTGGTCTCCTAACTTGAGGAAGGACATTCTTGCTATTGAGGGAGTGCAGCGAAGGATCACCAGACTGATTCCCGAGATGGTGGGACTGACATATCAAGACAGACTGGATCAACTGGGCTTCTATGAGAGGATCTCATAAAAACGTTTAAAATTCTGACGGGTTTAGACAGGTTAGATGCAAGAAGAATGTTCCCAATGTTGGGGAAGTCCAGAACCAGGGGTCACAGTCTAAGGATAAGGGGTAAGCCATTTAGGACCGAGATGAGGAGAAACTTCTTCACCCAGAGAGTGGTGAACCTGTGGAATTCTCTACCCACAGAAAGTTGTTGAGGCCAATTCACTAAATATATTCAAAAAGGAGTTAGATGAAGTCCTTACTACTAGGGGGATCAAGGGGTATGGCGAGAAAGCAGGAATGGGGTACTGAAGTTTCATGTTCAGCCATGAACTCATTGAATGGTGGTGCAGGCTCGAAGGGCCGAATGGCCTACTCCTGCACCTATTTTCTATGTTTCTATGAATATTGCAGGACACTCCCAGATCTGTCCAGGCAGCTGTTGAGAAACTCGGGGCTCCTTTCAACCACCTAAGAGGTCGGCTACATGGACGTGGTTATCACTTCTCAGCTGCATTCTGGGGTCCCAAACTGGCAGCAGACATGGCATCAAAGGGTATGCCTTTTCACACAGGATCCATCCTTCATGTGCAAAATGTGCTGCCAGGCATCACAGACGGTGAATGGAAACCCTTTCTATTCATGGAGCTGACTGACTTCTTGTTGGGACATTGGAGTGCCATAGATCACAAATTTACAACAAATTCCGGGCCTATGTATTTCTAGGAGTTAGAGTCTTTTCTATTTTCTGTGGAGGCATAGTTAACAACAAAAAATTGACCTATTGTATATCAACACAAGCTGGACTATTTTCTGAGAGTGAAACTTGCTCTTAAACCTCCATATGTACCACGACAAAAAGAAAAAAAACATTACCATAATTTATTTTTGTCACACAAAGAACAGAAAATTTACTTCATATCCTTTAGTTCCCAAGTCCCACAAAAACACACAGTTCCTCAATTGTCTGCAGTGTTATTGGATGCTACCATAAGTAACAACAGCATCGGACGTTTGACACTCAAAGTCAAAGCTAAATTATAATCTGAATGCCAATTTTTAATCATCATTTGGTTCAGTTCTTCAAAGCCAACAGATTATCAGAAATCTAGGGTATGGTGAAACTAGCAATATCTGTATAATGGAGGGGATCCCCCCCTAAAATACATAAGAAATTGCCAGATACTCTCGTGTCCCCAAAAGTTGTTCTTGCATATAAATAGTAGAGTGATACCCTAGGCACAGGAATATAAAATGAAATAAATTTTTATGTAGTTGCAATATTTCACTCAAGGCTTTGTGCTGCAAAAATTCTAACAAATAATCAGAAAATCTGTTAAAAAGAAGATTTTCCACTTCAGCGCTCCTAGGGCATGTCTGAACCACGTATCAGGAAATTGCGTGGCCCAGTCCGTATTTTTTATCCATTAATTATAATTGAGGATAATTACGGGCTGGGAACATGCAAATACCTAATACATGAACAAAAAAAATCCTCTTTATAGAGAGTGTAGAAAATGGAGCTTCCAAAGCATTTGAATTTGACTAGCCATGCAAATTACATTCAACGTTCAAACATTATGTACCCATGCTCCTGACTGCCACTTTGCCTTGGACAGCTGCTCTCCTTTTCACCCCTTCTCTGAGCACACGCACCCATTGTGTCCAATGCAAGTTTGGCAAAGAGTGCTGCAAACCTCTAGCAAGAATTTTTCAACTAATAAAAGCAAGCTTATCGCAATCCACTCTTTAATGGCTTTGATACTTTTATGATGCATGTTATATTCACTTTATGGCTTATCTGCTTATATGTTCAGAGTTGGTAAAGCACAACCCAGACCAGAGATGTGAGGCCAGCAACAAAGCTTCAAACCTTCACAAAATAACCATAAAAACTAAATGAAACAAAGCACTAAAGATTCATGAAAAAGGACCAGCTGAAACCTTCCACGTCATCTCAGAAAGGAGTTCTGTCAAATATTCAAAGACTGCTGTTTAAATTCACACATCCATCCTCCTTTCTCCCACCGCACCACCCCCCCCCCGCCGCCCCCCACCCCCATCCGAAGTGACAGGAAACAATATTTGGCTTCATCTACATGATTAATCACTTAGGAACAAATAATGGACCATGGATGTTTAAATGTGTTTTTAAAAATACCTCAAATTCAGTTTTTTTTCCCCCCAAACATTTAATGAAATTAACTTTGAAAACTTTGATTCTTTTTACAAGAATTATTAGGTACTGTACCCAATTCTGTACAATGTTCTCCCCTTCCCACCTCTATTAAAACAAATATCTGAAAACTGGGGCCCAAGTAAGCTGCAAGGCAGACACCTCTTCATATTTTCATTAACATTCTGAATTTTACAAATACAAGTGCATAAGCAGACTTTGGCACAGAAGCATTCCAATAATCTTTCAAATGCAGCTTGTACAATCCTGCACATTGAGCAGGGACTGATCACTGTCATAACTGACCGACCTTGAGGCTGCACTTAGTCTGTTACTATAGCAACACCACATTTCATCGGCTGCAGTCCGCCTGTAAAGGACCCGTGTAGTCTGTAACGAGAGAACAATACAATACAATCACAACAAATTTAGCTATTGTTTAGGATTTTTTTTTAAACTAAGTACCGTCGACAAGTGGTAATTTTGCATTATATGAAGAGTCAGTGGTAATTAAGGTTGTCTTGCTCAAAACCTGTAAGAACTACGGCAGATGGGCGGGGGCACACAAAATCTATTCTCCTCCTTTCTATCCTCCCCCTCCCCTTACAATCTTCTACCTGCCACTTCTGAAGGTGCTGACATCTGCCAGGGCAAGGTACTACTGGTGCTCTCCAGTACAAGTGACCATTTGTTTTGAGAGAGTAGAATGTCAGCAGACTGTTTGACACTGACTTGAAACTGAAGGAGTTGGCCATTAAAGAAAGACACCATTTTTGAGACTTGACCCTGCAACTAACAGTTGAAGATTCAGTTTTGCTCTAAGAAGCACATGTAAATGCTATTATAGCACTGCTTGTAGACAAATGACAGAGAAGGAACAGAAAAAAAAAATCACCAGAGTTCTCTAAATTCAAACAACTATTTAAAAAATGATTTATCTAACTAGACTGACTCACTCTCAAACACCAAATGTTTATTGGGTTCCCCTTGGGTTAGTAACCCAATATAGAAATTCACATTAACTAAAAATATGCCAACCATTCAGCTCTTAGTTGCAATCTAGGTTTAGTTAATCTAGGAATAAGATTAAGTCAATTTTAACACATTAACTTGTTCTATTAATGCTTTTAGTACATTAAATGTCAACTATGTAATTGCTAATTAACAAAAATACATTTGGAAAGTAGGGTGGAGTTTAGTGAACACCAGATCCAAAGTATGAAGCAGAACAGGAGCCATTTTATAAAGATTACAATAGAGTTTATATAAATAGATCTCAGTAAGGATACTGCTGTTTCACCTTCTGCAGCAACAGATTTTCCAGGAACAAATCCAGTTTTTAAAATGTAAATTCAAAACCATGAAAAAGGGATAATAAGCCAAACTCACCCCTTTAAAACTGAATTTTAAACAAAAATATAATTTAGATTCTATGAATTCAAGGAACCGCATCCTCTGCTCGACTGCTTGATACTGAGTAAAGCAATTAGAACATGACAGAAATACATCACACATTCGAACAGTCTAAAAGGACAATACATCAATAACACTGCCAATGACCCTTCCACTCTCAAACCTGCATTTGGCCTGTCATTTCCTGAAAATCCTACAAAAAGCTTCAAATTCCTAATAAAACTACATTTTTGATTCCATGGACAAATATTCCAAATTATCCTGTACATCTCAATGTCATTAATAGGGCTAGTTATTTATTACTGGGTTCACAATAATTAAGCATGCACAAGACAGTGTGTGGCCCAGAAGAAAATGGTACACATATTGAATTCATTAGTTGAATTACAGTCCAGTCCTGACAAACCGCCAAATCTTCAGGTCTTTTAACCACGACAGTCTCTAGGATTCCTGCTAATGCTTTTTGCTCCAGCTGTTAGAGACAACACAATTATCATTGAGAATTCCTGCTGGTAACAGATTAGTAAAAACTATTCAGCTTTCATTACAAGCTGACTTAACCTTTTATAAATCATGGACAGGACAAAACAATGCTAATATGTGTGCAACAGTAGATTATTTCTAAGCCATTCCTATATATACTCCAGTACTATCAAAGCACCATTTTGTGTTTTAAAAAAAAATCAAACTTAAGTCAACACTTCAGCATAGTTTTAAAAATCCCATGAGACCAGGGTTATACCCAAGAATTCACAAAGCATGTGCTTATGGGGCCTCGTACAGTTAATATACACAAAACCTAAGAATTACTGCTATCTTTAACAGAGACACACAACTACTTACATTTATAATCGCCCACCTCCGCCCCTGCCTCAGCTCATCCGCTGCTGAAGCCCTCATCCATGCCTTTGTTACCTCTAGACTTGACTATTCCAACGCACCCCTGGCTGGCTTCCCACATTCTACCCTACGTAAACTTGATCTGATCCAAAACTCGCTGCCCATGTCCTAACTCGCACCAAGTCCCGCTCACCTATCATCCCTGTGCTCACTGACTATGACTTTGGTTCCCGGTTAAGCAATGCTTCGATTTCAAAATTCTCATCCTTGTTTTCAAATCCCTCCATGGCCTCGCCCCTCCCCATCTCTGTAATCTCCTCCAGCCCCACAACTTACTCCCCCATCCACCCACCCCCGATGTGTCTGCACTCCTCTAATTCTACCCTCTTGAGCATCCCTGATTAGAATCGCTCAACCATTGGTGGCCGTGCCTTCTGTTGCCTAGGCCCCAAGCTCTGGAATTCCCTGCCTAAACCTCTCCGCCTCTCTATCCTCCTTTAAGATGCTCCTTAAAACTTACGGTCGCCTGCCCTAATTTCTCCTTATGTGGTTTGGTGTCAAATTTTTGGTCTCATACTTCTGTGAAGCGCCTTGGGATGTTTTACTTCTTTAAATGTGCTATATAAATACAAGTTGTTGTTGTTATAATAATAAGGAACCTTTAATGTAAAGAATGTCTTGACAAGTGGATGTAAAGAAATGGACAGTGAACCAGGAAGAGAAAGAATTAGGAAGAGTGATCATAAGACCGGTTGAAAAGAACGATTTTGAGATGTCTTTAAAAAGGTTTCCCACATTACAACAAACGGTGACTACACTCCAAAAGTACTTCATTGGCTGTAAAGCACTTTGAGACCTCTGATGGTCGTGAAAGGCGCTATTATAAATGCAAGTCTTTCTTTAAAGATGGAGAGAAAAGCAGAGGTTCAGGGAGTGTGTTCCAGAGAGGTAGCACCAAGGTGGCTGAAGATTCTGCCACCAATAATGCAGCAAAAAAAACACAGGCTGGGGGTGCGAGGGAGGGAAAAAGAGGACATATAGATGGCTGGAGTCAAAGAAACAGAGCATTAAACAAGGTTATAGGGTGGAGGAGATTGCAGAGGTATGATGAGGCTAGGCCATGGAGAACTTTATAATGAGAAAGAAGATTTTAATTTTGTGTGTCGGGGTTGCGGGTCAGTGTAGGTCACTAAAGACAGGAGTGATGCGTGAGCTGAACTTAGTGCAGTACAGGGTTCATGCGGTGGAATTTCAAATGCTGCAGTTTATTGAGGGAGCAGGATGGGAGAACAGCAACAAGAATACCGGAAGTGTCAAATTTGAAGGTGACAAAGACCTGTACAAGGGTTTCAGCAAAGAAAATGGGGTGCACGCAGACAATGTTGATGATAAATAGGATGTGGGATTTAAAACTCAAGGTTCAAGGTCAAATAAGACAGCAAGATTACAAACAGTCTGGTTCATCCCAAAGGAATGGCCAAAGACGATGTCTTCAGTTTTTCAAATATCAAGTTGGATTCACTCAAGACGATGTTAAACAAGCACTCTTGACAACAAAGAGTCAGTCATGGCATCCAGACAAATGGTGGAGATAGAGAGCTACACTTCATCAGCATACCCGTGGAAGCTAACCCCATTGGATGATAAAAATTGGGTGGGGAATGGGGGGGCCAGCAAAGTGGGTAGAGTGCCTACTCTAAATCTGTTAATGTGTTGGAGAATGCTTGCAGAGTAAAGGAAGCATAAATTCATAACTGGGCTATTCAGCCTTTTCTAATGATCGTAATATATTTTCTTAGCATTGGAAACTATTAATTGAAAACAATCTGTTCATCACAGATATTACTGCACGAGAATACTGCATTTTCAGATATGTTTCAGGTAAGATATCTGGGTAGGATGGTGTAGTGTTTCTTTTACTTGACTAGTAATCCAAAGGCCTGGATTAATAATCCAGAGAACACTAGTTTGAAAATTTGAAGAAAAAAAAATCAGGAAATAAAAACCTGGCTGGCATCAGTAAAAAAAGTGATCATAAAGTTATCGGATTTGTTATGTATTTAACCCTTTGTAACCTGCATGACACCTGACCACCAGCACAGAACCTACCTGTTGGATTCCCAAGGGATCCCAGCATCCCTTGGGAGCACAGTATATATATGAGGTACCTGCATTCTGGAATCTTATTAAAAGGAGATATGGTCACACTTGCTCATTGTACACAGTACTCAGTTTCCACCTTTATGATGAGTGTACCAGGATTGTCATATAAACCAAACTGGTTCACAATGTCTTTTAAGGAAAGAAACCCACCATCCTTACCCGATCTTGCCGATATGGGACACCAGTCCCACACCAACATGATCGACTCAACTGCCCGCTAAGGTAGCCTATCAAGCTACTCAGTTGTATCAAACGCAGCACAACTAGGAATGTGCAATAAATGCCAGCCTTGCCAGCAATCCCCACATTACGAGAATTAATTGTTTTAAGTTAAACAGAGAATCTGTCTACCCATACATATTAAAGGTTCCATAGCACTATTCCTAGCCAGCATACTGTCCTCAACCAATAGCATTAGCAAAACCAAATTAACTTGTCATTCATTTCAATGCAATATGTGGGATGCTCATAACGTAATGGCTGCCAGATATACCTACACAACAAAAGTCACTGCACTCCAAAGTAATCCATTGTATGAAGAGCTTTGAGGCATGTCTGTGGTAAGGCACTATACAAATACAAGTGTTATTAGATCACCACAATCTTCAAAAGAAGTTCAATCTATACCCTATCCAAAATCTTCAAGAGCACTGCCTCCAACCCAGAGAGACAATTCTCAGATTCCAGACAGGCAAGGGATTTTCTATAATCGCCTATTTATAAAATTCTAAAATTTGCATTCCTTGCAAACTTTCCAAATACATAAAAATAGTAATATAGAAAGCATTAGATACATGATAGACTTTCGATAGCTCCATAAATTAGGTATTAAGGAATATCAACCATTTTCCAATGCCCCCCCACCCCCAAGTAAAATGCACACAAATCATTTTTCCTCGTAGTGGAAGAGTTTAATGAGTGCTAAAGTACAGTATAAATACTGAAAATCTGCATTATTGAGGAACTAAACGTAAACTTGTAAGAAAGCCAGTGCTATCAAACGTTTCAAGAAGTGGAAAGTTACAAAGGGCACTTAACTTGTACACAGAATACTTCCTACAGTTTAGGTTTGAAAGTGATCGTGGTAGCACTAGTGACCCTGACACAGACCATGCCATGTGACAAGGTGGTGGAAGTAGAATTTTGCCATTCATGAGAAATAAGGAAAACTTCTAAATTATATATTTTTCCTGTGACTCTAGATAAAGACAGCAATACGCTTTAAAGACAAATAAAGATGCGTCTTAAAAAAATTCTATTCCTCAGATCACAAAAGCAGCCAACATACAAAGCTTTCCTGATTTCAATAATATTCACATGTCCTTGGCGCTTTCCCTCAGTATTGTTGCCTGTATTCAGAAATTAGTAGTGTCAGAAGATTACCTAATGTCTTGTGATTCCCATTTCAGGAGTTAATGTCTACAAATTTGCAGATTGAGGGAAACTGAAATTCATGATTTCTAATCTAACCCCTCAGTGGTCACCTCAAAAGGAATGCAGTTAATGTCTCCAGTTTAACATTGGTGACATTATTATTCCCGTCATGCAAAGAGGCACTGGTATTTCTGGCCATCCCCCATTCAATATTTTTGGATTTCAATTCATTTTGTTGAATTGGCACTTGGGACTCTACAGTAGGCACCCTATTGCCTCACCCATGTAAACATATCATCATGACTGCTTTTCTCCCAAAGTCTTACAGATTATTAGACTGAAATACATTCTGAAGATAAAATCAGAAAATGCTGGAAATACTCAGCAGGTCAGACAGGTTCTGTAGAGAGAGAAACAGAGTTAACATTGCAGGTCGATGACCTTTCATCAGAACGAGTAATCAACTTGAAACGTTAACTCTGTTTCTCTCTCCACAGATGCTGCCTGACCTGCTGAGCATTTCCAACAGTTTCTGTTTATATTTCAGATTTCCAGCATCTGCAGTATTTTGCTTTTATACATTCTGAAGGTGATATTTTAAAAGATTTGAGTACATATTCAATGTTTGTTTTCCAAGTAGTTGTACCATCAGTTGTTTGTTGTAGCTGCCTTTCTTGTAAAGTTATCCAATAGTCTTACTTATAATGGAGTAATTTGGACAGAAACTTCTGCCAACCCGACAGAGTTAAACATGGAAATCCGGAAGTTGCTGTCTGATTTTCCTGGCTCCTCCACAAGCTTTGCTACATCAGTACCGCACCGATAGACTCAGCATTAACGCACATGAGTGGCCCCGAAACGCAGAAAAAGTGAGGGCTTGTGCATTTAGCTGCAAGTGAATTTGTAACGGCATAATAAATCTTAATTACTGCCAAACAATCTCTCTGGCCCTGAATATTTACTTTTACAAGAGTGGAGTCTCATTCCTTCAGATTTTAGTTATTGTCAGAGATTTTAAAAAGTTACTTTTTTTTTAAAAAACATTTTCTTTCCATCCCTCTCTCTCTCAATCCCATCTTTCTTTCCCTCACTAGTTCACTTTCTGTACATGATTTTACAGTGAATTAAATATTCTAAATTTAGAATGAACTCAAAGAATTAATCTGATTGGTTGAACATGCATGCTGTTGCTTGTCCTGTTCTCACTCACACAAACACACACACACAGACAGACCACAGTCGAGGGTGCCACACTGAAGGGCATCCCTAGTAACCAGATGTTACCACTCAAAACTCCACAAAAAGTCTGTGGGCAGCTGTAGGTATAGTGACTGGCGAACAGTGTTCCTTGCTGCTGACCACAAAATCCAGGTCAATGTGAAGTGTGGTATTTACCTCTTTTTGGAGTTGATACGAGTGTATGGTGGATATCCCATTTGATCTCGGTTGTATCAAATCATAATTCAAGTGTAATTGTTAGAACTGTGGCATGCTTTACCATTTATAGCATGAAGGGGGGCAGCGGTTCAAGTTCGGTCTACTAACTGAAGCTACTTTTCTACTGTGAACCCAAGTTAAAAATGTTGCATTGAATCCGCAAAGAATACAACAAAAACTGGCTGCAGGAACCTCCGAATGTCAACTCTAAAAGTTAACAATTCTCATTTCTCTCAGTATATGATCACCAACTATGGAGGGCCCAAAGTTGGTTCAAAATGTGGTCAACATACTACAGATGTGGTTCGCTTGTACAGGGCCAGTGACATCAGGTGGTGTGTAGCAACACCTTGTACCACAAGCAGTTGGGCATAAATTAATTTTCCATTTAGTCCAGTGAACGTGTAGGGGATTGGGAAAAAGACAGTTGCATTGAGGCAACCGAGTTTTCTAGAAGAAGAGGGAAAAGCTGAAGGGAAAATCCATCCGTGATCGCTCTTGTGCACTTCCCAGCAGCAGGCTCTTGATCTGCATTGTAAAAGGCCTCATTATCTGTAGCCCATCCATGCTCAGTCACAGAAACTTTACATGATGGGATTGGGGGTGGGGGGGGGCGTGTTGGAAACAAGTCTTCACTGTGCTGCTGTATACAAGAGTTGAGTACCAGAATTTATTTTCAGTTCCATTTAATGGCTTCTGCACAAAAAGTTTATTTTAATAACAAAGGTTGAACTGTTCACTCCCACTACATGGAGTGAGTAATCATACCAACTGACTGGAATGGTAGACGTTCATCTGCCTTAGATTGTCTTTAAAAGCGAATCAAACTCTGGAGTCAAACAGGATAGTCCTAGTCTGAACAAAAGAAGATACATCCCTACAGTACTTTAGCCAGTCATTATGGTTTCAGAATTAAGAAGCATTTGTTCACAATGGTTATGCTGTGGACCATCTCAGAATCTAGCAACACTGTATAGTAAAATTTCTTCTTGGCTAATGCCCTTTATTGAGACTGAAGCATTACAGTAGGGCTGCTGGAAGCCATTCAACAAAAATATTAGCAAAGCTACAAAATCTGCCACATGAACATCGATATTTTCTGAACTGAATATGTTCCCCTTTTTTTTTGTTGCATCATCAGATTTTAGTGCACGGGGTCTCCATTTCAGCTTCAAGTGCAGTACTCCCAAGTCACTGTTAGATACCGCCATAATTTTCCCATTCTAATTTAAAGTGCCATAGCCCAAACTTCAGAAGAGCACTCCCTAATGCAGTGGAGTGATATTTTCATCTCATGCCCTAACCCCCTCAAAATCTCTCCACTGTCTACTTGACTCATTTTTTTTTGAAATTCGTAGCCAATCGTTCCAATTCTTTGTCAAATCACAAACGCCAGAGGTCACCTTGCACATGCCAAGGATCACTCTGCGCCAATGCTCTTAGCCAAAAGGCCTAGAGCCACTGCACCGTTCCTGGAAGTACTGCAATACCAGGTTCGTGCCATGGAGGTGGATGGGTCAGGTCCCCCACACACCTCCGTGGAGGTGGATGGGTCAAGCCACCCCACTGTCTACTTGACTCATGTCAGGATACGATGTCATACTCAGGACCAAGTAGGTCGCTTGATCAGTCTACTATTGGACTCAATGTCGACTGCTTCCATCATAGGCATATTGTGGCTGCTGTATATGTCCCCTGCAGTCAGAATCAGGGGAAGTAATAACGGGGAACAAAGAAATGGCGGACCAATTGAACAAGTACTTTGGTTCGGTATTCACTGAGGAGGACACAAACAACCTTCCGGATATAAAAGGGGTCGGAGGGTCTAGTAAGGAGGAGGAACTGAGGGAAATCCTTATTAGTCGGGAAATTGTGTTGGGGAAATTGATGGGATTGAAGGCCGATAAATCCCCAGGGCCTGATGGTCTGCATCCCAGAGTACTTAAGGAGGTGGCCTTGGAAATAGTGGATGCATTGACAGTCATTTTCCAACATTCCATTGACTCTGGATCAGTTCCTATGGAGTGGAGGGTAGCCAATGTAACCCCACTTTTTAAAAAAGGAGGGAGAGAGAAAACAGGGAATTACAGACCGGTCAGCCTGACATCGGTAGTGGTTAAAATGATGGAATCAATTATTAAGGATGTCATTGCAGTGCATTTGGAAAGAGGTAATATGATAAATCCATGCTGACTTGGACCTGTGAAAGGGAAATCATGCTTGACAAATCTTCTGGAATTTTTTGAGGATGTTTCCAGTAGAGTGGACAAGGGAGAACCAGTTGATGTGGTATATTTGGACTTTCAGAAGGCTTTCGACAAGGTCCCACACAAGAGATTAATGTGCAAAGTTAAAGCACATGGGATTGGGGGTAGTGTGCTGACATGGATTGAGAACTGGTTGTCAGACAGGAAGCAAAGAGTAGGAGTAAATGGGGACTTTTCAGAATGGTAGGCAGTGACTAGTGGGGTACCGCAAGGTTCTGTGCTGGGGCCCCAGCTGTTTACACTGTACATTAATGATTTAGACGAGGGGATTAAATGTAGTATCTCCAAATTTGCGGATGACACTAAGTTGGGTGGCAGTGTGAGCTGCAAGGAGGATTCTAAGAGGCTGCAGAGCGACTTGGATAGGTTAGGTGAGTGGCCAAATGCATGGCAGATGAAGTATAATGTGGATAAATGTGAGGTTATCCACTTTGGTGGTAAAAACAGAGAGACAGACTATTATCTGAATGGTGACAGATTAGGAAAAGGGCAGGTGCAAAGAGACCTGGGTATCATGGTACATCAGTCATTGAAGGTTGGCATGCAGGTACAGCAGGCGGTTAAGAAAGCAAATGGCATGTTGGCCTTCATAGCGAGGGGATTTGAGTACAAGGGCAGGGAGGTGTTGCTACAATTGTACAGGGCCTTGGTGAGGCCACACCTGGAGTATTGTGTACAGTTTTGGTCTCCTAACCTGAGGAAGGACATTCTTGCTATTGAGGGAGTGCAGCGAAGGTTCACCAGACCGGGATGGCGGGACTGACCTATCAAGAAAGACTGGATCAACTGGGCTTGTATTCACTGGAGTTCAGAAGAATGAGAGGGGACCTCATAGAAACGTTTAAAATTCTGACGGGGTTAGACAGGTTAGATGCAGGAAGAATGTTCCCAATGTTGGGGAAGTCCAGAACCAGGGGACACAGTCTAAGGATAAGGGGGAAGCCATTTAGGACCGAGATGAGGAGGAATTTCTTCACCCAGAGAGTGGTGAACCTGTGGAATTCTCTACCACAGAAAGTTGTTGAGGCCAATTCACTAAATATATTCAAAAAGGAGTTAGATGAAGTCCTTATTACTAGGGGAATCAAGGGGTATAGTGAGAAAGCAGGAATGGGGTACTGAAGTTGCATGTTCAGCCATGAACTCATTGAATGGCGGTGCAGGCTAGAAGGGCCGAATGGCCTACTCCTGCACCTATTTTCTATGTTTCTATGTTTCTATGTACATCCTACAGGGTGCACAGCAGCAACTCAACAAGATTACTGTGACGGCACCTCTTCCCCCTGCAACCTCTATTGCCGAGAAAGATTAGGGTAGCAATGTCGTAGAAACACCACCACCTCCAAACTCCCCTCCAAGTCACACAATCATCCTGATTTGGACATATATTGCATTGCCATCATTGCTGAGCCAATGTTCTGGAAGTCCCTACTTAACAACATTGTACCATCACTCTAAAGACTGCAGCAATTCAAGAAAAAGGCCTACCACCATCTTCTCAGGGCAGCTAGAGATAGGCAATTAATGCGGCCTAGTCAGTGGCCACATCCTCAGACCAGCTTAAAAAATACATTGACCAAACACAGGGACCTTACAACCAGCAAATGTAATAGATTCCACACCAATCTGGGCCAGATTTGAACCCACGACTAGTGGCGTTTCTCCACTACAACTTTTGAGATAATGATGGTTTTTCGCGAATGGGACCTGCGAGAGACCATCAGTGTTGTCGGAGCCATAAAAGGAGCGGCGAGCAGCAGCCATGGGCAGCTTACCACTGCAAGGTACTGCGCGAGCTGGTGCAGGAGGGCGACGTCAGCAAAGAGGGAAGTCATCAAGGTCCAGGTCGGTGATTGGAGCTTGGGCAGATACAGGAGGAACGGCGAGGTCGGTGCGAAGGAGCGGCTAGAGATTGTAGAGGGATGTGATCAGGGCCCAGGAGAGGTGCGAGTTTGGGGCCAGAAGAGGCGAGGGCTCAGGGACAACGACAGCACGGGCCAGCCCACACTGCGATGTGTGCACGCACTAGGTCCATTCAACAGAGCAGGTCTCCAGTCGTCTTGGTTAATCCTTGCCACTGAACCAAAACCTAGCTCTGTCAAGCCCGTGTGGTGAGTAGTGCGCAACGGCCACCACACATTTTTTTTTTTAAATCCATGCACAGGCATCTTCCACACTTCAGGATGTAGTTCAGGTCCTTCATTGTAACACCTCTGAACTCATCCTTTTTTTGGCGTGGAAGCAAATCATCCTCGTTTCGAGGGACTGCCTATGATGATGTTGTGATACTGGTACAGTTATAATGTAAATGTGGCTTGAATCCACATTAAAAGGTGCCAGCCTGACATAACAAGAAACAATTACAATCCCTAGAGGAGGTCGTCTTGCTCTACTTTGAAAGTCACCTTGCGCATCAACACTCCATTAACATTCACAAGTTTAATGTTAGTGTGAAGTCGAAACAGTTTCCCAAGGATATTAAACTTCCTGCCTCTTCAACGCACCTGAGGAGCACTCCGTTCCCAAGTGTGGAGAGACTCATGTCCTATTTGGGCCAGTGCAGCCTTTGTTCGCTCGAGGAAGTGTGTTTTCGAAGACCAGGACCTCAAATCTGGCACCAAGCTTATGGTCTACATCATCATAGGCAGTCCCTCGAAATCGAGAAAGACTTGCTTCCACTCTAAAAGTGAGTTCTCAGGTGACTGACTACACTACAGTCTCTGTCACAAGTGGGACAGACAGTAGTTGAAGAAAAGGGTGGGTGGGACTGGTTTGTCACACGCTCCTTCCGCTGTCTGCTCTTGTTTTCTGCATGGTCTCAGCGACGAGACTCAAGGTGCTCAGCGCCCTCCCGGAAGCTCTTCCTCCACTTAAGGCGGTCTTTGGCCAGGGACTCCCAGGTGTCGGTGGGGATGTTGCATTTTATCAAGGAGGCTTTAAGGGTGTCCTTGAAACGTTTCCTCTGTCTACCTGGGGCTCGCTTGCTGTGTAGGAGTTCCGAGTAGAGCGCTTGCTTTGGGAGTCTTGTGTCAGGCATGCGAACAATGTGGCCCATCTAACGGAGTTGGTCGAGTGCGGTCAGTGCTTCGATGCTGGGGATGTTGGCCTGATCGAGGACGCCAACATTGGTGCGTCTGTCCTTCCAGGGGATTTGCAGGATCTTGCAGAGATATCGTTGGTGGTATTTCTCCAGTGATTTGAGGTGTCTACTGTATATGGTCCATGTCTTAGCTATACAGGAGGGTGGGTATCACTACAACACTGTAGACCATGAGCTTGGTGGCAGATTTGAGGGCCTGATGCGCTGGCGCACTGGAGGCTGTGGTGAACCTCATTGTCGATGTCTGCTCTTGCTGATAATAAGGCTCCCGAGGTATGGAAAGTGATCCACATTGTCCAGGGCCGCACCATGGATCTTGATGACTGGGGGGGGGGGGGGGGCAGTGCTGTGTGGCGGGGCAGTGCTGTGTGGCGGAGTCAGGTTGGTGGAGAACCTTTGTCTTACGAATGTTTAGTGCAAGGCCTATGCTTTCGTATGCCTCAGTGAAGATGTTGACTATATCCTGGAGCTCAGTCTCCGAATTCGCGCAGATGCAAGTGTCGCCTGCTTACTGTAGTTCGACGGTCTTGGATCTGGCCTGCACATGGCCTTCTTTGCGCTTACGAAGGCCTTTGACACTGTCAACCGCGAGAGACTATGGGGTGTCCGCCTCTGTTTCGGCTGCCCCAGAGAGAGAGAAAACAGGGAATTATAGACCAGTGAGCCTGACGTCGGTGGTGGGGAAAATGTTGGAATCAATTATTAAGGATGTAACAGCAGCTCATTTGGAAAGCAGTGACAGGATCGGTCCAAGTCAGCATGGATTTATGAAGGAGAAATCATGCTTCACAAATCCTCTAGAGTTTTGTGAGGATGCAACGAGTAGAGTGGACAAGGGAGAACCAGTGGATGTGGTGTATTTGGACTTTCAAAAGGCTTTTGACAAGGTCCCACACAAGAGATTAGTGTGCAAAATTAAAGCACATGGTATTGGGGGTAATGTACTGACATGGATAGAGAACTGGTTGGCGGACAGGAAGCAAAAAGTGGGAATAAACGGGTCCTTTGCAGAATGGCTAGTGGGGTACCGCAAGGTTCAGTGCTGGGACCCCAGCTATTTACAGTTGACATTAATGATTTAGGCGAAGGAATTGAATGTAATATCTCCAAGTTTGCAGATGACACTAAGCTGGGTGGCAGTGTGAGCTGTGAAGTGGATGCTAAGAGGCTACAGGGTGACTTGGACAGTGTAGGTGAGTGGGCAAATGCATGGCAGATGCAGTATAATGTAGATAAATGTGAGGTTATCCACTTTGGTGGCAAAAATAGAAAGGCGGATTATCTGAATGGTGACAGATTAGGAAAAGGGGAAGTGCAACGAGACCCGGGTGTCATGGTACATCAGTCATTGAAAGTTGGCATGCAGGTACAGCAGGCGGTGAAGGCGTAAACAGCATGTTGGCCTTCATAGCGAGAGGATTTGAGTATAGGAGCAGGGAGGTCTTGCTGCAGTTGTACAGGGTCTTGCTGAGACCACACCTTGAATATTGTGTAGTTTTGGTCTCCTAATCTGAGGAAGGACATTCTTGCTATTGAGGGAGTGCCGCAAAGGTTCACCAGACTGATTCCCGGGATGGCAGGACTGACAAGAAAGACTGGATCGACTCGGCTTATATTCAGAGGAATGAGAGGGGATCTCATAGAAACATATAAAATTCTGACAGGATTGGACAGGTTAGATGCAGGAAGAATGTTCCCGATCTTGGGGAAGTCCAGAACCAGGGGTCACAGTCTAAGGATAAGGGGTAAGCCATTTAGGACCAAGATGAGGAGAAACTTCTTCATTCAGAGAATCGTAAACCTGTAGAATTCTCTACCACAGAAAGTTGTTGAGGCCAGTTCGTTAGAAATATTCAAAAGGGAGTTAGATGTGGCCCTTACGTCTAAAGGGATCAAGGGTTATGGAGAGAAAGCAGGACTGGGGCACTAAAGTTGCATGATCAGCCATGATCATATTGAATGGTAGTGCAGGCTCGAAGGGCCGCATGGCCTACTCCTGCACCTATTTTCTATTTTTCTCTGTTTGTCACCATCCTTCGCCTGCACCACGATAACATGCAAGCTGTGATCCTGACTAACAGAACCATCACAGACCCAATCTACGTCCGGACCGGGGTCAAGCAGGGCTGTGTCACCGCGCCAACTCTCTTCCCGATCTTCCTTGCTACAATGCTCCACCTCACACTTAACAAGCTCCCTGCTGGAGTGCAACTAAACTACAGAACCTGTTCAAACTTCGTCGTCTCTAGGCCAGATCCAAGATCATCCCAACCTCTGTCATCAAACTATGGTCTACAGGGCTGTAGTGATACCCATCCTCCTGTATGGCTCAGAGACGTGGACCATATACAGTAGACTCCTCAAAGCGCTGGAGAAATACCACCAACGCTGCTCCGCAAGATCCTGCAAATCCATTGCGAGGATGGACGCACCAACGTCAGTGTTCTCGATCAGGCCAACATTACCAGCATCGAAGCACTCGACCAGCTCTGTTGGGCAGGCCACATCGTCCGCATGCCCGACACGAGACTCCCAAAGCACGCGCTCTATTCGGAACTCCTACACAGCAGACGAGCCCCAGGTGGGCAGAGGAAACGTTTCAAGGACACCCTCAAAGCCTCCTTGATAAAGTGCAACATCCCCACCTGCATCTGGGAATGCCTGGCCTAAGTCCGCCTTAAATGGAGGAAGAGCATCCAGAAGGGCATGCGGAGGACAAGCGCAGGCAGCGGAAGGAGCATGCGGCAAACCAGACTCCCCACCCACTCTTTCCTCCAACTACTGTCTGTCCCACCTGTGACAGACTGTAATTCCCATTTTGGACTGTATAGTCACCCGAGAACTCATATTTGGAGTGGAAGCAAGTCTTCCTTGATTTCGAGGGACTGCCAATGATGATGATAATGAGGGACAGCAGCTGGAAGGCCCCATAGCCGACAGCTATTACCACTCACTGTTGATGCCCAAGCTGACTCCCAAAGTGGATCAGACGACCTCCTCTAGGGATTGTAATTGTTCCTTGTTGTGGTGTCAGGCTGGCACCTTAATGTGGATTCAGGCTGCATTTACATTATAACTGTTTTCTGTTTCCAAGAGACAAGAGAAAATGAATGAATAGCAGAACTTGTAATGAAATTGAATCTATTTAAAAAATGTAATTTAATTTTAAAGAAGCAATTTTAAGATGCATTTGTTATGCACTCAATATTTTCTTAACACTAATTTTCAATGTTATTTCTATGTAAAGTTAATACGTGACAAGATGGTCGGGGGTGGTTTCAGGCAATATGACCACTACCACATTTCCAATGGACAGACCTTTCTAATTCTATAAACAGCTAGAGGGTTAATAACAACTTTGATTACATGTAAAATAAAGACTTCCATTGATATAGCACCTTTCACAACCTTAGGATGTCCCCAAGCGCTTTACAGCCAATAAAGTACTTCTGAAGAAGTATAATTACTGTTGTAATGTAGAAAATGAATAGAAGAGTACAGTATAGTTCACAGTCACAAGAAACAGGTGAGCAAAACATGATTCTCCCCACCCACGCAATAGGTTAAAGCAAGAGATGTAATGTTCAAAAATATGGGTTAGCATCACTTTACCAGGATGTCAAAATATTAGTTCTATTCTGTATTGCACTATCGATCATGGTTACAGTGATATACAGGCAGAAACAACTCAGTAAAAATAAGTGGATGATCATTCAAAAAGTGTCTTTAAAATCAGAGGTATGGGACTTCTCATCTCGTGAGATTGCTTCATAAAATCTTAGTGATATTATGACTAAGATATTCAAGAAGTATTACAAACCACAGAATAAACATATTAAAATTGGAATGTATTAAGTTTTTTTCTTTTCCCTTAAAATATTTCAGTGAAAGAGCACTTTATTATTTTATATTTGCTCATTTGCCCAACCTTAGCCCCAATACTCAGTAGTCTGCATCCCAGAGTACTTAAGGAAGTGGCCCTAGAAATAGTAGATGCATTGGTGGTCATTTTCCAACATTCCATGGACTCTGGATCAGTTCCTATGGATTGGAGGGTAGCTAATGTAACCCCACTTTTTAAAAAAAGGAGAGAGAAAACAGGGAATTATAGACTGGTTAGCCTGGCATCGGTGATGGGGAAAAGGCTGGAGTCAATTTTTAAAGATGCAATAGCAGCGCATTTGGAAAGCAGTGACAGGATCGGTCCAAGTCAGTATGGATTTATGAAAGGGAAATCATGCTTGATAAATCTTCGAGAGTTTTTTGAGGATGTTACTAGTAGAATGGACAAGGGAGAACCAGTGGATGTGATGTATTTGGACTTTCAAAAGGCTTTTGACAAGGTCCCACGGAAGAGATTAGTGTGCAAAATTAAGGCACATGGGATTGGGGATAATGTATTGACGTGGATAGAGAACTGGTTGGCAGACAGGAAGCAAAGAGTGGGAATAAAAGGGTCCTTTTCAAAATGGCAGGCAGTGACTAGTGGGGTACCGCAGGGTTCAGTGCTAGGACCTCAGCTATTTACAATATATATTAATGATTTAGATGAAGGAATTGAATGTAATATCTCCAAGTTTGCAGATGACACTAAGCTGGGTGGCAGTGAGAGCTGTGAGGAGGATGCCAAGAGGCTGCAGGGTGACTTGGACAGGTTAGGTGAGTGGGCAAATGCAGTACAATGTGGTTAAGTGTGAGGTTATCCACTTTGGTGGAAAAAACAGGAAGGCAGAGTATTATCTGAATGATGACAGATTAGGAAAAAGGGAGGTGCAACGAGACCTGGGTGTCATGGTACATCAGTCAATGAAAGTAGGCATGCAGGTACAGCAGGCAGTTAAGAAAACAAATGGCATGTTGACCTTCATAGCAAGAGGATTTGAGTGTAGGAGCAGGGAGGTCTGGCTGCAGTTGTTCAGGGCCTTGGTGAGACCACACCTTGAGTATTGTGTGCAGTTTTGGTCTCCTAATCTGAGGAAGGACATTCTTGTTATTGAGGGAGTGCAGCGAAGGTTCACCAGACTGATTCCCGGGATGGCAGGACTGACATATGAAGACAGACTGATCGACTCGGCTTATATGCACTGGAATTTAGAAGAATGAGAGGGGATCTCATAGAAGCATATAAAATTCTGACGGGATTGGACAGGTTAGATGCAGGAAAAATGTTCCCGATGTTGGGGAAGTCCAGAACCAGGGATCACAGTCTAAAGGATAAGGGGTAAGCCATCTAGGACCGAATGAGGAGAAACTTTTTCACCCAGAGAATTGTGAACCTGTGGAATTCTCTACCACAGTAAGTTGTTGAGTCCTGTTCGTTGGATCTATTCAAAAGGGAGTTAGATGCGGCCCTTACGGCTAAAGGGATCAGGAGGTATGGAGAGAAGGCAGGAGTGGGGTACTGAAGTTACATGATCAGCCATGAACATATTGAATAGTGGTGTAGGCTCAAAGGGTCGAATGGCCTGCTACTGCACCTATTTTCTATGTTTCTAGGTTTCTAATACACAATTTTATTGTTGGCGCTTACAACCAGCGGAATTCATATAAACAACACTTCCAGTCTGTCACAAAAATATTTGGGAGTTCTGGATAGCAAAGTGTTCATCAACACTGGGCACCATCTATCGTGATTTACTCCAAATTGTAACTGGATTCCAGGCCATTATTAAATCATACGTGCCAACAGAAACTTCATTGCATCATTAGGATAGACAATAGTTGTAAAATGTACTTCTCGAAGATAAGTAATGGAAATGTTCACAAACCAAGTGCTGGATCGTGGTCTAGTTTGATTGTTTAGAATTTAACACACTGTTACATTTATGTAACAATAGCAGAGTGTTTTCTCTCTAACTTGCATTTATATATCGTATCATATTGAAACGTCACAAAGTACTTCTCACAAATCATTTTTTTTCTTGAAGTGCACAGACCCATAGTTATGGCACCTTCTCTGCTGGTCAGACTCTTAAATTCATGAAATTTGGACTATTAACTTAACAGACATGTCAAACTTAAATCTTGTTTTTTGTAAGCAACATCTGAAGATCAAGAACTTAAGGTGTAACCATTACAATAAGGATGTTGTGCTGCTGTGTAGATATAAGCGCACAATGCACTTGTTTGTACACTAAGGGCTGGAATTTGGTCAAGATCCGCCACCGCCAGATTACCACCCAAAAAAACACTGGATTATTTAATTAAGATCGGTGGAAAATTAATCAAAAAAAGGAAAAAAATCTGCCCGGCAGAAAAAAATTGGTGTTCCACGCAGATTCTCGGCGGAAAACAGGATCCTGGTCAAATTCAGTGGTATTTAGTCAAAATTTAGTCCAAGGCTACAAGTTGAGAAGGGGAGGGGGGGGGGGGGAACAAAATATTTTTCAAAAAATTTTTTTTTTTTTTTTTTTTTTAAAATCGGAAATCATTCACAGGACCCTTTTCCAGCAAATCGCTGCAAAACATTTCTTTTTAAACTTTCACTTATCTTTTTCTGCAGCGTTTCACACCTATCACCGATCAAAGGGCTGCTTTCTCCTCGGCGTTTTTTTTCCAGCAACTACGGAACACCGCTACCACCAAACTCGGGCGGAAGCGTTTTTTTCAGTGTTGCACGCCAGTGGTCCGCTCCCCAGCAGTATTTCAAAACTGCCGGTGGAACACTTTTGATCAAACTCGTACCGGGAGGTTCAGCACCAAAAAACGCAACGGAAATGCTGATCCAAATTCCAGCCCAACGAGCTCGAAGTGTCTATATCCCACCTATATGACCGCATGATCATCTAATGTTGCAGGGGCAGTTACTCCAGTGTTTCCAGTCTCTAAATTTGCCCAGCAGTACAAACGGAGCAAATTAATATAGAAATTCAGATTCACAGTATAAATGGGTATCAGGTACACCTTACTGCTTCTCTTCCTTCTTCATATGGGACCACAGAATGGTCCGAGACGAGGAATACAAAGCTCACCTTATGCTAATTAAAGATATATAGAGTCCAAAACATAAAATAGACGGAATGGCTACTACCTGGGTCACTCCGTTAACTGTTTTATGGACTGTAGTAGCAATACTATTAATTAATGCAGTCTTTTGTTCCTGAAATACAGCCTTGCTCTGAACCAAAATAACTTGAGGTACAATGGAGTTATTTGAATACTTTATGGAAAATTAGATATCCACCAAAATAAAATGACATCACATTAGGGTAATCAAGCACCTTGTAGACAGAAACTTGGACGTTAAAAGTGATGCATTGACAACAGTAGATTATTGCACTATTTTTTTTTTAAAAACACTTTCCTTCCCCGCCCATCGCCTTTCCCAAAAGGTTTTTTGAAGCCTCAACCCCGAGATCTCAGGGGCACAGGACAGAGAGAAGTGTTCATAAGTACTTGTCAGAAAGTCTCTTTCAAGGGGAAATGGAAATGTTACAATGATTCAGTAACATTCCTTTTTAGGGACTTTTACCATGCATCAACCCTCAATTATACAGGTTGAACCTCCCTTATCCGGGACTCTCTTACACCAGCACCACCCCTCATCCGGCACCATTCCCGGCCGCTCCGACATGAACAAATTGAAGTCCTTCCTCGCTGCCGACGCCCACAATCGCTGGCTTAACCCCGCGATCCACCGCCCCCCCCAACGATCTCTCTGCCACACTCCCAGCCTCAAGCCAGCCAGCCCCGATATCCCCTTGCTCAGTACCTGTACCATCCAATTTAACATGACCTCCCCTCGTCTGGCAAAATCCCTTATCCGGCACAGGCCAGGTCCCGGATAAGAGAGGTTCAACCTGTATTGAGCTGGTGAGTTCCAGATGCAAAGTGTGGCACCTGTCTGTTACCAACCAATTATCTCCCTCAAGTTTTCTTTGAAGAGTGAAATTTACCAGTAAAATATATGATAAATTCCCAAAATGGACCACAAATCCAATCTTAAAAACCCTCTTGTTTTACTCCAATTAGAAAAGTCCTATTCATTGTACAAAAACGACCACAGATTCAGATAAATAATAAAGACCAAAATTTATCAACCTTAAATGGGGGAGGGGGGGGGCGGGGAAGTGATAATCAACAAAGAGAAATTAAATAAATTGCTTTTAGCCATTTGGCTAATGGTAGCTTAAATCATTTAGTAGTTTTTGCAGCTGAGGACAACTCTTGGATTGTTTAATGCACATCAGCCCTATCCCACATGTTCAACCCCAATTTTGCTGAAGCAGCACTTCTCCATGCAGTTTTCTTTACACTGTCAGCTATTTACACAGCCTAAGCAGATTAAATATTTGTTCAACAAGACCTACAATGGCCCTATGCAAAGCTCAAACACTGACAAAATAACTACACATATCCAACACCAGCGTGCATCTCATTACCTGATCTAAAACAAGGTAACGGGTTCCATGATCTCGGTTTTCAGGATCTTGGACTGCAAAGTGAAATTCAATTCCCATGTACGGCACAGCACTCCACCTCATTAGATGCCTTCATCTTTTACATAAGTTCTGACCCCCTATAAAAATTAACTAACTGAAATTGTATTTTATCTGCACCAGTGGAGTGAGGTGTGCTGCATGGTAAAAGAATGTTCAGGTCTTTATTCCAAAAACATTGTCTGCATACTTCAAATGAATCTCTCATTAAATAAGTTTGCATCTTACTAGTTTGAGTACAATATGTAATATGTGCAAATCTACCAAATTAATTAGCATTGTGCATTTTGAAAGGGGAAAAATAAAAATAAGGTGCAAATGATCCAAATTCTTATACTTAACAATCAGTCATGAAGCACCATTAACTGCAGCTGATGGGCACCTCCCCACCCCTTCTGCCAGGAAACTGAGAAAGGATAGGAAAAAAAAATGCATAATACCTGTGGATACAGGATGTGAGGGCTATATCCTGGGCAGCTATAACTTTAGACAAAAGTAAAGAGTCATCAGATTCATTGAACTATAACCTGTTAAACTGCATGGATTCTGAACCGGAGATTTCAATTTAAAATTGATATAAAAATATCCTAAATTTAAGAAACTAAGTCCTTCCCTCCAAAAATATAAATTTACCTTGATTTATGATGAGTTTTCCATTTACTAAAAGCAAAACTGCCAATTTGGATGGAAGAGGGAAAGCAGCTCAGACAAGGCAAATGGTTGCAAACTAGCTGCCAAGATCTGGAATGCACTTCCTGAAAGGGCGGTGGAAGCAGATTGAATAGTAACTTTCAAAAAGGAATTGGATATACACTTGAAAAAGGAAACATTTGCATGGCTATGGGGAAAAAGCAGGGGAATGGGACTAATTGGATAGCTCTTTCAAAGAGCCGGCACAGGCAGGATGGGCTGAATGGCTTCCGACTGTGCTGTTGATTCTATGATTCTAGATATTTTGGAACCAATAAATGTGGTAATTTCAGAAAACCACCAGTGAATGTGATGTATTTGGACTTTCAAAAGGCTTTTGACATAGTCCCACACAAGAGATTAGTGTACAAAATTAAGGCACATGGGATTGGGGGTAATGTATTAACGTGGATAGAGAACTGGTTGGCAGACAGGAAGCAAAGAGTAGGAATAAACGGGTCCTTTGCAGAATGGCAGGCAGTGACTAGTGGGGTACCGCAAGGTTCAGTGCTGGGACTCCAGCTATTTACAATATATATTAATGATTTAGATGAAGGAATTAAATGTACTATCTCCATGTTTGCAGATGACACTAAGCTGGGTGGCAGTGTGAGCTGTGAGGAGGATGCTAAGAGACTGCAGGGTGACTTGGACAGGTTAGGCGAGTGGGCAAATGCATGGCAGATGCAGTATAATGTAGATAAGCGTGAGGTTATCCGCTTTGGTGGAAAACATGAAGGCAGATTAGTAAAAGGGGAGGTCCAACGAGACCTGGGTGTCATGGTACATCAGTCATTGAAAGTAGGCATGCAGGTACAGCAGGCAGTTAAGAAAGCAAATGGCATATTGGCCTTCATAGCAAGAGGATTTGAGTATAGGAGCAGGGAGCTCTTGCTGTAGTTGTACTGGGCCCTGACGAGACCACACCTTGAGTATTGTGTGCAGTTTTGGTCTCCTAATCTGAGGAAGGACATTCTTGCTAATGAAGGAGTGCAGCGAAGGTTCACCAGACTGATTACCAGGATGGCAAGACTGACATATGAAGAAAGACTGGATCGACTAGACTTATATTCACTGGAATTTAGAAGAATGAGGAGGGATCTCATAGAAGCATATAAAATTCTGACGGGACTGGGCAGGTTAGATGCAGGAAAAATATTCCCGATGTTGGGGCAGTCCAGAACCGGGGTCACAGTCTAAGGATAAGGGGTAAGCCATCTAGTACCGAGATGAGGAGAAACTTTTTCACCCAGAGAATTGTGAACCTGTGGAATTCTCTACCTCAGAAGGTTGTTGAGTCCAGTTCATTGGATATATTCAAAAGGGAGTTAGATGTGGCCCTTACAGCTAAAGGGATCAGGGGGTATGGAGAGAAGACAGAAGTGGGGTACTGAAGTTGCATGATCAGCCATGATCATGTTGAATGGTGGTGCAGGCTCGAAGGGCTGAATGGCCTGCTCCTGCACCTATTTTCTATGTTTCTGTTTCTAAAACTGAGCAGCTGATTTTTGGGTTAAAAAGTCAAATATCCTTAATACTATCTTATGTTCACATAACCAACAAAGCATAGTAGCCCCACAAGATACAAAACACACCCTTTTGTTGTACATTTTTAAACCCTGCTGTGTATACGTTACGTAATGTTCAAATTGTGCAGCAACTTGCAAACACATTTTTGCATGTGGAGGGAGCAGGTATACTGTGCTCCTTCTCTCCAAACTACAAAATTGTTATAAATAGCATTACAAGTAATCATGGAAAACTAACATGTCGGATGCAATGCAGCACACAGTATATACTGCAACAGATTATTTTGCATGTATTATGACTGAAATTCTTTGTTCAGTAAAACAAATCCCTCTTACTGTACCTGCTATAGCACGCTGCAGAAATTCAGATACATTTGTGCATAATCTATTATGGAGGACATGTTAAGTCAACCATTTCACAGACTTGCACTTATTTTTAAATGCCAGGAACAGTACATAAGTGTGAAGCAACCCAAGGAAGGAAACAGGAGAAAATAGTTTACAAAATGGGGGCCGAGATGAGAAGGATGCAGAATTAATGTTCACCAGCTGCTCATTTATATTTAAATAGCCACAAAAATTTTAGCTAAAATGATATTAAAAAGTATTATTGGGGGATTATCCTATGAGGGGAGATTGAGTAGACTAGACCTATATTCTCTGGAGTTTAGAAGAATGAGAGGTGATCTCATTGAAACATACAACATTCTTACAGGGCTTGACAGAGTAGATGCAGGGAGGCTGTTTCCCCTGGCTGAGGAGTCTAGAACCAGGGGTACCAGTCTCAAAATAAGGGGTGAGCCATTTAAGACTGTGATGAGGAGAAATTTCTTCACTCAGAGGGTGGTGAATCTTTGGAATTCTCGGCACCAGAGGGCTGTGGATGCTCAGTCATTAAGTATATTCAAGACAGAGATCGATATATTTTTTTATATTAAAAGGAATATGGGGATAGTGCAGGAAAGTGGAGTTGAGGTAGAAGATCAGCCATGATCTTATTGAATGGTGGAGCAGGCTCGAGGGGCCGAATGGCCCACTCCTGCTCCTAATTCGTATGTTCTACTAAATACTGCTTATTTCACAATATTCCGCCAAACTAAAATCTGGTTCCATTTAGGTGGTGAAATATTATTGCATTTCTTAAAGGGTTAAATTTAATGTTTTGGCACGGCCGTCAACTGTACATGAAAAATAAAAGCAACATTCATCAGTCAGATGCTAAACATTAAGTTTTAACAACTTAGTCAAACATAGATGCCATAATAAAAACTTTTATACAGATATAATGGAGCAATAAAAAATATTTTAAAAAACATGCCCGTCAATGCTGCACTGTTATTTAAAAGTCTCCTTTGTTTTGCAAACTGCAAAATTGTGCCGAGAACCCATCCCACAAGCTGCCAATATTTATCGATGTGATCATTCTATCATAAATAGAACACACTTGTACAAATTTGCAAAAAAAAGGTCAGAGCCTATCAAAAATATGTTTCCAGCACCCACGTGGCTGCAGATACTGTAACCCAGCGAGCTCTACCGAACTGCTCTGGTAGTAACTGCAGTCAAACTAAACACTACGCGAGGTCATCTTGTGCTGTTGCTATAGCAACATCCTTGGCTGTTCCAGACTGACGCAAGAATTGAGTCGAAGTTGCAGTCAAGCCGGTGGCTTGATCCAGAGTCTTTAACACCATCTGAACGGAGAGGAAAAACTGACCTCCGCCTCTTTAACCTGTGCACAAAATGTACAGCCGCTCCCAAACAGAAAACACAGTCGGGCTGGAGGAAGAACTGCTTCTGCAAAGTGTTTTAGCAGCCACCATTTAAAAAGAAACACACACTCAGTCGCAGACCATCTCCATCCAGTGCCAGCCATGGAAGGTGCATCATAAAACTGTAACAAAACTGTTTTATAGTTTTGTTCAGACATTTTAATAGGATGCATCTGAAACATGGAAACGAAATCATTTTTTTTCCTCCTGCAAGTATTAAAAAAAATGCCACAGCATGTCAGCTTTGGAAAATCAGCAAGTGTCCTGTGGAAAGGAAGGCAAGTGGTTTCAATCAAAGATATGCAAGTATTGCATTCCAAATTTCGGTACTCCTCGGCACACATATTTCACAAGCATTCACACATCAAGTCTAATCGAGTATTCATCTGATGACTAAATTGGAATGTTCCTGCCTACCTCTCATTTTGTCCCCTCACTTCTTGGTATAAAGGAAACAACACGAGAAATTGTATTCGGTTCAAATCAACGCCATCACGAACCTTATCGTCATCTAAATAGGCTTTTGACCCCCAGGTGCAGAACAGTTCAGTACCTTTTTTCCCCCCAACAAAAAAAACTGGCCAAACCAGAAAAAGAGGTTTAATGCCAGATGAGGGTTGTAAATAGACAGTGTGCACGGAAATACTGCACACTCCAGAATAGCAAAACATTTAGCTCAGTCTGTATCTGTATGAAAAGTAGCTCCAGGCTCTTCTAACAGGCCTGCCAATAATGGCATCCAAACAAGATGTAGATGTCAGAGCCACCAGTACGTTAGCAGCTGTCTATCAACAGGGTCTCAAACAGACACACCAATGACAGCGGCTTACGAGTGCGATCAGCAAACAAGCCAATGGCAGAAGTCCCCCAGCACGCTGTCACCAGACTCGGCGACAGCACAGGAGCCTATCCGACTGCCGCCCTGCACAGCCACAATTAGAAGCAAGCCATCAAGGAACTGTCACGTTGAATTATCCTGCTCAACAAACAACGCTGTGCTCTTCTAATGCACAAGGTGCAGGTATAATCACCGATTTAAAATTAAAACCATTCAAGTGCTACGGCAACCGCCAGAAATTACAACCGAATCCAATAAATCATCGTCACAGCCCAATTAGTTACAGTTTAAAAAAAATACATGTATGGCAACACATCATACTCGAGACCTTCTGAGCAAATCTTCCAAAAATAACATGTTCCAAAAATAACATGTAAGTAATGTGTTTTAGACACATGTGCATCATATAATGCAAAATGTTTTTTTCTGTTAGCAAGTACATAACTACTTCACTGCAGAGCCAGAAACTGAATTTGCTCATTTTCACAGCGGCTTTACGTGGGCTCCATGTGTGGTAAAATGCGATTTCCAAACTTGAGAGAGACCACTTACAAATATTGACACACTGTCATCCTAATCTCAGTCAGCTACCCCAACGAAAACACTGAAGATTTTGTTTAAGTAGCATACAGAAATAGAAATACCATGCTACATAAGAATTAGGAACAGGAGCAGGCCATCTAGCCCCTCGAGCCTGCTCCGCCATTCAACAAGATCATGGCTGATCTGGCCGTGGACTCAGCTCCACTTACTCGCCCGCTCCCCGTAACCCTTAATTCCCTTATTGGTTAAAAATCTATCTATCATGCTTAGTAAGTCAACAAGTAGAGAAAAACAGAAATTGGATGACCTTGGAGATTTCCCTGGAATCCCCTCGGACAGCTTGGGGACAAGAGTCCAGTTTGAAAACCTATGCTCCACAATGATTTACTCCATTGCTGTTAATATATTCAAAAGTGTGCACCTCATCTGTTTTCCTGATTCTGCAATTGATAAATGGGCCACACTGTATTGATTGGGAACACCCTAGCTTCAATTGCTGATCTATTCTGGGTTGAACAATCTCAGCCACGGCAGAAATAGTTGGCTTCGGCAGCATCGGGGTCAAGGTAGTATGAATAAAAAACAGGATTCTCACTCCTAATTGCTATGTAACAACCTTATCCAAAAAGCACAATTTTGGGGACAATTTACCCTCAAAGACCCTTCCTCCTCAACACTTACTGTCCTAGTGAGTGTCCTGACCTGAAGAATAACCATTTGAGCATAAAGATGACAAGCCACGAGCACCCGAGGTACCGTATCCAACACGAGTCATTTAATCACAGCTAGGGTTAAAATAAATGCAAACAAAAACCTTAAAAAAACACATCTACAAATTATGCTAACGCAAGACTTTAAATGCTCACTGGACTGCACAGAAACGTGTAAACTGTCAGTGAACATGCTGCTAAAAATAAAGACATTAGGATAAAGCTGTACAAGTTACAGCCTGTCAGAGATATGCCCGAATTTGGAAAAAAAAAGGCATGTTCATAAAAAGCAAAGGATCCAAGCATCCAAATAAATTCAGAAATAAGTTAATTTAAAAATGTAGTGGGCAAGTATTCCTCTCACTGCACAAGCAGCTGGGCGAGGATGATATTATGCACCTATTTTTCGTTGATAAAATACAACAGAAAAAGAAACACCATTAAAAATTGACAGCACAATTGAATCAATCTCCGTCTCCCCTCCCTGCAAACTAATGTGACAAGGGACAAAATGCGATGGCGACAGGTTGGTTGAGTGACAGGGGGCGGCGGCCAATGGCAAGGCAGGAGACAAGGGGAGGGAGCCAATGGGCGGGGCGGGGGCGGGACCAGCGCCGGGTAAGTTCGGCCTCAGCAATGAAGTTGTCCCAGACCAAGATTTGATGAAGAGAAGGGAGCAGGGGAAAGGGGGCGGCGCGGCGGCAGCCTGACCCCGGGGACCAGCGGCGGGGTGAGCAGGGCAACGGGTGTGAGTGAACTGCAAGGCCTCTCCCGCCCGGCCGTGAACAGGTTAGTTTTTTTTTGAGGGCGCTCACACGTTAACTTCACCGCGGGACGGAGCCGGGGGGCGCGCGGGGAGGAGGCAAAGGCTTTCCCCACAAAGAGGAGCTGGAGTGGGTTAAATGATTAAAAAAAAATCCCCTCACCTCAGGCCCGCGGCCTATTTTCCTCACCCCTCCCCTCCCCCCCCAACCCCCTTGCTCTCACACCCACTTACCGCGCTGGCTGTTACTCGGAGGAACATTCCAGTATCCTGACCTTCGTTTGCCTAAAGAAGCCGAGTAAAAGCGCCGCCATGTTGCTCCTTGTTTATTTAAATCTCGAACACTCCCAGCGAGGGGAGGGGAGGGCTGCTCACTGCGCATGCTCGCTCCGGCGGGCCCCACCCCCGCACTGCCTGCTGGGAGTTGTAGTCCGGCTGGCAGGCACCAGGTGTGCAGATGACCCACCAGCAACAACACGTTTGTACAGAGGTAGGGACTGGAGTGCATCATCATTCCCCTGCAACCAAATTTAAATTTGATCATTTCAGTTTAAAGTTTAATTTGCTGGTTTTAGTGCCCCCCCCCCCTCCCCTTTTAACCAGGGGGCACTTGTATAATTTGTGTTTTTGGTGCCCTCAAAAAAAAAGGGGGGCTCTTGTATAATTTCTGTTTTTAATGCCCTTTTAAAAAAAAACTAAAAAAAGAGGGCACTGGAAAAAACATTATTTTGGCATGTGTGTGTGCCCCCCCCACCTTGCAGGGGCATTTGTTTAAAGTGCACAATTAAAATAGTTGAGCTGGTAATGTGCAGTGTGATTGTTAAACCTTTGCTAATACTGCTACAACTACAGTGAGAGTGAACCCAGGACCCTGTGAGAGGAGGAGGGAGAAAAGCTGCCTTCTAGGTACATCTACAGGTAGACTCTGAGTGTCTGGGAGGAGGCCTGCTGCTGCCTGCGGAGGGGAGAGGAGGGAGAGCTGCCAATACTCTTGTTACTGCTGCAGAGTTTGAGAGAGGGGGAAGGAACAGCTGCCATTCAACTACTCAGCAACTGTGTGGAAGGAGGGAGAGCCATTGTCAACATTTGTGGAGAGGTGGGCACCGGAGGGACTGGAGTGCATCATCACCCCCGGCAACCAAATTTTAATTTGAACCATTACTGTTAAAAGTACATGTGTTTAATTTTTCAGTTTTGGTGACCCCCACCACCTCTCCCTTAATCAGGGGGCACTTGATTTGATTTACAGCATGTTTTTAAAAAAACCAACATGTTTGTTCAAAGTTTTCAAGTTATTAAGGAGTAACTGATATTTTCTCTCTTATCTACCCTATTTCTGCTGGTTAGGGAATTCTAGAACTAGGAGGGGAAGTGGGGGAGGATAGTCTTTTTAAAAAAAAAAAAATCAGCCAGATCTTTCAGGAGTGAAATTAGGAAACACATCTATACACACACGCAAGGTATTAGACATCTGGAACTCTCTTCTGCAAACGGCAATTGATGCTAGATCAATTGCTAGTTTTAAATGGATTGATAGCTTTCTGTTAACCAATGGTATTACGGGATATGGCACAGTCGGATATATGGAGTTAGATCACAGATCAGCCATGATCTCATTGAATGGCGGAACAGGCTTGAGGGGCCAAATGGCCTACTCCTGTTCCTATGTTCACAACCACCGAACATCCCCCAAAGTGTTTTACAACCAATGAAGCACTTTTTTTTTTTAAAGTGTAGTCACTGTTGTAATGTAGGAAACGCAGCAGTCAATTTGCGCACAGCAAGCTCCCACAAACAGAAAGGTGATGATGATCAGATAATCATTTTTTTAGTGATGCTGATTGAGTTAACAAATATTGGCCAGGACACCGAGGATAACTCCACCTGCTCTTCAAAATAGTGCCATGGGATCTTTTACGCGACTGGGGAGTCTACAACAAGGGGGCATAACCATAAAATTAGTTCTGACGAAGGGTCATCAACCTGAAACGTTAACTCTATTTCTCTCTCCACAGATGCTGCCTGACCTGCTGAGTGTTTCCAACATTTTCTGTTTTTATTTTGTACCATAAATTTAGAGCTAGGTTATTCAGGGGAGATGTCAAGAAGCACTTCTTCACACAAGTGATAGTAAAAATCTGGAACTCTCTTTCCCAGAAAGCTGTTGAGACTGGTGGTCAATTGAAAATTCCAAAACTGAGATTGATAGATTTTTGTTGGGCAAGGCTATTAAGGATGACGGAGTCAAGCCAGTAGATGGAGTTAAGATCTAGATCAGCTGTGATCTAATTGGATAGTGCAACAGGGTCAAGGAGCTGAATGGCATACTCCGAGAGAGCAGATGTGGCCTCGTTTTAACATCTCATCCGAAAGATGGCACCTCCAACAGTGAGCACTCCCTCAGTACTGCACTGGAGCGTCAGCCTAGATTTATGTGTTCAAGTCCCTGGAGTGGGATTTGAACCCACAACCTTCTGACTCAGAGGCGAGAGTGCTACCAACTGAGCCATAACTGATGGAGGGAAGGGGGAAAATCTCGTGTTCAGTACTCGGGTGATAGAGGGAGGAAGGGCGGCGTGATGCCTGCAAATCTATAATAAGAAAGGAAAATGCTTGAAATACACAACAGGTTAGCCAGCATCTATATTGGAGAAAAGGCAGGTTATGGCATTTTAGGTATGTACCTTCATCAGAACTCAATTATTTAGGTACATGGAAGTTTTAAACGTAGATAACTGCATTCAATGGAAAAATTGGCTATAGAATTACATAAAATCTACAACAGCTCTATGTTTAGAATCCATACAAGCCTCCTCCTACTCTGCTCCCATATCTCTATTCCCTTCTCCCGCATTTATGAACAGCATTTATTTAAAGGAGTCAAGTATATTCAGTGCAAATACAATGAATTTTGGGCAGGGAATTAGGACAATGAAATCAGATATACCAGGCACTGAATGTAGTCACAGTACATAAGGTGGCATTCAGGACATTGCCACTGGATGATATGTAGAGCATTCAGTATAGGGAATTGGGTATAGAGAGAGCACTCAATGCTGTGACAGGATATACAGGAAATATGGTATAGAGAATCAGGATAATGCCATCAGTTATCTGGAGTATTTAATGCAGGGAATAAGCATAGTGCCTTCATATATATGAGACAGTGGCATAAATTCTACAAATCATTCAGTGCAAGTATACAGGTGGCGTTCAGGTCCCTGTGTATACAGGGTATTCAGTACAGTGGTAGTGCCATACAACAGGCCGGGGCCATTACAGGGAGCAGCGTGCGGTGGCCCGGCCCAGAAATCGGCGCGATCCCGGCCTGCAAGATCATCAGAAGGCTGGGGCCGTTAGAGGGAGCAGCATGCGGCGGTGGTGTGCCACTTCAGGAAGCAGTGCGTGCTGCTGCAGGAGGGCGACGGCTGCAAAGCCAGGTCGCTGATTGCAGTGCGGGCAGACACAGCAGGAGGGGCGAAGGAGCGGCAAGAGTTTGTAGAGGGAAGTGACCGGGGCCCAGGAGAGGCGTGAGTTTGGGGCTCGGAAGTGGCGAGGGCCCTGGGGCAGCACGGGCCAGCCCACACTGCGATATATGTGCACACTAGATCCGTGCAGCAGAGCTGGTCTTCAGTTGTCTTGGGTAATCCTTGCCACTGGTCTAAGGCCTAGCTCTTTCAAGCCCGTGTGGTGGCTGGTGTGCAACGGCCACCACATGTTAAAAAAAAATCCGTGCATGGGCATCTTCCACCTTTCAAGATGTTCAGGATCTGGAATATTAGGTTCTTCATTAAAACACCTGTAAACTCATCCCTTTTTGGCGTGGAAGCAAGTCATCCTCGCTTTGAGGGACTGCCTATGATGATGAGTGCCATACAGAACACCCCTTGAGAGACCATCCAGTTGCAAAAGAATAATTACCAGAGCCTTCAAACAGGCTTGCTATACAATGGAATAGTGTATGGCATAAATTGGAGGGCCAAAAATAACCTAAATGAATAGCAGGAATTTGTATCAAATAAAGATTGAATGTAAAGATTCATTGTCTTCTTAATGACTCAACAATAAAGGACTGATTTCAACAAGACCTGGATTACGAACTCATTGTTTATAAATTTCACTTCTAGTGGCCATTGTGGAGCTGAGAAGAGGATTAAAAAGATTACTCCCAAAACTGATCTTGGTTTGATTGCATCTGTTACACTCAAGATATGTTTTTATTTAAGTGACAGGTTAATCATTGTTATTTTGATCCTGCAACGCTCAGATTCTATTTTTGAACAGAAGTGTTCTATTTAAATGCAGGAAGTAATGTCTATAACATGATGTCACAATCATCCCAGTATTGTTTGCTTTCTTCAATGAATCACAGATCTCATAAAATAATTAATCTGTAAATCATCAAATCATTATTACTGGGAAATAAATATATCTGATATTAATGAAATACACATCTTAGGAACTGTGTGGAGGAAAAATGCACCAACTCATGACATTCTAACCTCATAACTCACTCATCCCTTAGTACTCACTGATTTACAAAGTCTAGTATCACATTCCCTCTCCCCACCTCTATACCACCTCTACTGATTAAGCATCCTACAAATATAAACCAGAACCTCCATTAAGCTAATTTGACACAAAAACGGCATTAGTCCCAAATCTCTCAACTTTTTAGGAAACTATCTGGAGCACTGCCAGCAAATTTTCAAATTTACCATTGTTCACATCAGAGAGCTTCGACCTAAATTTGAGTATAATCTCAAATCAAAGAACCCCTCTCTAACCGAGACAGAGATCACTCTGTTGATGGGAGCACCAGCTGCCCCTGTGATGTCACCACAGTAATAGAAATTGAATTATTAAATTTGCAGCATGCATCTGTGTTGGTGATCTGATCATACAATGTCAGAAGGTTCACTTCTGACTTGTGACAAGAAGGTTGTGAACCACCATGATTGGAATTGTAGGCTGAAGGGAGTGTAATGAGCAGGAGACCTGTGGCATTACGGAGCAAAACAGAGATACAGCATGAAAGATCAAGACCATAATAGCCAGACTAAATATAAGATGGAAAAATAGGATTCCGTATAGACTAGTTTTAAACCTTTTATTTACTATGTCTATACGTACCATGTAAGTGTAGAAACAGGCCTCATTAAATTTGGGCATTAATTTAGAATAGAGACATCACCATTTTCCTGAGGAATCTATTATATCTTTATCTCTCCCAATTCCCTCCCCCCCCCCCCCCCCATGCTGAACCACCATTGCTTCTCTGACCATGCCCATTGCCCCCTTCTTCTGTCGTGGTTCAGGAATGCGAACAGGGATATTTTTAGCTTTAATCTCCTTTTCACATGAATGTTTCCACTTGCCATGCGTGGATTTTCAAATACTAAACGGTTGGGACTAATTTAATTCCGAGCAGACAGTGTGGTTCAGAACTGAGTAACAATGTAGAATTATTTTATCACGGTAATTCCAAGAGGTGGTTTGCTCAGCACATTATTCAACTGGAATTTCACTCTTTAAAGTCTGCTCCAACATGTTCTGATCTTTTCTGTCACTGATCTGCTGCAGCATTTAAATAAAGTACTGTTTTGTGTTCCCTACTTTTGATTTAAGACTGTCAGAAGATTACCTGAGGTCCTGTGCTTTTCCGTCCACAGGTAATTAAAAAAAACTTGGGCTTGAAATTAAAGAATGGGATAATAAGCCTACACCTGCTCTTAATCGGGTTATGTGCATTTCCGTTCTTTGTAATTTAGTACTGGCGTTAACAGGGTTAATTTAACACCAGTATTTTATGTGATGGTAATATCCCATAGTGCATTTCAAAGTCTGTATTTTTAAAAAAATGCTTGTGTGTACGTGCAGTGCCTAGAAAAATGCGCATTGGTCTGTGGAAGAATGTGGGCGGCTGTGTCTGGAGCTGGGGTGAGCGGTGGGAGGAGGAGCGGGGGTGGAGCACTTGCGTGTCAGTGGTACGTTTAAAAGTGTGTGTGTGTGTAAATCGACCAATACTTAGTCCTGACAACAGTGCGCAAGTTAGTGGTGGAGAATGGGCGAGGGGCGTTCATCGACCTGCATTTAAAGCGCACACACACGCCCTCTGCTGCACCATGTCAGGGTCTTTTATACCCCCAGATTTCTTATGGGACCTTTCACCCAGGCTGTTCTTCCTCCTTTAGTCTGTGGCTTTTTTTGTCAGACCTGTGGAATCCCCTGCTGCCTTACATTCTTAAATCTATTGAAATAAAGAAATACTCACTTTATTTAAAATTCCTATTATACTGACAAATTAAGGACTGGTTCCTCCCCCCCCCCAAAAAAAAAATCTGAATCATGCCAGTAAGAAACAACTTTTGCCTAAAAATGTAATATTAGTGCAACTTTATTGGAGGAAGGAATATAAATATATTCATACCGAACAGAGACCTTCAGCAGAAGAACCGCGGGTCTCAACAGAGATTCGGGACTGGAAGAGAGGCGTCGCGTAGATTGAAGATCTAGATCGCGTAATTGTATCATCACTCAGCAAGTGGAATACTTTCTGTTTGCTACATACTTTGTCTTGATAATAGTGTCCATTCGTTGCCTTGTAGGTTGAAAGAGACCCCCTTGCAAATGGAGTCTGATCTTAACCGCTCTGCTTCGTGAAAGTGAAACTGCTTTAAAAAAAAGACAGCGTGTTTATAGACCAGTTTCCTTGTGGCTGAGCAGTATGGGCTAGCTAAGCATCCATTAATAACGAGCTCTCCTGTAACCCAGAGCGACTTAACAACTGGAGACAGGATCGGGGCCGTAACATTAATCTGTATCGCACCAGGCCACATTAGGAATTAACGTCTCTGATTAATGTTTAGCGGTTTAACATATATTTGGGTTTTATACTTTGTTTTTCTCAGGTGACTGAAAATTCTAGGAATGTTCAATTCACAGTATTTTAATATAGGAAGGTGTTACATTTAGCTGCACGTTAAAGTTAAGGTGGAAGCTAACAATATCTTCTGTAATTCAGGTTGCCCCAACAATTTGCCTTAAATTCAACCTCAAAATAGACGCATAGGTCAGTGCAATGTATAGTTTAACAACAGCTTTATAATGCCTTTAACATAGTAACATGTCCCAAGGAGCTTAATCAGACAAAAATTGACACCGAGACAAAGCAGGAAACATTAGGACAGATGACCAAAAGCTTGGTCAAAGAGGAAGGTTTTAAGGAGAGGTGGAGGCAGAGAGGGAGGGAATTCCAGGGCTTTGGGCTTAGAGTTAGAGGACGCATTGTTCTCAGAGGATTGTAGGACTGGAGGAGGCTACAGAGATGGGTAGGGGCAAAGCCATGAAGCAATTTGAACACAAGGATGAAAATTTTAAAATCAAGATGTTCGGGGACCGGGAGCCACTGTAGCTCATCGAGCACAGAGGTAATGGGTGAATGGGACGGTGCGAGTTAGGATACAGGCAGTAAAGTTTTGGATGTGCTTAAATTTTTTGAGGGAGGAAGATGGGAGGCCAACCAGGATATCATTGCAGTAGTCGAGTCTGGAGGTAACAAAAGCCTGGCAAGGCTTTCAGAAGCAGATGGGCAATATTATCGAGGTTTGCAATCAGCAGAGTGAAGAGATTTCCATCCCATCAGACTGGACTGGCTTCAAACTTAAGTACCAGAGATAAGAGGACACGTTTTACCCACTGTACTGGCCATTCCTCTTGTGATTGGGCTTTTCATCAAATCTTTTTTAATTTTGTAATTAAAGAGGGATTGTAAGCTCCCTTGATGACTTACCCTGATACTGGAGTATGAATCTTATGTTCTTATATAATATACATGGCAGGGAGCTATGCTCCATAGGTGAATAATTTTTAATGGGCCAGATCTTGCTGGAAAAATAACTGCGATGTTAATGTACAAATGGGTCAGCAAGTTCAGGGAATAAAGGGATACCTCATGAGTTGCGAATCGCCAGAATTTGCTGATCGATTTACACTGCTCCGCCATTTGCTTGGCACAAATGGCATCTCACAATTACAGACTCCCCATTATTTTTTAAAACTTGCTGCATTTGCACATTAATTGCCCATTAAACATCATAGTTTGGAGCGCAAGGCTGGAGCTGTGGGAAAAATTTTAAAAGCCCGACTTCCTGGGACAGTCAGAGGAGCAGTTTGGAGTTTGGAGCACAAGGCTGGAGCTGTGGGCAAATCAAAAAAATCTAGCCACTATAGCAGCAGAATCAACAACGCGGAGGTCAGAACCGGCGAGGAGTGGAGGATGGAATTAGGAAGGAGCGGAGGTTGGAACCGGTGAGGAGCGGAGGTCAGAATCGGGCAGGAGCGGAGGTCACAACCTGTGAGGAGTGGAGGTCAGAAGCGGCAATGAGCGGCAGATGGAGTCGGGCAGGAGCGGAGGTCAGAACCGGCCGAGGAGCAGCGGTCGGAAGTGGCGAGGAACGGCAGATGGAATTGGGCAGGAACGGAAGTCGTAAGCGGCGAGGAGCGGAGGTCAGAACCGGCGGTCGGAAGCAGTGAGGAGCAGAGGTCGGAATCGGGCAGGAGCAGAGGTCAGAACCGGCGAGGAGCGGAGGTTGGAACCGGTGAGGAGCGGAGGTTGGAACCGGTGAGGTGCGGAGGACGGAACCGGCGAGGAGCGAAGGATGGAATCAGTGAGGAGCGGAGGTCGGAAGCAGCGTGGAATCCCCAGAGCCTGATAGTCTGCATCCCAGGGTACTTAAGAAAGTGGGCCAAGAAATAGTGGATGCATTGGTGGTCATTTTCCAACATTCTATAGATTCTGGATCAGTTCCTATGGATTGGAGGGTAGCTAATGTAACCCCACTTTTTAAAAAAGGAGGGAGAGAGAAAACGGAATTATAGACCGGTTAGCCTGACATCAGTAAAATGTTGGAATCAATTATTAAAGATGTAATAGCAGCGCATTTGGAAAGCAGTGACAGGATCGGTCCAAGTCAGCATGGATTTATGAAAGGGAAATCATGCTTGCCAAATCTTCTAGAGTTTTTTGAGGATGTAACTAGTAGAGTGGATAAGGGAGAACCAGTGGATGTGGTGTATTTGGACTTTCAAAAAGCTTTTGACAAGGTCCCACACAAGAGATTAGTGTGCAAAATCAAGGCATATGGTATTGGGGGTAATGTATTGACATGGATAGAGAACTGGTTGGCAGACAGGAAGCAAAGAGCGCGAATAAACGGGTCCTTTTCAGAATGGCACGCAGTGACTCGTGGGGTACCACAGGGTTCTAAGTGCTGGGACCCCAGTTATTTACAATATACACCAATGATTTAGATGAAGGAATTGAAAGTAATATCTCTAAGTTTGCAGATGACACTAAGCTGGGTGGCAGTGCAAGCTGCAAGGAGGATGCGAGGAGGCTGCAGGGGGACTTGGATAGGTTAGGTAAATGTACGGCAGATGCAGTATAATGTGGATAAGTGTGAGGTTATCCACTTTGGTTGCCAAAACAGGAAGGCAGATTATTATCTGAATGGTGACAGATTAGTAAAAGGGGAGGTGCAACGAGACCTGGGTGTCATGGTACATCAGTCATTAAAGGTATGCATGCAGATACAGCAGGCAATAAAGAAGGCAAATGGCATGCTGGCCTTCATAGCGAGGGGATTTGAGAATAGGAGCAGGGAGGTCTTACTGTAGTTGTACAGGGCCCTGGTGAGATCACACCTTGTGTAGCGTGTGCAGTTTTGGTCTCCTAATCTGAGGAAGGACATTCTTGCTGTAGAGGGAGTGCAGCGAAGGTTTACCAGACTGATTCCTGGGATGGCAGGACTGACATATGAAGAAAGACTGGATCGACTAGGCTTATTTTCACTGGAATTTAGAAGAATGAGAAGAGATCTCATAGAAACATATAAAATTCTGATGGGATTGGAAAGGTTAGAGGCAGGAAGAATGTTCCCGATGTTGGGGAAACCAGAACCAGGGGTCACAGTCTAAGGATAAGGGGTCAGCCATTTAGGACCGAGATGAGGAGAAACTTCTTCACTCAGAGAATTGTGAACCTATGGAATTCTCTACCACAGAAAGTTGTTGAGGCCAGTTCATTAGATATATTCAAAAGGGAGTTAAATGTGGCCCTTACGGCTAAAGGGATCAAGGGGTGTGAAGAGAAAGCAGGAATGGGGTACTGAAGTTGCATGGTCAGCTATGATCATATTGAATGGTGGTGCAGGCTCGAAGGGCCGAATGGCTTACTCCTGCACCTACTTTCTATGTTTCTTTCTTAATCCTTAAATCTCATTGGTTAAGGAGCTAAACTGTTGACCCTGCTGTTCACCGAGATCTCAGATGCCCTGTTGCTCCTGCCACACCATTATCAGTTTGCACCTCCAGCAAGTTACAGGGCAAAACATTTTCAAGCTGAAGGATGCAGAAAAAAGTCTAACAAACGGCGAGATGCCCCACTCCAGCAAGATCCAGCCCAATGTTTTGAGTGTCGGCAGTAGCTTCATGTCTCTCGTAATGCTAATATGATTCAAAATTTGTAACATTGCTAAGCAGTAGACTGGAGTTGCACTATACCTGGTGAAAAGCCTGAATAGCGTGAGATTGCTACCCGTTGTGATACACAGACTAGAAAAGTCCCAGGGTTGACCTCTGATCTCTGCTATCACTCAAAGCAGCAGTGAAGGGCAATACAACTTGTCGCAGTGACCCTGGGCTAGCAGAGGAGGAAATCAGCCAAGGTTCCTGTTCCAGATCACCAGTTAATCTGTCGAAAGGTTGGGATATAATGTGGCATGAGCCAAGGCTGGAGGATTGCAGAGATCCAAAATGATTATTGTAGATTACAGCCCAGAATGTCCTTTCATGCTATTTCCTCAGGTTTTCCCACCGATCTCCTGCTGAAGGTATGACAGAGTCTCAGGAGAACCCTTGTGAAAATTCAGGACACTACAACACAAAAAAACAACTTGCATTTATATAACATCTTTAACATAGTAAAACATCCCAAAGCACAGCACAGGAGTGTTATAAAACAAAATTTCACATGGGCCACATATGGAGATAGTAGGGCAGATGAAAGAGGTAGGTTTATACCATGTATAGAATTCTGAAGGGGTTGGACAGACTGGATGTGCAGAGGATGTTTCCCCTGGCTGTGAAGTCAAGGACAAGGGGTCACAGTCTCAGGAATACGGGGTAGGAAATTTAGGACTGAAATGAGGAGAATTTTCTTCACTCAGAGGATGGTGAACCTGTGGAATTCTCTACCACAGAAGGCTGTGGAGGCCAAGTCATTGAATATATTTAAGAAGGAGATAGATAGATTTCTAGACACAAAAGGCATCAAGGGTTATGGGGAGAAAGCGGGAATATGGTGTTGAGATAGAGGATCAGCCAAGATCATATTGAATGGCGGTGCAGGCTCGAAGGGCTGAATGGCCTACTACTGCTATTATCTATGTTTCTATATTTTAAGGAGCACCTTAAAGGAGGAAAGAGAGGTAGAAAGGCGGAGAGGTTTAGGGAGGGAGTTCCAGAGCTTCGGGATTTGGTGGGCGTGCCTTCAGCTGCCAATGGTACAGCGATTATAATCAGGGATGCTCAAGAGGCCAGAATTAGAGGAGCGCAGCTATCTCGGGCGGTTGTGGGGCTGGAGGAGATTATAGAGATAGGGAGGGGCGAGGCCACGGAGGGATTTGAAAGCAAGGATGAAAATTTTTAAATCAAGGTGTTGCTTAACTGGGAGCCAATCTAGGTCAGCATAGACAAGGGTGACTAATCCAGTATGTGTTTGTTTAAATGTTTCTCCCTAATTTTCCAGTTATTCATGGCAATATTCACAAGGAAAGTGCCAATTTATGTTTATTTGATTCATCAACATGGTTTTTTTCTCCTTCCATTTTTGATTTTTTTTAAATTTACTTTTCTGAATTCCACTTTTTTCACTTCATTTAAATTTCTTTTTAAAAAAAATTCCCTTTGACAAACTTTCTTCAAAATTATTTCAGTGGAGATAGTCACCACTGCGCACCTACACACCCAACCTATGTGCAACAGAGTAATTTTTGACTCACGCTGCAGATCAGCTGCTGTGAGTTTATGTAGCTCCTGATTTTGGCCACTGGGTGGTATACAGTAGAATCTGAGTGGCAGTTGTCGGTGACTCCAGCAACAGAATAAAGCTGGGAGGGCCGATTTTAACAGGCCTATAGCAGCCCTAAAATAGCTGAGCTGTATTTACCGCCTTATTACCCCTTCCAACCCCGCCTGCCATCATCATCATTGGCAGTCCCTCGAATCGAGGAAGACATGCCTCCACTCTAAAAATGAGTTCTCAGGTGACTGTACAGTCCAATGCGGGAATTACAGTCTCTGCTACAGCTGAGCCGACAGTGGTTGAAGAAAAGGGTGGGTGCGGAGTCTGGTTTGAGACACGCTCCTTCCCCTCTCTGCGCTTGATTTCTGCATGCTCTCGGCAACGAGACTCGAGGTGCTCAGCGCCCTCCCGGATGCTCTTCCTCCACTTTGGGCGGTCTTGGGCCAGGGATTCCCAGGTGCTGTTGGGGATGTTGCACTTTATCAAGGAGGCTTTGAGGCTGTCCTTGAAATGTTTCCTCTGCCCACCTGGGGCTCGCTTGCCGTGTCGGAACTCCGAGTAGAGCGCTTGCTTCGGGAGTCTCCCGCCCAACGGAGCATGATCAGTGCCTCAATGCTGGGGATGTTGGCCTGAGCGAGAACACTGACGTTGGTGCATCAATCCTCCCAGTGGATTTGCAGGATCTTGCAGAGGCAGCGCTGGTCGTACTTCTCCAGCGCTTTTGAGATGTCTGCTGTATATAGTCCACGTTTCTGAGCCATATAGGAGGGCGGGTATCACTACTGCCCTATCGACCATAAGCTTTGTGCCAGATTTGAGGTCCTGGTCTTCAAAGTGTTGGACCTCATCATAAATGTCTGCCCTTGCTAATAGTAGGCTCCCGAGGTATGGAAAATGGTCCACGTTGTCCAAGGCCGTGCCGTGGATTTTGATGATCGGGAGGGGGGGGGCGGGGGGAAGGCGCAGTGCTGTGTGGTGGGGTCAGGTTGGTGGAGGACCTTTGTCTTACGGATGTTTAGTGTGAAACCTATACTTTGTACGCCTCGGTGAAGGTGTTGACGATGGCTTGGAGTTCGGCCTCCGAGTGTGCGCAGACGCAAGCGTTGTCCGCGTATTGTAGTTCGATGACAGAGGAAGGGACGACCTTGGATCTAGCCTGGAGGCGACGAAGGTTGAACAGGTTCCCATTGGTTCTATAGTTTAGTTCCACTCCAGCGGGGTGCTAGTTGAGAGAAAGATGAAGCAACCCAGGCACCCACCTCATTACGACATGCAAGTCAGGGTCTTCTGACTTACATAGGACCAAGGGTTGCCAACCCTCCCGGATTTCCAGGAAACTCCCAGAATAGAGGATTGAGCTCCCTGGTGCTGCTGCTAGTAGCCTTTATATTCGCGATTCACGCATCTGTGCGTTTTAGCCACCTATGCAGTCTGTACTTGCAATTCTTGCTCCCACTGGTGTAGTGGGTGCACAAAAATCCTGTCTCAGATGTTCTTTGCCTCACATTTCAAGCAGCAGCCTTGAATTTCTTTGTAACTGGTCCCTCCCAGTCATTGTAACTTTGCTGGAATTGCAGCGATGTTACTACAGTGTGAGGTAGAAACTCCCAGCTTGCTTTCTTAGAATTTCAACTCTTCTGCTAACCAGCCTGCAACTGCTAAAGAACTCACATTTATATTGCTCTTTTCACAACCGCGGCACGTCCCAAAGCGCTTTATAGACAATTAAGAACTTTTGAAGTACAGTGACTGTTGTAATGTAGGAAACACGGCATCCAATTTGCGCACAGCAAGCTCCCACAAACAACAATGAGAACATGGGCAGATAATCTGTTTTCGTGATGCTGATTGAGAGATAAATATTTGCCAGGACACTGGGGATAATTCCCCATCCCTTCTTCAAATAGTGCCATGGGATTTTTATATCCATCTGCAAGGGCAGAGTCTTGGTGAGGTAGTACCTCCCACATTGTTCTAGTCCCTCAGTGCTGTGCTTATATCCTCATTGGATAGTATATCAGAAGTGGAAATCCAAATTCCCCCTCTTTTATTTGTCCCTTAAGTGCAATGCAACGTCTACATTTCAGGCTTATACGAGGTATGGGCAAGCAGAGTAATTTACTTACAGGAGGGAGAAAGCAAGATACTGGTAAGCTTCAACAGACAAAGGCCCTCAAATCCTTTCAACAAAAGAAAATTTGAACTGAATGACAAAGATTTAAAGTATTTACAGCTTCTCATGGTATTGTGGAGGCCTTTGACAAAGACTCTAGATATTTGCTTTTAATCATAGGCAGTAGCTTCTTGAATATATAGAATTATCCCAGTCCGCTGCTGTGACAAGGTAACAGTTTAAAAACTCTACAATATGACCTGGTTTCCAGAGCAATAGACTGCCATCTCGGAGATTTTGTTTGTTATCCAGGGAGTTCGGAATGAGTCCAACATCATAAAATCAGTCACAGAATGAAATGCGCAACATCAAAACTCCACAAATGAATTTTCCATAAGCACACTATCCTTAATTATTTCCGTCATAGCAGAGTACTTCAGCACAACTACTGTAGAAATGTTTCATATTAAAACAATACTAGAAACAATGCATTAATTCTACACCTCGATTATAAATAGCCAGCTAACCTCTCTGAATGTTGCATTATGACTGGACGTTCCACCTCTCAAGAACCACAACAGTTAGATTGTGACTGTCCGATTCTCTGCCACTCGAAGATACTTTTTGACTTAGCTTTTGATCATCTGTCCTAATCTCTCATGTGGATCAGTGTTAAATTATGTTTAATAATGCTCCTGTGAAGGACCTTGGTAATTTTACTACATTAAAAGGTGCTATATAAATGCAAATTGAATATTGGGAAGACCGAAGCCATGGTTTTCGATCCCCGCCACAAACTCCGTTCCCTAGCAACTGACTCCATCCCTCTCCCTAACCTGTCAGAGGCTGAATCACACCGTTCACAACCTTGGTGTCATATTTGATCCCGAAATGAGCTTTCGACCACATATCGTAGCATAATTAAGACCGCCTATTTTCACCTCTGTAACATCACCCGTCTCCGCCCCTGCCTCAGCTCATGCACTGCTGAAGCCCTCATCTATGTCTTTGTTACCTCTAGACTTGACTATTCCAATGCACTCTTGGCTGGACTCCCACATTCTACCCTATGTAAACTAGCAGTGATCCAAAACTCGGCTGCCCATGTCCTAACTCGCACCAAGTCCTGCTCACGCATCACCCCTGTGCTCATTGACTGACATTGGCTCCCGGTAAAGCAACGCCTTGATTTCAAAATTCTAATTCTGATTTTCAAATAGCTTCATGGCCTCGCCCCTCCATATCTCTGTAATCTCCTTTAGTTCTACAACTCCAAGATGTCTGCGCTCCTCTAATTCTGCCCTCTTGAGCATCCCTGATTATAAATCGCTCAACCATTGGTGGCCGTGCCTTGTTGCCTAGGCCCTAAGCTCTGGAATTCCCTGCCTAAACCTCTCTTTCCTCCTTCAAGATGCTCCTTAAAACCTACCTCTTTGACCAAACTTTTGGTCACCAGCCCTAATTTCTCCTTGTGGCTCTGTGTCAAATTTCTTGTCTCATAATACTCGTGTGAAGCACCTTGGGACATTTCCCTACTTTTAAAGCACTATATAAATACAAGTTGTTGTTGTTGTTGTTGATCCACTGCTCCTTCCAGCGGGCCCTGACTACCTCGGTGTCCTTAATGAGTGCCTCCCCATTCTTGGCCAGCTATGGGGTGGGGCCTTGGGTGTTTGGGCCGTAGGTGGACTTAATTGCGGTGAAGAATTCTCGCACATCATGGCTGTCGGCCAGCTACTGGATCTCCAGTGCTTTCTCCACCCACCATCTGTTCTTTAGGTTGCGGGTTTTTTGTTGGACGTCAGCCATTAGCCACCTGTACAGCTGCTTTGCTGCTCCCGAATTGGGTTGCTGTTTTAAGTTCAGAAATGCCCTGCACTTGGGGTTTATTAGTTCCTGAAGAGCAGCCGGGAGGGCGTTGAGCACCTTGAGTCTTGTTGCCGAGAGCATGCAGAAATCAAGCGCAGACAGCGGAAGGTGCATGCGGCAAACCAGACTCCCCACCCTCCCTTTCGTTAAACCACTGTCTGTCCCACCTGTGACAGAGACTGGACTGTAGTCACCTGGGAACTCACTTTGAGAGTGGAAGCAAGTCTTCCTCGATTTTGAGGGACTGCCTATAATGATAATGATCCACTGCTGGAGAAGAATGAATTTGGTTACCATTGGAGGTCGACTGTAGTGAGAAACTGCCAATTGTGGCTTTTGGATGATTATTGTAAAATTCAGCCGAAAGAGCAACAGCAACTTCAAGGTAATTTCAGGAGCAGGAATAGCAAATTGTGTGCAACCCATCAGTTGTAGAATCAAGAAACTTTCAGTTGAATGTCTGGTCTAGGTTCCTTGCACAGGACAGTGCAACTCTATTTCAGAGTTAATTACATGGATTATAATGTCAGTATTCATCAGTGTGCATCTCTACATGTTGGATTGATGGATCTACATCTAATTGCAAACTACGTGTACGGCATAGATTATGTCTATACACAACTGGTATTTGTTTGCTGAGTATTGTACATCTCTATTATATGGTAGACAATATTTATGTTTAAAAAAAGTGGTCTTCCTCCAAAAGGGGGCTTGACAGGTTGGATGCTGAGTATGGGAATCTAGAACGAGGGGGCATAGTCTCAGAATAAGGGGTCTTCCATTTAAACTGGAAATGAGGAAGAATTTCTTCTCTCAGAGGGTGGTGAATCTTTGGAATTCTCTACCCCAGTGAGCTGTGGTGGCTGGGTCAATGAATAAACTTATGGTGGAGATAGATAGATTTTTGAAGAATAAGGGAATCAAGGGTTATGGGGAGAGGGCAGGGAAGTGGAGTTGAGGCCAAGATCAGATCAGCCATGATCTTATTGAATGGCGGAGCAGGCTCGAGGGGCCTACTCCTGCTCCTATTTCTTATGTTCTTATAACAAATCTCTGAACCGTCCCATTCTGCGAAGAACACACAGCACCTTTAGAATATAAAATGTCAAATTATCAAAGATCACAAGCAATTTAAAATGTTACAGATGAGGCAACAAGTTTATTTTCCAGATTACAGAAATAGTGGTTTTATAACATCAGATTCAAAATGTATGTTCAACTTACAAGACCCTGCCGCCAAACATACACTTACACAGAGAGCTTGGCATTTGAAGGTATGTTTGGATTAGCAACTGAAAGACACGGTACTGTGTTCTACAACCCACAACTGAATATAACAAAATGACAAACAATGTAAAGTTAAATAAAAGTCACCTTGAACTATCTTCTGTTGTACCAGTAGAGGGGAAAAAAAAAAAAAGGCTCCCACTTCCCTGGCCACAAATTTATCTGAACACAAAAGCAAATGGACTGGGAACAAGAAGCTGTTACAGTTACATTGATTCACAAAATGGATTAGAAAAACAAATTAACTACATTTACATGACTGAGTTTAGAAAGACTTCTGACATTCAGGACTATCCTCATTTTAACTGTAACCAGCTAAGTGGTTATGTTTTATGTCATAACATAATAAAGTTTAAGCTGCTGTTTACCCACAGTGCCCCTTTTTTAATAAAAAAGGACAATTAAATTTATTTATATATACTTGTAAGAAAATAGGCTGGGAAGTCTCTGCTTTTTGAGGTATCCCATTGGAGTTTCAGTATTTCCTCATGAATAAGATCAATATTCTGGTCAGCTCTGCTCATTCCTGTCAGTCACACAGGATGTCCTATCTCCCTAAAGTACTGATTAAAGTACAGCAGCAATCATATTTTTTTCCAGTCTACAGAGAAAATGCAATAAATGTCTGTATGCAGACAAGAAGAACATAATCCCTGTACATAGTCCATTGTCACAGAGCTAGGGTACTACAATTAGGCTGGAAAAAATGGTATCACTGTCAGAATGTGAAATGTTGTCCTCAACTCCAAACACACAAGCTGGAGATAGTTTAACAGTATTTTGTCAAGTATTTTACCTCCTGTATGCTGATTCTACATGCAACATTCAGAGCAGTGGGCAAGGATGAAAGAAACTTGGACTGTGCTCCAATTTAGGCACCAACACATTGTGTTAATCAGTATGCAATAGTGGGATTTACCTCAAACCTCGTTTTAGGAAACAATTCATGGAATTGTTCATAGTTTACAAGAACAATGCAGCTTCCTATTTGCATAGAAATACAAAACAGGTAAGTTTATTCAACTCAGTGGTTCAATATACAAGTGTGTATGTGTTTTTGTTTACATACATACACAGTAATATGGCACATGGTCAGTGTGTCTGTACACCCAGTGTTTTGATAAAATGATATGAAGTGTATATGCAGTGATTCAGTGCATATGAATCAGTGTAGGCTTGTATACAAGGCGCGGATGTGTACATGTGGTGATTTGGCACAGATAATTGGGCAAGTGAGCATGTGTATATACATGCTCATTTGGTAAATTTGATGCACACAAATACACTATGATTTAGTATGGATGTGTACAAAGGATTTTGAAAACGATGAATGGGTACATGTACAAAGCTCTATTTAGCAGGTGTTTTCTCAAAACCATGAAACTTTCACATTGGGCATTAGCTCGACCAGGTTTACTAGAGTGCATGGTAGAAACTAAGCTTAAATTAATAGGAGGTACCTTCCCATTGCACAGTTTTGTCACAGAGTGGGAATTACTATAAAGTAATTTTTGAAGATATATAAAACTTGAACAGGTGCTGTCAGCCAAACACCCAACAAAAACATATTCTGCAAAGAATCCCTTAGTTAAGAAGCTCCATAAAGATACCCCACAATAAGGATTTGCTAAACGAGATTGCCCTAAACAACGAGTCTGACTAAAGAGAATGTCCATAGAGGATCAGCCTGTTAAAAACATTTAATTGCCTCTTAGAAGGAAATATTATGGCGCAAAGCAGGTTCCACAATAAGTGTGTTTAGAGGATAATCTGTTTTAAAATAATTTTTAACTCTGTCATGTAAAATACTATTGATGACAATTGTCATTTAGGACAAGTTGGGTCCAGAACCCACATCTTAAAACAGCAAAACGATTTTTTCTTTGATTAAAATAAACAATCCTTAAAAATGCTATAAAAACACAAGAAATTAAAGGTTTACTTTTGTTTGAGATGAAAGAATCAACAGTGAAAGGTACTAGACATAGTGGTTAAACTTTGATGCCTTTTCATGTTAAGACTACAGAAGTAGACAACATTTGTCAAAGTTAAGGCACAGTCCCCATCATGCACCTATGGACAAAGCACTTAGGCTTGAAGCAACTAAAATGATTGAGAACGCACAAACACAGACAGGAACAGACCAATTTGCTCACTTAACATAAACTTTTAAAAAAAAACTCCCCCTTAAAGAACCATTTTGCTCAATTACAATGTTATTGTAACATGGTTGTTTTTGGCTGGTCATTTTTACATTTCACATCAAGGACACTTGAATAAAGAACGTTTGGGGGGAGGGGTAGAGGGATGGCGGCCAAACACATACACATTTTCTCTTGAAAAGTCACAAAAGTAAAACAAAACCCCATGTAAAAATTTGGGGTATAATTGGCAGCATTTATCAATCCTTTTAAAAAAAAAAAAATCCTCACCCTGTGGTTTGAACAAGCTGCAGGAATTCTACAGCGAGAGATTAATTACATGTTTAGCCAACCTAATAAAATACAAATTGGAGCCAAGGTCTGTATTTATGGTGTGAACAGCACTCAATGATGTGTCAATGTATCTACAGGGACATATTGATTCATTCACGTCAACCCATCTTTAGTGCAACACTGGAGGCTGCTACACAGTAACCAGCCAGGGTGAGGTGGAGTTCTCTTTTTGGTGCTATGGGAAATACAGTAGAAAGAACTCGGTTACATTTTTTACTTGAACTTGTGTTCGCAGTTCGTTAGGATCTGGGGTGTTCTTGTACTTCTTTAAATGTAAACAGCACAATAGACTCATTGCGGGGTGTTGGACGGGGAACGGGGAGATAATGCAAGAATAAATCAGTGAAGCTGTGCTAGGCCCAGTCTCCAGGTAATAAGACAATCTTCATATTTAATGCTGAACACACTGTTAGGACAAAGTCCAAAATTCATGTCTGTTGCACTGGTAACGTGGCCCACAACAGCCTTTGGTAAAGGCATCCGATTGGCTGATTTCTATCTCACCCCAAATTACCACAGCCACCTTCCCATCATTTAGGTGTCCTCCAGCCTCTATCCAAAACTGCAGGCATGCACCCCATCAGAGCTGAGCATTTAGCGCTCTCGAGGCCTTTTCCAATAGCTGATCTGTTTGGGATAGTAAAGCAACAATGTTTCATATCTCACGCCCATTCACAAGGCTGCAAGAAGAGGAGCCTCTCAACAGGGACAGCCATCATTTTCTTTGCTCAACTCTGATCAGCAGATAGTGACGAAAGTAGAGTGGTTTAGGGGTGAGAAGGGATAGAACAGATGTGTAATTATCACAGTTTTTTTTCTCAGAAATTTCTCAATTTTTAAAATCCAGCTTCATGAAGCTTTTGCTTTCCTTGCACGTGGTGATGTTCCACTTTCTGTCTTCACTGTTCCATTAGATGCATTAGCTGCAAAAACATTATAAAAAAAATACAGTAAGGTGACAAAAAACTTTGTGCAAATAATACACCCAAAATAGGGGTGTGGCCCTTACTGATAATTCTCATCAATCCACGTCTAATTGGGATTAGATCCATATTCCTATTTAGAGATGGGATGGGCTACAGACCTGCCACCTTATTCTTATCCTAGAGACCTTGAGGATATTAGAGCTTCTCCTCTATTTGATCACTTAGCTGATGTGACTCGTACTTAGAGGAACTTTCCTCCATGAAAAACCAGAAGTCATGCTACATCCCTACATGAATTAACCGGAGAGCCTGGAGGTGGTCATTTTACTCTTTGTAGGCTGCAAAAAGACATAAGAATGACTAAAGTATCTGTAGGAATGGTATGAAATTATTTTTTTTATCAGAGAAATGCATCTAGGGACATACATAAATACCATCTCGTATAGCAATAGCATTTAGAAGCATAACATTACTATAGAAGGGCTGTGAATTTACAGAGACAGCGTGTAATAAAAACACTCTGAATTTAGATGTGACTAATTAGGGATCCTAAATCCACAGTAATATCACAGAGAGAGAGCTGAAATCAACTGGAGCAGAATTAAATTAATTTTGACACCCAGCTCCACCTCACTGCCACTTCTCTCGATCCCTCCACGGTCTCAAAATTGTCAGACTGCTTGACTAACATCCAGTTCTGGATGAGCAGAAATTTTCTCCAATTGGAAAGATCGAAGCCATTGTTTTCGGTCCCCGCCACAAACTCCACTCCCTAGCCACTGTCTCCATTCCTCTCCCCGTCATCTGTCTGAGGCTGAACCAGATTGTTCGCAACCTTGGTGTCATATTTGACCCTGACATGAGCTTACAACCACATATCCGCGGCATTTACACCTCCGTAACATCGCCTGTCTACGCCCAGACTCAGCTTATCCACTGATGATACATTCATCTATGCCTTCATTACCTCTAGACTTCACTATTCTAACGCACTCCTGGCTGGCCTCCCACATTCTATCCTACGTAAACTGGAGGTCATCCAAAACTCAGCTGCCCATGACCTAACTCGCACCAAATCCCGTTCACCCATTACCCGTGTTCGCTGACCTACATTGGCTCTCGGTTAACAACGCCATGATTTCAAAATTCTCATCCTTGCTTTCAAATCCCTCCATGGCCTCGCCCCTCCCTATCTCTAATCGCCCCATGCTTCATAATCCCCCGCGCCGAGATATCTGCACTCCTCTAATTCTGCCCTCTTGAGCATCCCTGATTATAATTGCCCAACCATTGGCCGTGCCCTCTGTTGCCTAGGCCCCAAGCTCTGGAATTCACTCCTTAAACCTCTCCGCCTCTTTTTCCTCCTCGAAGAAGCTCCTTAAAATCTACCTCTTTGACCAATCCTCCCCTGCCCTAATTTCTCCTTATGTGGCTGGGTGTCAAATTTTTGTCTTATAATGCTTTTATGATGCTCCTTGGGCCATTTCACTGTGTTAAAGATGCTATATAAATACAAGTTGTTGTTGTTTCATGAACAGTCAACTATTTGTAAGAATCAAGGTGAATTTTTTGAACTGGTTTCTCTTTTGCAGGTCTACTTTCTAACTAGCATAAACCTTTAGATATTAGATTCTATAACACATTCTAATCACCTCGCTGAACAGAGAGTACAAGTCAGATATGCAGAGCACCTTTTTCATGTGCCATTATATCTGTAATGTTATACTGAACAGTTCTGAAAGGACAAGTAGTTGAGAACAACCACCAAAGGATGAATATCACTGGAAGATGTTTGTGACCACATATGCCTTTTCCACAAAAAAATGTAACAAATGGAAAGAAAATAATGTGTAGTTTAAACCATACATTTGTTATGGAGCAGCTGCCCGTTAAAATGAATTAACAAGCTTGGCAATTTTAATTAAAACTGTAGATTTTCCATGGTATTACTCATGGTAAAACAGGTGATAATGCTGTTTCAGAATAACAGGAGATTTAACACGAATTATTCCGAAAAGCTATATTCTTTTAAGGCAACAAAGTCTAACAGTTGGGAACTAAAAACAAGTTCATGTTACTCCGAGATCGATACAATGTGATGCAAAACAGCAGAGCAAATATAGGACACCGTGGCCTGAGATTGACTCCATTACTTATGCATGATCAGGCAGCACATCGCACGTGAGGGGCTTGCACACAGCCGATGCAAAAGGCTCATTAAGGTGCTGTTCTTCGAGCTTAAATGTGGCTGAAGCACCTGGGCAGCATTACAGACACTTCGGGGAATTCAGCGAAGAAAGTGGAGCCTTCTTACTCCTGCTTGGTTCATTCCTAATAAGACCATCTTTTGGTGTTCCATTTACCTTTGCTTGTTCTCCAAAGACTAGCTCTTGCAAGAAGTTGTTCTTTTCAGATCATTTTTGGCCCCAAAAGTACCGCAGCTCTAAGGGCAGCTGTAACAAAGCTTGGTGTGTGACATCTGGTACACAATATATCGTTTGTAAAGTATTTTAAAGAAAGACTTTTGTTTATTTAACGCCTTTCACGACCAACAGACGTCTCAAAGTGCTTTACAGCCAATTAAGTTCTTTTTTTTGGAGCGTAGTCACTGTTGTAGTGCGGGAAACGCGGCAGCCAATTTGCGCAGAGCAACTCCCACAAATCGCAATGTGATAATGACCAGATAATCTGTTTTTGTTATGTTGATTGAAGGATAAATATTGGCCAGGACAGCGGGGATAACTCCCCTGCTCTTCCTCGAAATAGTGGTCATGGGATCTTATGTCCACTCGACAGGGCCTCAGTTTAACATCTCATCCGAAAGATGGCACCTCCAACAGTGCAGCACTCCCTCAGCACTGCACTGGAGCGCCAGTTTAGTTTTTTGTGCTCAAGTCTAGATATAGGTACCCTTGAATTTCCACAGGATTCTCAGAGAAACAGCTATTTATGCTGTTTTTTTCCTAAGGTTACTGCTATCTCCCACTGAAGTTACAGCATTAGATTTTGACAACCTTCACAGAATTTCAGGGTCGGTTTATTGAATTAAAAAAAATAAATACAGGTATCATTTAGTGAATCATGTTTGTAAATTTAGCAAAATGTTGAGCGTGTTTTTGGTTTAAAAGATTAAATTGTGAAATGGAGGCTGCAGGAAAGGAGAAAAAGTAATGAGATTTCCAGGTTTTGATACTGACCCTTGTTGTATTCCTTTTTTGAAGGTTTGTTCTTGGTATTAGCTACTTTCTTTCTGGGGATCTGATTCTGAGTGTGCTCCCTCCACTTCTTCAGCTGGAAGTTAATAAACTTCCACATCATCCATGCTTGTGTTAGACAAATAGCTGCTAAGCAACTGATCCTGTTTAAACATAAAGGCAATCACCGGTCAGTGAACTACATGATTATTCAAACTAAAAACTTGCACAAAAACAAATGTAATCTAGAAGGCAGTGCCATAAGGCCAGTTATATCACAAATTATATTAAATATCTTTGTACTGTTTCAGCATTTAGTCATCTGGAAATACAATTTCAGCAGAGCACCGTTTAGTTTACAACAAAATCCCTGTGTGCTGCATTGGTTCTGAAACGTATTGGGCGATGGAGTGGGGGCCAGTCACAATTCCCCATATAGTGACTTCCTAATTGCCAAGGCAATTGAGAACATAAATACACTGTTTCTCTGCAGGGAAGAAGTAAAATTCAGACAGCCATCTTACATCTCTAGGTGGCCAGTTACAGACCCGCATTTGCTGAGCCTTGGGAGGCAGCCTGCTATCTTGACTAGGGGATGGTGTGTGACAGTGAAATCTAAAGAGGAGGAGGAAATACAATGAAGTTTTTTCTTTTTTAAAAAGAAAGCTCAGATCTAATGCTATTCATTTTACATTTGTTTCAAGGAATAGATCCCATATTAAAAACCAAGGCTAAAATCAACACTCCTGAAGCTTCATCAAAAAAAATAAGATCAAAACGGAAGAATTAGGAGCCGGTGTAGGCCATACGCTCCCTTGAGCCTGTTCTGCTGTCCAATAAGATCATGGCTGATCGTCGATCTCAACTGCACTTTCCCGCCTAATCCTCATATCCCTCGATTCCCTTAGCGTCCAATAATCTATCTATCTCAGCCTTGAATATAATCAATGACTCAGCATCCACAGTCCTTTGGGCAGTGAATTCCAAAGATTCACAATTCACAGATTCTCAGTGAAGAAATTCCTCCTCATCTTAGTCTTAAATGGCCGACCCTTTATCCTGAGACTATGCCCCCTGGTTCTAGACACTCCAGCCAGGAGAAACAGCCCCTCAACGTCTACGCGGTCAATCCCCCTCAAAATCTTGTATGTTTCAATGAGATCACCTCTCATTCTTCTAAAAGAGTATCGGCCCAATCTACTCAATCTCTCCTCATAGGACAACCCTCTCATCCCAGGGAAAATGGTACTGACAAAATTACTGCTGCCCTCTGTATGATCTGTTTCACTAAAAAATAACTAGCATTTATACAGTGCCTCATTACATTTCTCAGATCAGTCCAAAATGCTTTGCATACAGTGATGAATTATTCCGATATGTAGCTACCACCGTCATGTAGACAACAGCAGTTATTTGTGCACATAGCAAGATCCCACAAACAGCAATGAGACAAATGACTAGTTAGTTGAAGGAGGAATGTTAGCCAGGACACTGGGAAAACTTGTTCTCTGAACATTTCCGTACTTCAATGGATGACACCTTAAACAGTGCAGCACTCCCTCAGTACTACAATGGAGTGTCAGCCTAGATTATGTGACTCTTTCGTGGAGTGAAGTTGGAGTCCACAACTGTGCAACTCAGATGTGAGAAGCTTCCGAATGAGCCAAATTGATACGAGATGACCTCATAAGGCAGGGCTGTAAGTTTTTAAACAGATTGTGTTTGTGTGTAGAATCCCTGAAGCTCCATAAAATTAGGGAAATTTGATGATTCACACAGAATCATGGGCTTTTGTTATGCAAATCATTGGATTTCTCAACTGCCCCCTCCCCCCACACTTCCACTTCAAGGAGTTTTAAAATACTATGCAGAAAAAATATACTCTGTGGAGAAGGTCGCCCCCATCCCCGTCCCAACAGGTAATTATTCTCCCCTATTCTTGCTCATTTCTTCTCCTCTTTCTCTCAAGGCACTGACTTCTAACTAATACATGAGAAAAGAGAGTTGCCACAAAGTGAAACCCTCAAAATCTATCTGACGGATAAACTTCATTTTAAAGAAAGAGGAAAACATCCTTCCTCCTTTGCTCACCCTCTTCAAACAATAGAACATCAAAGTGGAGAAAAAAGGTTTGCAATTCTTCAGATTTAATGTTAATACTAAGTTGGACTATGGAATTAAGAAAATGCATATCTTTGTAAATCGAGATAGATTCAAATAATAATAATTCTTGGCAAAAAAAGCAATGAGGGCTGCTTTTAGTAGATTACTTGGAGTCCAGAAAAACACATTTAATTTTGGCCCATGATAGGGGTAGCTGCATGAATAGAATGAGCTTTTATTCTGCCTCATAATTCATGACCAGCTAAATCAACATACAAAGACATTCTTTCCATTACCTATCCCACATAATGTTCACTCATGAGGTGGTCCTGCACAAGCAAAACAAGCTTTTAATCAGCTTGGCAATTCATGACAAGTTATGCTTTAACACAAAAAAATAAACTTCAGTATTCATCCTTTTTAGAAATCGGATTACCTACATTTTTATTTCAAAAGCAATAATGAATTAGCTAGACTGGGCATATTTTCGTAGTTCCAACTGTATGAAAAAATGAACGCAGTAGAATTGATCCAAGATTTCAGAGACCAGATGCTTCATAGAATTTACAGTACAGAAACAGGCCATTTGGCCCAACTGGTCTATGTTGGGATTTATGCTGCTTTTTATACACAAACCTCCACCCACCCTACTTCATCTCACCCGATCAACACATCCTTCTACTCCTTTCTCCCTCATGTACTTATCTACTTCCCCGTAAATGCATCTATGCTATTCGCCTCAACTACTTCATGTGGTAGCAAGTTTCACATTCCAACCACTCTGTTTTTTTTTTTCTGTTCCCCATAGAAAAGGAGGACAAATTCTAGTGAAGGGTCACTTAGGCTGCACTCCCAACAGCTACCAGTTAAAACTGTGACAGCATGTTTTCCTCCAGACTTTTTAAACAAGAAATCCTGGGAAAAGTTTCAGACGAGGTTCTAAAACAGTTCTATCAAATGCCAACCATTTTACTAAATATACTGCCAGGGCATTAAAAAAACCCAAATAGATTGCATAAAGCTCAAAGATGAATAAAAAATATTTACATTTCTAAATATTGGTGGATGGTAGTAACATGGTAGTCAGTTTTTTTATTTTATTCTACATTAAAAAAAAATTATACCTCAACAGATTTGGGACATAAAGGATTTAAAAAATGTAGAAAATAGGTTAATAAGGTGGAAACAAAGTGTAATAAACAGTTGAAGTTCAAATTGGATAATTATGACCAGCAGAGTGCCCCTACATATTATTCCTGAGAATGGTCTTCATTATTTTTATATACGATCTAGATGAAAGCATTAGGCATTATGTTGTTTGAGCTTATGGATATAGTACCCAACTGTGGGGGTAAAACAGCATTTTTGAAGTTAAAATCTAAACATGCAAAAATCTAAAAGTATTAACAACACATGGCGGCTGCAGCAGTAAAGCCACAAATTGTTATGGTTTCAACAGAGATCTATACACTAGAAGCTTAAGGAATTGATACTGACACTATCAAACAATATGATATCACAGTGTGTTGTACTAGTATACTTGCAAAAATATAGTAAAGTAATGGAAAGGATTCAAAGAAGGCTTTAGATCATTGAAGGATGCTAAGGAAGCTAAACCTATTCGCACTAAATAAATGAAGATATGGGGTGGTGACAAACTTAGTTAAAAATGAACTTATTTGCATTTAAGAGAGGGTAACCTGTGCAATAACCTGCCACTTACTACAACAGGGTTATACTCTAGCTAATGGGAATAAGAGACCAGAATGAATTCTTAGGGTGGGGATGGAGAAAGGGAAGTTCAAAGAATGCAACCAATGTCTCTCGTCAGAAGATTGGGAAAATTTAATTTCTTGGAACCAAGAAAACATAATTCAGGCTAAATTTGCAACTTTCCTGTACAATTAATATATGCTAGCAGATCACCAATGGCAATTCAGGTGTGCAGTTTCCAGTAGGCTGCATTACCAATCTCAGCGATATTATTTTGCAAAGCTTCGGAGGTCAGACTAGATACTTCTCCACAGAAAAGGAGGAAAAATTCTAATGAAAGGTCGCCTGGACTGTCCTTGCACAACAGTTATCAGTTAGTTACTAAGTGGTATTGGTGAAGGTCCAGTGGTCACCTTGGCCAGGGGTGACGCAAGACACTGGGGCACGAACAAAAGTGAAAACGAGGAGAAAAACACTTTTTGAAAAAAAATTACCAAAATGTAACTAAGACATATATTTAACACTAAAATATCAGCAATTCATAACCCGGGAACCAAAATAACAGTGACCCATACCTTTAATGTTAAAATAACATCTCAAACATATCCTCGCTCCGGCAACAATAGGTACGACTGTTTTTCAAAATGTCAGACTACATGCGTCACTTCAATGACCCACCTGACAGTCAATGTGTTGAAATTTCCATTTGCTACTGAAAAGTCTTGATCCTCTGCTCTCGCAAGGCCAAAGCCAAAAGTGAGGACAGACAGAGTCAGTGTGAGGAGGCGAGCCATTACAAAAAGTAGAGCCCAGAGAGTGAAGCTGGGGAGGAAAAAAAAAATCTTTAGATCAATTGTTAAAACCGTATTGATGAAAAAGGTGAATATGTTTATATCATCTTTTTCTGGTACTCATTCAACACATTGTTATATTAAATCTATTCTGCAGTTCCAGTGATCACCAGTTATTTGTCGCATTCTAATTGAGTGGCACAATGTATTAGCATACTAATACAGTAATCTTGCTTCAACTACTGTGTAGCAAAGCATCCCATGCCCCAGGTGGTAAATAATTTTTTCCTAATTTTGCTCCTCATTCTCAGTGACAATTTTAAACTGATAACGGCTTTTCACCGACTCCCCATAACTAGTGGAAACAGTCTTTCCATATTCATCCTATTAAAACCCATCATAATTTTAAAAATCTGTTCTTAGCCTTCTCTGCTCCAGTGGTAATAGTTACAGCATCTCACGTCTCTCCTCAACTATAGTTCTTCATCCTTGGTATCATTCTGGTGAATCCACGCTGTATACTTTTTCTGGCTTTGTGTCCAATCTACAATGAGGCATCCAAAACTGCACAAAATACTGTTACCTAACCAATGTTTTGAACAAATTTATTATCTTGTACTTTATGCCTCTAATTATAAAATCTAAAATGCTATTGGCTATTTATGGCTTTATCTAACTACACCCACACTTTCAGGCAATTTATATTTGTACCCCGTAGATCTCTCAGTTCATCCACATGCTTCATTGAGTGAATATTCCTATTCTTTGTTTTACCTCCCAAAATGTATTACCTCACACCCCTCCACATTGAGGGAAAATTTGCGGTCGGAGGCTTCCCGCGGGCAGATGCAAAAAATCCACAAATTTACCTGGTGGTCCGGGAGTCGTAGATTCGCGTTCCTGCACCTCTCCGGGTACCCGCAGGTAGAGGCCCATGTATCCCGGTTCGCAAGTGCCCCTGGGATCACATGGGCTTGCCCAACCAATAAAAAAAAAGGGAGTCCCCATTCATAATTTTTGGGGATCTGCAGGGGATTCCGTTCGTACGGAAACCCCATAAAGTATGAATGGGGATCACTTTAAAAAAAAATACACACGAAAACATGAAATAAATTTAAAGAAATATTACAGATTTAAAATTCATTAAAATTCCATTTAATATTTTAAACAAAAGTGGGGAGAAAAAAAATTATGTTTTAATAGGGCTAAAAATAAACTTACCTTATTGGACAGGGTTTTTAAGCGATAATATTTTATTTTTCTATTTTTTAAAAATTTTTACCAGGCGTAAGAATTTAAAAGGCCTTCACTGGACAGAAGTTGGGCAAATAGCCCAACTCTCCGCCTACAGAGGCCCTTTTCCTGGGATTGCAAGCGATCGGTCAAAAGGATTCTTGACAGATCAGAAGTTCCAGGTTTCAGTGCATGCACAGTGCGCTTGCTTAAACCCGAAACTCGTATGCGCACCTTGTATGTGCCCGTAGGGGCCACAAATTCAGCTTCATTAACTTGTGTGAGCCATGAGGCTGTCTATTCCACTAACCTATCCTTCTGAAGCTACAGTCCTCCTCAGAGTTTTTAAACCCGCTACTTTTGCGTCATCAACAAATTCTGACAGTGTTCCCTATAGTCCAAGTCAAGAATAAGAGTAGAACAAGTACTGACCCCCGCATCGAACAATTCTCCAAACCGAATAATACCCATTGACTTGAACCCTTTGCTTCCCGTCAGTCAACCAGTTCATAACTAATTAGGCCAAATTTAAAACAGAAATTGCTGGAAATACACAGCAGGTCAGTCAATACCTGTAAAGTCAACAGGTTATGATATCACAGTGATGTTAGACAAACTGGTCCACAGTGACCCAGCTCATCGTTCTCTCCCTTCTTGAATAGAGGTGTTATATTGGCTATCTTCGAGTGCACAATTTGCATATCTAAGGAGACTTGGGAAAAAATGCGTCAGAGCTTCTGCAATTTTCTCCCCAACTTCCTTGAACAGCAGAGGGTTCACGCCATCAGGATCCAGTGGTTTATCTATCTTGAGTTCTGCCAATTTTTCCTTTAATTAGTTATCTTGGAACAATTGTTCCAAATTCTCCTCTATTCTCACCTCCACTATTATTTATAAAAACGGACAAAATATATCTCGGTCATTCTTCCTTCACCTCTGAACATTTCTACCCTCTCTAACTATTCATAGAATCATAGAAGTTTACAGCACAGGAGGCCGCCATTTCGGCCCATCGTGTCCATGCTGGCCAACAAGAGGCTATCCAGCCTAATCCCATTTTCCAGCTCTAGGTCCGTAACCTGTAGGTTACAGCACTTCAGGTACACATCCAAGTACTTTTTAAATGTGGTGAGGGTTTCTGCCTCTACCACCCTTTCAGGCAGTGAGTTCTAGACCATCACAACGCTCTGCGTGAAGAAATTTCCCCTCAAATCCCCTCTAAACCTTCTACCAATTACTTTAAATTTATGTCCTCTGGTTGTTGAACTCTCTGCTAAGGGAAATAGGTCCTTTCTATCCACTATATTTAGGCCCCTCATAATTTTATACACCTCAATGGAGGTTTCCCCTCAGCCTCTTCTGTTCCAATGAACGCAAATCCAGCCTATCCAATCTGTCCTCATAGCTTAGATTCTGCACTCCTGGCAACATCCTCATAAATCTCCTCTGTACCCTCTCCAGTGCAATCACGTCCTTCCTGTAATGCGGTGACCAGAACTGCACACAGTACTCCAGCTGTGGCCTAACCAGTGTTTTATACAGTTCAAGCATAACCCCCCCTGCTCTTGTATTCTATGCCTCGGCTAATAAAGGCAAGCATTCCGTATGCCTTCTTAACCACCTTATCTACCTGGCCTGCTACTTTCAGAGATCTGTGGACATGCACTCCCAGGTCCCTTTGTTCCTCTACACTTCAGTATCATACCATTTAATGTGTATTCCCTTTCCTTGTTAGCCCTTCCCAATGCATTACCTCGCACTTCTCCAGATTGAATTCCATTTGTCATTGTTCTGCCCACCTGACCAGTTGATTGATATCTTCCTGCAGTCCGCAGCTTTCTTCTTCTTTGACTTTCAATATGCTTATAAAGGTCCTATTATTTCATTTCATATTATCTGCCATCCTTTTTTCATATTTGCTTCAAATCTCCCTTTTTTATCTCTCCATTACACTTTCTACAACCATCATGTTTTTAAAAAAAAAGTATTGTTAATCCTAGTTTCATCATGAACTTTCCTCTTAGGTTTCAGTATAGTTTAAATCTTTCTTTTTAAAAAAAAATTCATTCACAGGATGTGGGTGTCGCTGGCAAGGCCAGCATTTATTGCCCATCTTTAATTGCCCTCGAGAAGGTGGTGGTGAGGCACCCTCTTGAACCGCTGCAGTCCCGTGTGGTTAAATTTGTTCATAGAATTCTATCCTGTCATGTACTCCTTTTTACCTTGTATCTATTTTGCTCTTTGCCCATCTCATATCTGAAGATCTCCCACAACTTGTTTGCTAATGTTTCTGCCCAATTAATTTGAGCCAGTTTGCTCCTTATCTCAGTGAACTTTGCCTTTTTCCAGTTCAGCGCTCTTATCTTTAACTCTTCATTATCCTTTTCAGTTTTCACATTGAACATAACTATGTCATAGTCACTATTTAGCAATTATTCTCTTCCACTCAAATCAGTTAACAGTCCAACTTCATTTCCCAGAATTAATCAAGCAATGCTTCTTTTCTTGTTGGACAAGAAACATACTAGGAAGCAGTCTTGGATGCATTCTAAAAAGCATTTCCCACCTTGACCACATTCATTACCTCCAAGCTCACTTGGGATAAGTTTAAGTCACCCAACATTATTGCCTTGCTGTTTTTAGATATCTCTCTGAACTGTTTGCAAATCTTCGCCTCTAAATTATCTCCCTTGATTTTAGTGGCCTGTAATGTACACTGAGAAGTCTCATTTCCTTTCCGATTCTGTAATTCTATCCATATAGATTCTGGCATATCACAATCCTTTAGAAGATCCTCGCATTCTAGAGCTGTAATAAAATCCTTTAATAATACTGACAATCCACTCCCTTTTTCCTGCGCCATCTCTGCTGAAAATGGTATAAACTGGAATATTAAGTTCTGGTCCTGCCCAAACCCAAGCCTATCTGTTATACCAACAATATCCCATCTTAGTTATTAATTCTCCAATTTTGTTTTCAATGCTTTGTGCATTCAGATGCACAATACTTGATCCTGACTGCAATTCCTGACTTTTGGCAGGGTGGCTCATTCTTGTTCTTAGTTTTCTCATTTAACTTTATCTCTTGCCCCTATACAACAGTGTTTTTAGCTTTCATACCTCAAAGCCTCTTCCCCTTTTCTCTTTTGTTAATATTCCCTCACTATTTATTTCAGCTACACTTTAAACTTCTACTCCAATTGTTTTATTGCTCCTTTTTCTGGTGCCAAGCCTAGACTTTCCCCACCATCTACAGGTAATAAGTTAGGACACTCACAGTAGCCACTGTTTATGTGGGCGACTTGGCAGGATTTTTGACTGCTGGTGACATTAATTGAACTTAATCTTGTCCTCATCGGAAGTCCGCACTTGCATCTAGCATTGGAACAAAACTGAAGCAAGTTTTCCACTCTCCAGCCCAGATGTGCCATGGCTAATTATGCCAATAGTGCTGCCCTTGTTGAGATCAGCGAACTTGGATTGAAGTTGGGTCCCACTAATTTATCCACTTACTGGATACATTTGCAGAGTCATGGAGTGAGCCCTATATATATTATTTTAATGGTGAAAAAAGAAAAACGCCTAGTTGTACTCAAATACAGTTTTGAAAATTCATACTCCTAAAAATGTCTACAAAACTACTCTTACCCCTTTTGTTTGTTTTCATCACTGAAGTAGAATAATCGTGATGCATGAAACAAGAGCTCTACCAGGTAATGCGGCACCAAGAGAATCAAGCCCAGTCTGTGAAGGCTGTAAGAAAAACAATCATGTACAAAACCAACCTTAAATAAGGTGCAAGAATTCTGTATACTTCTACATATCATACTGGACTGTTATTCTCAAGAGAATGCCCACTTTGAAACAGCCACATCTACACAATATATTTCATTAAACCAGCTATCAAAGGCATCAGCAGTCTACTTAAATTTGAAGGCATCATACATGCGGCAAAATTTACTTTCAGATTGGACATGGTAAACTTTGGCATTACTGTATTAAAGAAATACAGTGAAAGAGGGGGTTAAGACAGTGCATTAACTACTGGCTACTTTCCTGAAGCAACAAAGTAGCTCATCTGAATACTGTGAAGCAACACCAATGATCCCAGTAAACAATGGTTTAATATTGTCATTGCTCTCTCCGCCCCTCCAATTTTCACCCCACTTTCCGAAGGACATTGAATTCTGCTGAGTAAGGTTCCACAGGCTCCCTCTGATAGCTTACCAAAATGGCTATCCTTCATGTGTAAGCTTTGACAACAAGTATTGGCAGATTATTCAACTGTGGACATACAAGCCTAATGTTGTCCTTACCCAACATCAACACATGCACATTTTCCAGCAGATGTCACTGGAGAGTAAACAGGAGCAAGAACCTTAGCTGATTCCTTAGCTGTAACCCAGGGGCACTGAGGCTATTGTGAATGGTTTTATTGGTTACAGCATACATAAATAATTAAATCCAATATAACCACTGACAATCAATTTCAGAACTTCCAAGTGCAAAAACACTGAATTTCCACAGGGTGACCTGTAGTGTTATACAGCAGTGTTCTACAATATGTAGGAAAAATCCAAGCATTAAATCCCATTTTAGGCTTGAATTCACACTTAGAAACTTTAAGTTGTCAATCTCAGCTAGATATTCAATCAATAGCATGGATGGAAAAATCAGCATGGATTCTACCTTAAAGTGCACCTCAATTCTCCCAACCAGTGATATCAGCAGAACTCAGGAAGAGGTCAATGGGTGCCTAACATCTCCACTGGAAACATTCATGCTCACACTGGGATGCATGTAGAAGCAAAAAAAGGAGGAGGGTGGATAATATGCATTACAAAAAAAAAGTAGTTAAAGTATTTGAAAAAAAACCCTCACTGTCCATTTGTTCAATATCAAGTGAGTGGATTGTCAGTTCCTAACTTGGTCTATGACAAAATGACAAAAATAGAATTTTTTAACAATGTGAGGCTCCTAAGCAAATTCACTGTGACTGACCACACAAATGTCAAACTTTGGTCACACTGACCTAGAAACTAAGAGAACTTCCTTTATTACTTCCCAGCCAACTGATTTGGAATTGGGTTTAATACATCCAAAGCAAAAAATATTAAATCATGAAAAAAAACATTGTACTGTATTCTCGCAATGAAACAATATGCTTGAAAAAGTTAATGGAAAAAAAAGTCATTTCCTTAATCCAAGTTGATGCAAGATCTGTGGTATGCAACCAATTGATGGATTGCATCAGAGCAACAAGTCAAATGTCTTGTATTTTTAAACAGACTCTGAGAAGCAAGAAAAAATTGGAGAATTAGAATGTTTTCAGTAATGCAAGTTGGACAAAATGAGTTAACTAAGCAACATCATTAAGGCCAGGGGAAAGTTAAAATACGAAGATTCGTCCTTTAGACTGCAATAAATCCAACTGCTGTACACCATAATATAGTACAATGGAATTTTTATTCTTCCTGCTCATATTATCCACAAGAATTTTCAGAACAGTCAATATTAGCAGGCCCTGTAGCAGGGAGCAATGAAAGGATTACACTGAATAGATGTGCAGAATGGGCTGACTAGCCGCTTTTACTCTGTACCACTTCTTTTGAAATCTTTTAGTTAGTTATATTCTCTAGCAATCAAAAGATTTGAAAAGAAATAGAATGCAAGGAGAACAATGTGCAAAAGGGAGCAGAGGGCCAGTGGCAGCAGTGAGGATAGATCACTAGAAGAAAGGGATACAAGAGAAGTGCACTGATCAACAGGTAGCTATCCTTACATTCTGTTCCTTTAAAAAAAAAACTTGTGAGCTTGAAAATAACTGAATATAGATCTAAAAAGATACAGAATGCAAGGAGGGCCATACACAAGGGGCTTCTTGCACTGCTGAACAATGGATTATTGTGCATCTTGTTCAAGGGACTCTCGATTACCCACCATTTTCCATAATACAATGGGACAAGGGAAGAGAGAAGAGATCCTTTTTGGCAGATAATCGAAGTTTCACTACACAAAAATAAATCCAAAATGTGATCTAGTTTAAAAATAACTCTGCAGCAGACACATGCTTAAAAACTTACTTTAATATATAGGCACCAGTGATATGGAATATGTAAAGGCAAATGTAGTACAGCTGTCGAGCGATATCCTCCTGTAAGATTTAACAATTTGAAACACATGAGGAACAGAAATTAAGAAATCGAAAAGACACCATGTGTGCCATGAAGCATGGATGCAAGCCCCACAACTCCCCAGAAGGTTTGTTCCCAATACCAGTCATGTTGTCTAAAGATGATGCCGAGAGGAAACCAGGTGCTTCCCTACAGGGAGGGAGAAGTTAGGAACATCACCTCAAGCACTCTTGCACATCTTGCAGCAAAGATGAAGAACTGGATTAGCAGAGGCTTTGGAACAGATTTGGCATCTGTCTGCCCGCCTGCTCTCTTACTTGAGGAGTGGCGTGGGAGGACTTAACAAGGAATGCAAAAATAAAAACAATTTAGAAGTAAAATAAATGATACAACAATGATTCAACAGAAGGAGCCCACACATCATTTCCTTGCATTCAAAACCTATATATATATATATATATATAAACTCTTTCTTAAAATTGATGAACTTTAAACCACAATTTCAGTCATTATTTAAGATCTATTTATTGTCCTCCGTATTCTAGAAGCATTCACCAATGTCTTCAGATCAAGTCATGGACATCTCCTCTGAAGTGGAGTAGAGAAAAAGTTCACAAAACATTACTTCCACCTTTTCGTAGTGGATGCGCTCAGTCAGCAGAATATTTCTGTTCAATGAATAAAAGCATGCGACATGTTTCATTTACCATAAATTCATGTATTCGTGGGTTGTATCTTGCTTATGTGCAAAAAAAGATGGCAAATTTATATGCATATTAATTTGAATCCAATATCTATTGTTTTTCTTGACCAGTTGGGCATCTGGTAGATGTGGAAAAATACCATCATGCTGAAGAGTCTTCAAACCAACCCACTGAAAATCAAAATAGGCAGCTTCAGTTTCCTTGACATGGAGTGCACTCTCACAATTGACACAGGGACACATCCCACTTACCCAAATTCAGAGTTTAGGTGCAAAGGATTAAGAATCCCCAATTGTGCACAGGAGTTACTACTGGAGTCTAACTAGCTATATCCACATAGCAAGTCAGCACAAAGCTCTGGTAAGCGACTCATCCAGCAAGGAGCACTCTTCCCACGACAGTATTGACCTGCAAGACTATCTGAAGGCAACTGGGAAGAATCACAACCCCAAGAGACAGGTCTACCCCTCTACCTCCAATTACTGAGCCAGGCTATATAGTCAGTTACTAACAGTGCCTTTGCAATAATGCATACTTGCTTGGCTCAGGTAATGGATTACCTAATCTCAATGCTACAAGCAGGGTGGAAACAGCATTAAAAATATTCAAACATGAGTAGTGGAAAGCAATGGCTCGTTCAAGGACTTCGGGCAAGACGGGGAGATTTATAAATTGGGTTGATGGAGGGAATAGATAGACCAAGGATGAGCTTTCTAAGGAGGGGTTGATGACTAGCTTTGAAAGCAAGCTGATTAGAGGTAGCCATTAACAATGTTGGCAAGCATTGGGGCCATTAAAGATAGTCTATCAGTCAGTAATATGGTGGGAAGGGGATCAAGGTAAGTGGATCTGATAGAAGAGGTGAGCTTAGAGAGGGCAGGAAGAAGATGGGAAAGAAGCTAAGAAATGGAAGGGGGATGGAGTTAAAATGAGAGAAAGATGATTAGTTGGAGTGGGGAGGAAGGGGGAGGTGGCACCTGAGGCATCTGCATAAATCATCTTAATCTTTGAGATGAAGTAATCCACAAGCTCCTTGTAGTTGGCGAGTTTGAAGTGGCAAAGGAAACAGGTTTGAGAAGACAGGTTGTTATGGGGAAAAGCTGTGAATTATTTTCAGCCCTTCAGTAGAATCCGTAGTAGTGGGAAAGTTGGAGCACTGAGGGGGATTTGTGGTAATGCTCGATATAGTGCAGCTAGATTTGACAGTGGAGGGCAGTGGTGCCAAATGTGCTGAAGTTTGCAACCCCAGACTCAATGGTGTGTGTTGGCAAGTGTTGGGAAATGGTTAGTGTGTTGATCACGATGAGGGCTTTGAAGGCAGAAGCGAGAGATTGTTTTACAGATCAACGGCGGCATTGATGGTTGAAAGCCTGAGGAGTGGCTCATGAGAGTTAGAGAGTGAATTACTGATGGTTTGGAGAGAATGATATTTTTTGAGGGTGAAGTTAATAACTGTGGAGTTGGAAACAGGCAGGAAGATGTGGATGGTAAAGGAGACAAGGTGGTCAGAAATATTCACATCAGTGCTTGAGGTTATGTGAGATGGTGTGGTCAAAGGGCTAGTCATAAGGTTGAGTGCAGGAGTTGATGTGACAGGTGAGGTTAAAGGGCAGAGCAATTAAGGAGAGCGAGAGGAGGGAAGTAAAATTAAATGGTGGAAGTTGAAATGACCTAGAATGAATAATCACTTGGTGTACAGAATGAGGAAGGTAGTCTTGGCAAAGAAGCAAGTAGTGTAAAAAGCTCTGCATAAGCAACAAAATGGGTACAGGACTTCAGAAGCAGTCACACCATTGAGAGATGTTTCTTTTAATATACTTGTGGCTCCAGCAACATTTGTGGAGAGAGAAAGAACTTACAAACCAGCAAGGAAGTAGACAGTAGATTCAGCAGAATTTGCATACAATTCAACATCCTTTTTGAACTCTAAAGAGTATCAGTTCCTCAGACGGTTTGAACCAGACATCCAAGCAGTGTCTGACCAGAGGGTGCCCGATCTTAAAGGCTAGTGAACCACTCATAACAATTCGTTTCCAATTACGCAAATTCTGTTGATACATTTGATTTTAAATGGCAAGATGATTTTTGATGGTGTAAACAACAACAAATGTATACATAATCACCTTTCTAACTTTCTGAAAATACAGCTCTGGTAACGCGTGGAGCCAATAGGCGATCTGGCAAATGTAGAAAAATTTCACCTGAAAGCTGAACGAAATAACATATTGAAAGTACAGCAGCTATATAATCAACAATAAACGTGTTTCAGTTTTTGCAAAACAGAGATCAGATTTTAAAACAAAGAATTCTGTGCCCATGATCCACCACAGAATGAGTTAGTATTAAGTAGGAGTAGGCCATTCGGCCCCTCGAGGGGAATCATGGGACTTGGGCAGTCACAGGCAGAAATCAAGTGGAAATCAGGTACTTTCCTACAAGTAGGGAATGAAATAGGGCAGAAATGATGCTGTTTTCAGAGTGGCATCTTTCTCAACCTGGGGAAGTGGCAGAAGATTGAAAAGGAGGGGATTCTTTTTTTTTTTTTTAAAGTCACATACCCTACAATAAAAACATAGTTATAATATATTAATAGTAGATGTACTGAGGCATTTTAAACAGGTTGAGAAGGTTAGTTGATAATGGCAGCTGTACTGTCATGGTAAGACAATTAGAAATGGTGAGGGTTTTTTTGGAGAGACAGAGAACCAGATTGCAGTCATTAAAATTAATACATCTGGAGATACAAAGATTACTTTTTCACAAAAAGCAGTTACTGTCACTCAAAATTAATGACAGGTCATAGTTTAAATGAAAATGTTATTTTGCGGGAACCACATTTTCAAACAGCATTTACATACAATCTGGCTGCTGTTGGGGATGGGCAATAAATGCTGGCCTTGCTAGCAATCCCCACATCCTGTGAATTTTTTTTTTAAAAAGCAGATTGTTTCCCATCCCAAATTTGCTTCCCTCACTTAAAAGCCTCGATTCTTGCAGTCATAGGAACAGGAGTAGACCATTCAGCCCCTTGAGCCTGCTCCACCATTCAATTGGATCATGGCTGATCTCCATCTCAACTTCATTTATCTATCTTTGCAGAACAATCCTGGAGACCCTTACCTATCTATCTTAGTCTTGAAAGAGCCCATTGTCCCATCATCCACAGGTTTTTGGTACCACTCTAGTATCTCAAAGAAACATAGAAACATAAAAAATAGGTGCAGGAGTAGGCCATTTGGCCCTTCGAGCCTGCACCACCATTCAATGAGTTCATGGCTGAGCCAAGTGGCTACTCTCCAAGTAAGCCCAAGTGATTATTCAGTCATGTGGGGCTATCTCCGTTAACCCCAACCTGTCCTCATGGGCATGCTTTCTACCAGGAATGATTGGCTAGTGTTCTTAAGTGGGAATGTTGGGTGCTTTATTTCCCTTCCTTAGCCCAGTGGAGCTGATGGCAATGGTGGCATCACTACTGCCTTCCCGGCTAAGATCAGTTAACGCCATTCTTGACTGGGGATTGAATAAGACAATTGGTTTGCATGGCTCAGTTCCATACTGGACAGTATATAACTGTGACTGCACTTCAACAAGTAATTTCTCACTGGTGAAGAGTTCTAGGATGCGATAAGGCAGAGTTTTGGTCTCCTTATCTTAGAAAGGACATACATACCTTAGAGGCAGTGCAACAAGATTGATCCCTGCGATGAGGGTTGTCCTATGAGGAGAGATTGAGTAGATTGGGCCTGTATTCTCTGGAGTTTAGAAAAATGAGAGGTGATCGCATTGAAACATACAAGATTGAGGGGAATTGACGGGGTAGAGGCTGAGAGATTGTTTCCCCTGGCTGGAGTGTCTAGAACTAAGGGTCATAGGGAATGTTTGGAATTCTCTACCCCAAAGGGCTGTGGATGCTGAATCGTTGAGTATATTCAAGGCTCAGATAGGTATGGGATATGGAGATCCGGCGGGAAAGTGGAGTTGAGGTCGAAGATCGGCTATGATCTTATTGAGTGGCGGAGCAGACTCGAAGGCCTGTATGGCCTACTCCTAATTCTTATGTTATGTTATAAAGCACAATTTCCTTCTTTCTTACTCTTTCCAGCCAAGCATATTGTAAACACAGTATTAGATCAATAGACTCCTGCTGTAATTAAATTTGCTGCTATATCAGCAACAGAGAACTTATTGCAGAACTAGAAACTCAAAATAACTTCTCAATTACTGCTGCAAAATGAAAAAGGTCCATGTTCTTGCGGTACTTTAACAAAACCTCCAATGGATATATGAGTGATTCCTTAGATATACCAAATACAATCTTTGAAATATTTTCTCCTCTTCAAGAATCACTGCACGATGCATCATACTCCAGTCAAGAGCAGGCGGGATTTAGGAAGTCCAGGTAAATGACCTCAAATAATCTGCCTTTGATCCTAAAGCCAAGTGCTTAGCATCTCCCCAAAAAACACAACTGGGATTCTAAGTTCAACATACAGTGAATCAAGGATATGAAAGTACTAAAGCACAGGCATGCTGCACCACATCACCTAAACATTAACAGGAATCAAATATAAGGAAGTGTCTGGCAGAACTGTTCTCTTATCAAGGTTTGCATGTCATTCTTAGATTGGATTACTGGTCTTGGTTTATGTTTTCTATCAAAAGCTGTAACCCTTTCTGTACGGAGTTATCTGATCTCAGTTAGGTGGCAGTTGGGGTGACACAGTTGAGTTAGGCCCCCTAGATTAAGAGAACAAAATCAGCAAGAGTTCCTATTCTTAATCAGTATCCAGCTAGAAACACACATGTATTGCTAGATGAGTATAGGATTGAGCTCATCAGTGGTGCCCCTCACGGTTAAACAGCCTGCCGACACTCACCATCAAGGCTCACACATGAAAAATGGCTACCCAGGTGCCGGTGCCCATGAAACCAGACCAGTCAATGCCATCAAAATAGGAAGGGGGGGGGGGGGTGGGGGTGGAGATTGGGGGCTTCCTGTCACCCAACCTTACAGAAAGCAAGTGTGGGTGGAGAAAAGAGTGGATGGAAGGTGAGTGGCAGTGAACCAAGGTGATGGAGAGGATACAGGGATGGAGCAGGCAGTTCAAAAAGGAAGAGGTTGGGCAGTGATGGTTTGCTAAGAAGGGAAATGGATAGCATAAAGTGAAGGGGTAAATAGGATGGTGAAGATGATAGGAAAGAAGGAGTGGAGAAGCACAAGTGACTGGGCGAGGGAATAGGAAGGGTGCCTCTGAGGGCTATATGTTCCCTGCAACCCCCACTCTAAATGCAGCCTGTACCTGCTTTCCCTGCCACATCAACTCGCACTCAAAAAAAGAGAGAGAAATGGAAGAAGACAGGGAGATGCAAAAAGAGTTAAGGGACAAGCAATGAGAGAGAGAGAGAGAGAGAGAGAGAGAGAGAGAGAGAGAGAGAGAGAGATCCAACAAAGACATCAGAGGCAGGCGAGTGTAACCACATTCTCCGAATTACCATGTGCAAACCCATGACAGGTCAACTATTTGCATATTTTCCCAGTGCTCAGTACCGCAGTAAAGCGATGAAAAGATATTTATAAAAGCAGTTCTAGACAACCTTTAAATCTTTTTTTTTTTTAAAAAGTTCCATGGAAAAAAACAGGAGCAAAAATTTACAGTGTATGTGCCAACGTGAACTGAGGGAGGGGAAGGACAGGAGAGAGAAAAGTACCTCCGTGTAATTCTGGCAATTATACACACAATCGATCAGATTTAGTGAGAAGATACCTGTACATATCAACAAGTAGCCTGAAATTTCTCCATAAGCTTCCACTCTAAGTGATACATTGCTGGGATACTTGCAACTGAAGTTATGACAAACGTGTGTCCCTCCTTTGCCCTTTATAACTATGTCATAGACCCAAATTCCAGGCTGTTAATGGAGTTTGATGGCTTTTTTTTGAGTCTTTTGCTAGTTCAATCGTCTTGTTCTGCCCATTTTTATTTCTTCCACCCGCCATAAATTTCCCCCCCCATCTCTTTTTGGTCTCCCCACTTTACTTGTCCAAGCTGAAAGGCTTTTTAATCAGTTCAATCATTACTGTTCAATCAGTAATAAATGACTAGGAAGTCTACAACAGCAGACCAAATTGATTCCACCATTGGTCAATTACATTTTTTTTTAAAAGTAAGGCTAAGCTATAATTATATTAAACCAACATTTAAAAAAGATTAATTTCTTCTTAGTTGAAACATCTGCTTTGTGGTATAGATGAATGAGCCCTTCAACCAAGGCTTGTTGGGGTAAAAAGTAGTCTGTTGAAAGGAGAAAATAGAGGTCCTGGAATACATGAAGAAAAATGAATATTTTAACATGAAAGTATGTTGCTCTTTAAATAACTTGACTGTAGGGATTGAGAACAGGGGATTGTAGATACGTATACGGATATTAAATGCAGCAAATGCAAAGTATTTTCTTGTTTGCTTTCATCAGCTTCTGTCAAAGCTATATTCATTCCTTTCTTTATTTTTCTCTTCCTCTCCCAAAGCTGCCAACTCTTGCTGGAGTACAATTCCATGGGCACCCACAGCCCTCCAGTATCTCACCCGAGTGACATACATGTATGAACCTAGCCCATGAAAATCTAGCATGCTCCTAATGGGCAGAACCCATTCACTGCTCTGTATGTGGAAAGGGATTCAATCGATAATCCCATTTACTGACACACCAGCACAGTCACATTGGAGAGAGAACGTTCAGATACTAATCAACAGTCTATTTAGCTGTGCAGAGTATGAGTGCTAAGGTAGATGTTTTCACTCAACATCCGCACAAGCACTTCTGAGCAGGAATCACCGGATAAACAACCAGGACCTCAAAAATTTTTTTAAAAAGACAATGCTTATTTTCTATTCGTTAATTCAGGACATGCTAACAAATTTGTGTTTTCAGATAGTACATGTTTCAAATCTACATGTGATTTCATTAGCAGGTCGTCAGTGGCAGAAAAGAAAGAAGTATTCGTCCATTTCTCATTAAGAGGAACTTCACACCCAGGCGTGGGAACCCTGGCTGACTTTCCACTCCATAACCCAACTGTTGCTATTGTGATGTTGCTAGCCTATTACAATTACAAATAAAAACTAGTATCTTCTAAATCTGACCAGAATGGCTTAAGTGTTGCACCAAGTGGTCTCATCATCTACTAAGCCATCAGGGAAGGTGTATTTGCTGCATTTTGGCAAACAAAGTGGAGATAGACAAATGCACAGTTGGTCATACCAATGTTATGTGGATATTCTACAAGGGGTCACCAGCATAAACCAACATCACCCTATGACATTCACTCTACTGGAATGGCTGAACACAGAGCTTCGAAGTTAAACATGGAATAAAACTACTTTGAATTCCTAGTGATTACTCCTATATAATTATTCAGCTTTCAAAATTACATAAGACCGAGTAATTTTTATTTTAAAAAGCAAAAATGTATTTTATTTCCATTTAAAAATTCGAAACCTGTGCTTACAACATGTGGGAGTGTGGATATCTTTCCCATAAGAGAGTAGGATCTGTTGCAAATTTTTCCTGGGGAGAAAAAATGAAAAATCATCAGTAAATTAGAACTTTTATGATTTGGTACAAATTCGAGAATGAAATATGTGAAAGATATATTCTTACTCCAGTCAGGATGCTTCCTCCCCAGATAAAGGAAAACAAATAGAAGAATGCCAGCTGGCCAGATTCATTGAATTTACTGTGCTTCGTTTTGGACAAATGCAGCCGTCTGTTTATTTTCTGAAAGAGGTAAAAATGGTTGAGAGATCTATCCTGCAACCTCGAGTCAAAAAAATGTAAACCTGGCTACCACTAAATGCCAGTTCAAGATGCAGGTTCAAACCAATGTGATACCTCACCCAGGAGCTAAAAATAGTTACATTCTGAATATCTGCAATTCTTGTACTTCTGATGACATGACCAGATAACGCTACTGCATCAAAGTGGAGGTAACTTAGGTTTATGCATTGAGTCCACAGTTTTCCAAACTGTCTTCTTCACAGTTCTCTTCTATATCTATCCATGAGCGGTTAACAGAAATTGTGGTTTCCCCATTTTTGGAAGCACTCCAATAAAATCGAAATGTCTAGTCCACCTTTGTTTGGATCCTTTGTTATTCGTGGCAGCGGCTGAGGGGTTGTATATCACATAGAAATATGATATACAATGACTAAACCTACATAAAGTTGTCTGTATGAGCCATGTAAATTAGTAATCCTATAGCCGATTCCTGACCGATTGAGTTTAAGCCTTCTGGCATGGAACAGGGAATCGGTTTGAGATAGTGGTACTTTGATTGACAGCCAAGTCTTGGCTAGGGATTAGGGTTAGATGACAGACAATTCTATGGCTGGGGTTCCAAATACAAACTTATATTGGGCTACCTGCATTTGGCTCACAAGTCTGCAACAGATGACCTGTGCGAGTTTGACTCCACATGCAAAAAGTAAACATCTGTTTTTAAGGGTTAATGTATGTGAAGATATTGCTCAAAGGAAATGTTTTTATATAAATAGTAAAGTTTCTAATTACTGTGACTCAATAATGGTGTTTCTCAGTTCTCAGAAAAAATATAATCTAATTGAGATAGCGGTGAAGAGGCTTAAAACATTAACGATGCAAGGAGTTGAAAGCAGGTGCAGAAGCAGCGAGTGGGAAAAGGTGGACAGTGGCGAGTGGGAAATACGCTGGTGGTAAAGTGGAGGTTTGGGCAGAGTGAAGGGGAGCAATGAACATTTAGGAGTTGCAAAGTTTGATGGTTTGAATAAGAAGGAGAAAGTTCAGATGGTGCTGAAGGAGGGAATGGTGGGAGAAAGACGATGACAGCAACGGGTCTATATAGCACCTTTAATATAGAAAAATGTCTAAAAGCGCTTCACAGAAGAATAAGCAAAAAAAAGGATGGTGAGCCAAAGGAGGAAATATTAGCAGGGTTGAGAAAGAGGAGTTTAAAAGAAAATTTTAAAGGAGGAAAAGAAGGTGGAGGCATAGGAGTTAAGGGAGGGATTTCTGGAGCATGGGTCCCAGGCAGCTGAAGGCGCAACTGCCAATGGTGAGCTGAAAGGGGGAGGAGATTCAGAGGGAGAGAGAGTCTGGGAGAGTAGTAAAGCTGAGGAAGTTACAGAAATAGGGTGAGGCAAGGTTATGCAGGGATTAAAATACAAGAGTGAAGATTTTACATTTGACGTGTTGCGAGTTGGGGGAGGGTGACTGTAGGGCAGCAAAAACAGCAGTGAGGAGTGAGTGGGACAGAGTGCAAGATAAGATACGCACAGACTTTGGGATGAGCTGAAAGTTTATGCAGGGTGGAGAATGGCAGGCCGACCAAGAATGCTTCAGATAAATTGAGTCTGGAGGCGACAATGGCATGGATGTGGGTTTCAGCAGCAGATGGGCTGAGATAGAAGTGGAGGCATGTAATGTTAGAGGTGTAAGTATGTGGCCTTTGGGATGGACAGGATTTGGGGTCAGTAGCTCAGCTTGGGAGCAAATAATATGCTGACATTGAACAGTCCGATTCAGCCTGAGCCACTGGTCAAAGAGGGAGAGAGATATGATGGCAAGGGTATGGAGTCTGTGGCGGAGCCAAAGATAATGGCTTCAGTTTTCCTAATGTTTAACTGGAGGAAATTGCAGCTCTGGCAACAGAGGAAGTGGAGCGAGAGAGAGAGATTGGGGAGAGGTGGAGCTTGTGTCTTCAGCATCGTAATCATCATCATCATCGGCAGTCCCTCGGAATCAAGGAAGACTTGCTTTTACTCCTGAAGTGAGTTCTTTGGTGGCTGAACAGTCCAATACGAGAGCCACAGTTCCTGTCACAGGTGGACAGACATTCGTCGAGGGAAGGGGTGGGTAGGACTGGTTTGCCGCACGCTCCTTCCGCTGCCTGCGCTTGACCTCTTCACGCTCTCGGTGTTGACATTCGAAGACCTCAACGCCCTCCCGGATGCATTTTCGCCACCTAGGGCGGTCTTCGGCCAGGGAATCCCAGGTGTCGGTGATGTTGCACTTTATCAGGGAGGCTTTGAGGGTGACCTTGTAACGTTTCCGCTGCCCATCTTTGGCTCGATTGCCGTGAAGGAGCTCCGCTTAGAGCATTTTCTTAGAGAGTCTCGTGTCTGGCATGCGAACTATGTGGCCTGCCCAGCGAAGCTGATCGAGTATGGTCAGTGCTTCAATGCTGGCGATGTTAGCCTGGACGAGGACACTGATGTTGGTGCAGCTGTCCTCCCAGGGGATTTGCAGGATCTTGGAGAGATCGTTGGTGATATATCTCCAGCGACTTGGTGTCTTCTGTACATTGTCCATGCCTCTGATCCATACAGGAGAGCGGGTATTACTACAGCCCTATAAGACCATGAGTTTGGTGGGAGATTTGAGGGCCTGGTCGTCGAACACTCTTTTCCTCAGGCGGCCGAATGCTGCACTAGCGCACTGGAGGCGATGTTGAATCTCCGCATCAATGTCTGCTTTTGTTGATAAGAGGATCCCAAGGTATGGGAAATGGTCCACGTTGTCAAGGGCCGCACCGTGAATCTTGATGACTGGGGTGGGGCAATGCTGTGCGGCGAGGACAGGCTGGTGGAAGACCTGTGTCATACGAATGTTAAGTGTAAGGCCCATGCTTTCATATGCCTCGGTGAATACATCAACTATATCCTGGAGTTCAGCCTCAGAATGCGAGCAGATGCAGGTGTCGTCCGCATACTGTAGCTCAACAACAGAGGTTGGGGTGATCTTGGACCTGGCCTGGAGGCAGCGTAGGTTAAGCAGCTTCCCACTGGTTCTGTAGTTTAGTTCCACTCCAGCGGTGAGCTTGTTGACTGAGGTGGTGCATGGTAGTGAGGAAGATTAAGAGGGTTGGAGCAATGACGCAGCCCTGTTTGACCCCTCCGGATGTGGATTGGGTCTGTAATGGATCCGTTGGTAAGGATCACAGCCTGCATGTCGTCGTGGAGCAGGCGAAGGATGTTGACAAACTTTTGGGGTATCCGAAACGGAGGAGGACGCTCCATAGATCCTCACGGTTGACAGTGTCAAAGGCCTTTGTGAGATTGAAAAGGCCATGTATAAGGGCTGGTGCTGCTCCCTGCATTTTTCCTGCAGCTGTCGCGCTGCAAAAATCATATTCGTTGTGCCCCGTAGTCTGCACTGTGATTCCTGGAGGAGCTCCTCGGCCACAGGGAGAAGACGGCTGAGGAGAACCCGAGCGACAACTTTCCCAGTGGCTGATAGTAGGGAGATTCCCCTGTAGTTGCCGCAGTCGGACTTGTCCCCTTTTTTAAAGATGGTCACGATCACTGCATCTCAGATCTCCTGGCATGCTCTCCTCCCTCCAGACGAGAGAGGGGTCATGTATCTGCGCCAACAGCGCCTCTCCACCATACTTTAGCGCCTCAGCAGGGATTCCATCCGCACCCGTAGCCTTGTTATTCTTGAGCTGTTTTATGGCTTTGCATACCTCGTGCAAGGTTGGGGTTTCACTGAGGTGGTGGCGGGTCGCATGCTGTGGGGTGGAGTTGAGAACACGAGTCAAAGGCAGAGTCTCAATTGAGGAGATCATCGAAGTGCTCCTTCTAGCAGGCCCCGACAGCCTCTGTGTCCTTGATGAGTGTTTCTCTGTTCTTGGCCAGGAGTGGGGTGGGGCCTTGGGAGTTTGGACCGTAGGTGGTCTTGACTGCAGTGAGGAATCCTCACATATCGTGGCTGTCGGCCAGTTGTTGCATCTCCCGTGCTTTCTCCATCCACCACATGTTCTTTAGGTCCCGGGTTTTTTGTTGGACCTCAGCCTTGAGCCGCCTGTAATGTTGCATTGCTGCTCCAGAGTTGGGTTGTTGCTTGAGGCTCAGAAATGCTCTGCCCTTGCAATCTATTAGTTCTTGGATCTCCTGATCATTTTCATCAAACCAGTCCTGGTGTTTTCTGGTTGAGTGACCAAGTGTCCCTTCGCAGGCACTGGTTATAGAGGCCTGAAGCGCTGTGGGCATTCAGCATCTCAGGGTCATCAAGGCCTGCCACATTAGCTGTGAGGCGCTGGCTGTACAGGGCTTTCTTAGCTGGGTCTTTGAGTGCCCTGGCATTAACTTTTTTGCAGCATTGTTTCTGCTGTCACCTCTGCTTTGTGGCTATATTAATGTTGATGATGGATCGGATTAGGCGGTGGTCCGTCCAGCAGTCGTCAGCTCCTGTCATGGCGCGGATGATGCACACATCCTTGCGATCCCTGGCTTGGACGATGACATAGTCGAGCAGGTGCCAGTGTTTGGAGAGAAGGTGTTGCCACGATGTCTTATATTTGTCCCTCTGGTGGAACAGGGTGTTGGTGATGAGTAGTTCATGTTCTAGACATTTTGTCAGGACTTAGACGTTTTGACATCGATATCGCCGCCCTAAGCGAGACCAGGGTCGCTGGAGATGGCTTTCCCTACCCCCTCTCTGCCAACCACAACTCCCCAGAGAGCTGTGTCTTTGCCGACCCTGGCATTAAAGTCACCTAGGAGGATCAATTTGTCGCCCGTGGGGACGCGTGACAGGGATGTCTCGAGGTTGGAATAAAAACCCTCTTTAGCCTCATCTGTTGCATCGAGTGTTGGGGCGTACGCACTGATGACTGTGTGGCGCATTGGTTCCGGGATAGGGTAAGATGAAGAGTCATGAAGCGTTCGTTAACCCCGCAGGGGGAGTCTTTGAGGCGGTCGACCAGCTCATTTTTGACAGCGAAGCCGACTTCACGAAGGCGCCATTCTTCCTCTGGTTTTCCTTTCCAGAAAAAGGTATAACCTCCGCCATGTTCCTTGAGCTGGCCTTCCCCTGCCCGCCGGATCTTGCTTAGGGCGGCGATATCGATGTCAAAACGTCTAAGTTCCCGGGCAACTATGGCGGTGCAGCATTCCGACCTGTTGCTGTTGGAATTGTCCATGAGAGTCCTGACATTCCAGGTCCCGATCTTCATATTAACGAAGTGGAAGATGCCTGTGCTGAGTTGTTTTAACATGGGGTGGCCGCAGCACACTGCCAGCCACACAGGCTTAGCTGAGCAAGGTCTTGGTCCAGTGGCAAGGCGGTCCAAGACGACTGGAGACCAGGCACTGCTGTGTAAGCCTAATTGCCTTCAACATACAAGTGGAATCTCAGCAAATCTGCTGAAAATAGGACCCAATGAAACAATTATTTAATTAATTAAAGGATGGGCCAGAGAGCTATCATAAATGTTTTTTTAAGTGGGCTTACGATCGGCAAGGACAGCATTCTCGCACATTATTTGTGTGGGATTTTGATTAGAGTAGATAGGGAGAAACTGTTTCCACTGGCAGGAGGCTCGGTGCCAGGAAGACACAGATTTAAGATAATTAGCAGAAAAGCCAAGGGAGAGATGGGAAAGTTTTTATGGTCTGAAATGTACTGCCTGAAAGGGTGGTGGAAGCAGATTCAATCGTAACTTTCAAAAGGGAACTAGATATAGACTTGAAACGGAAACATTTACAGGGCTATGGGGAAAGAGCAGGGGAGTGGGACTAATTGGGTAGCTCTTTCAAAGAGGCAGGACAGTCACAAGGGACTGAATGGCCTCCATCTGTTTATATATATAAAAATATATAAATATATATAACAAATAAAAAAATATATATAATAGATAAATAAAATAAATATATATATATAAATAAATAATATTAAAATATATATATTAGATTATATATGAAAAGAAACCGATCAGATATAGATAGATCGATATAGATATGGCTGTTGGGAGCAGCATCACTGGAAATAAATGTATTTACTGAGTCCTACAGGTTGTATTTAATATTTTTCTTGCAGCGCATCAGGTTTACTATTTATCGATTACTTACATGTCAGTGTTGGGAATAATTTATTAATTATTTGCAGGTTGGCATCTCATGTATTGTTTATCTATATACAATAATTGGCATTGGGAGCACTAACACAAGAATGAAATAAGATTTGTAGATCTACACCTTGTATTTGATATTTTTGTTGCTACATAAATAACACAATTCATTAATTACTTATAGGTTGGGCACAACTTATTAATTATTTACAATTTGGGGTCAGGAGGATTTATTAAATTATTTATAGGTTGGGGAAAATATATTAATTATTTATGGATCAGGAGAATTCATTTTTATTTGCCTTTATTAACTAAGATGTAGGCATCCTGCACACTATTTATATATTGAAATGGCCTCTGGGAATAGCAACGCTGATATATATTTATAATCTACTGCTCTTAATTTAAAATTGTTTAATTCAAATTAATTTTAATACTAATTTCCTACTGTCCTACATTACTAAATTTAAATTACGGGATAATTCAATCCTTTTGCACCAAAAATGATTGAATTATCAGCAGACTGTATAGAGTCCTGCACAATTTTTTTTTTGAGCAAACCAATGTTACAGTAGTAATTATTTACAGGTTGTGTTCAGGAGAATTCACTTTTATTTCAAGTTGGCCGTTCACGATCTAACACATCATTTATTTATATGTTGAAATGGGCGTTACGAATGACAGCACTGGAATTAAATACATTTATACAGAGCTGCAAATTATAGTTCAAATTGTTCTTGTAGCACATGAATCTCTCAGATATTGTTTTAAGATTAGGTTCAGAAAAATTCATTATTTTTTTTTCAGGTCAAATCAAATAGTTATGTACTTCCAAACTTTTTAGTTAATATTTTTATTGTAGCACATTAAAAAAAAGATTAAGAGAAGCAATAAAATTCTTATTATAGTAGCAAAGAATCCTGTGCTAAGTTATTGACGTACAGAGCTGGGAGATGCCATTCGGAAGACCAAGCTAGGAATGAACTGAAGAATCAGCCAGAAGCACAAGAGGTATGCATGGAAAATCTATTTTAGCATGATGGAAATAGCAGGACAACATAAATGCACCGTATACACAAGACTTCTAATACATTATTCTTTCACTCAAGACTTCAACTTTTCCCATTTAAATAAAAGGGATTTGTCATTAGTTGTCTGAAATATGGACTGGCAGTTGCAGCAGTTAAGCAAGAGCACCATGAGTGGAACCAAGCATTTGGACACAGAATGCCACACGAGGGCAGGGAGCAGAGTGGCTGGACAAAGCGAGACCTGGAGTAGGAATTGTGATCCATGCTGAAGCAGATCAAATGCATCAGATTAAATAGAATGCATCGGAGTATTAAATTAAATGAGTGTAGGAGTAGAATGTACAGCAGTGAAAAATTCCCAAAGCTCACAGAACATACTGGTGGTATCAGAACACTACAGTAATATTGTGCAGTGTCCAAAATCAGACCATTCTCCTGAATTATAGGCCTATTAGTTCAACATTAAGAGGAAAAATATTGTTCATAATAAAATGAAGCAATTGAAGAGCATCGAACAAGAGCAACAGCACAAAAAGAAATAACATTGATTTGTAAAGGGCAGGTTATGCTTAAGAGATTTAGTGGTATGCTTTGAGAATGTAACAGAATTAGTAGCTGAAGAAAATGTGCTGGGTACTTTGCAAGAAATAACAAATTTGCATTTATACAACATATTTCACAACCTCAGGTTTTCCCAAAGCGCCTTGCAGCTAATGAAGTACTCATAGAAAGGTCCCACAAACAACAATGAGATAAATGACCACATATCTGTTTTCTTTTTAAATGATGTTAATTGAGGGATAAATATTGCCCAGGACATGAAGAGAACTCCCCTGTTCTTCTTCGATTAGTGCCGTGGGACTTTTACATCCACTAGAGAGAGGGCAGAGCAGTCCTTGGTTTAACATCTCATCCAAAAGACGACACCTCCAACAGTGCAACACCCACTCAGTATTGCACTGAAGTACCAGCCTGGATTATGTGCTCAAGTCTCTGGTGTGTGTCTTGATCCCATGACCTTCTGACTCAGATAAGAGTGCTACCACTAAGCCAAGACTGGAACTTAAAGCTCCAAAAATATTGCAACAGGCAAAGATAAAGCTGTATATCAGATTATTAATCGCAGATGAGGTTTCTCCAGACAATCTTCAAGAGCCTAAATCTAGCACAATAAAAGGGTTATCAATTTGCTCAGACATGCCAACAATATATGCAGTACATTTCTTCATGCAAGAGAATGTCTCTCCTGATTCTTGGCTCCCCAAATCCATGTTTGTAAAGGTGCCTTTCCTCAGGTGCTACAGTGCCGACGTTTGAAGGGATGGACTTCCCCTCTCTCCCATAGATATCAAACACCACAATATAATGCCAGAGACCCCTCTCGGTCTTCCCTCTCCTTCCCACACTGAGCCTCCTCATAAGCAAACCTAACCCTGCCAACTACTAACCCTACTCAAATGTTAAGAACTGTATAGCTCTATAGGATACTTGATGTATAAACAGGTGCAGTGCCTAAAATCTGGAACTCCCGGGACCGAGGCTGTTCCAGATTCCGGGTTTTGGCGGTGGGGGGGGGGGGGGGGGGCGCGGTGGGGGAGGAGATATTTTCCCGCAGAGGAGCTGTTCGGGACAGGCGGGCCCCACCAAGGAGGAGGTCATCGGGCGGGCTGGCGAGGAGGCCCTGAGGTAAGGGCAGTGGCGGTGAGGCAAACGGCGCCGGGGCCCAAAGTCGACAGGGTTGTCGGGCCCGGATTCTGGAACATTTTACGGATTCCAGAAGAGCTAGCCACCGATCGGTCCGGAGTCCGGATCACCAGATTCTCGACGCTGCACCTGTATAAGCAAGTGTTGTAGAACATACAAAGCAGGATATAATTGGTTATCCTGTATTCTACCATGACTTGAGAAGTGTGCAACTTCTTTAAATCAATAATGTACATTTAAGTTTTCCCCTGATGATATCCACAATAGGTTCTCTAGAACTTGGATTTGATCATTTAAAATCCAGCTGCTGTTCAGTCAATTCAAGTGTCACAGATTATAAAAGCTACCATAATCTGAAAATAGCCCCAGTGTACAATTCTGATGTCCTTATATAATTTTCTATTTCACTACTTCAAAATCTGTTAACCAGAAGTCAATGATATTTTAAATACAGGAAAGAAATAATCTGCATTTACATATTGCCCATCATGGCCTCAGAACGTCCTAAAATGCTTCACAGTCAATTAAGTAGTTTTGAAGTGTAATCACTGTTGTAACTGTGTGCAATGAGCACTGCATAGTCAGCAAAAAGTTCTCTTATCGACAGATGTTTGAGTTTACATTTTGATCTTAAGTGTACAATACTGAAAAGTTTTCCATCTGATCTTGTATGGAGTAATAAACCTTCGGCATTAGATGAGAAAGCATAAAGAAGGAGCAGAGCGAAGAACATACTAAAGACTGTTGGTGTCAAAACACATCCCTGTTTGACACCACTATATATTTCAAAACTGTCAGATTGATTCCCATTATAGTGGGTTGTAGCCTTAACACCACAAATGGAAAGACTGAAGAAGACCCAAAAGGACTGAGTTCAACCAATATCCTCCAGCAATTGGAAAAGATCCTTTTTCATTTCATTTTGTGATGAATCTGGACTAACCATCAATCCAAATCAAACAGTGATAATGGCATCGGGCATGTTGACTGCACCAGAATTTAACATGCTGGAAGTTGTGCACCAGTTCTGCCACCCAAGATCAACTCAAAACGAGCTAAACTCTCGTATCGGAAAGGCAACAACCATATTTGGCCAACTTGACTAAGCATGTGTGGGGGAAAATAGGAAATTAACATTGAACATTACATCGGATATATAGCACAGAAACAGGCTAGGCGGCCCAACCAGTCCATGCTGGCGTTTCTGCTCCACTCGAGCCAATCTTTCCTCATCTATCAACAAAATCTTCTATTCCCTTCTCTCTCATATGCTTAACTAACTTCCCTTTAAATGCATCTATACTATTCATTTCAACCACTCACTGTGATAGCAAGTTCCACATTCTCACCACTCTGGGTAAAGAAGTTTTTTCTGAATTCCCCATTTGATTTCTTGGTGACTATTGATGCTCTTCACATTCGCTCTGTACCTGCTCTTATCAAAACCTTTCATAATTTTAAAGACCCCTCAGCCTTCTCTTTTCAAGAGAAAAGAGACCCAGCCTGTTCATTCTTTTGATAGGTATACCTGTGCATTTTTGGTATCATCCTTGTAACTGTTCTCTGCACCATCTCCAGTGCCTCCATGTCCTTCTTATAATATGGCGAACAGAACATGTAAGATACGTGTCTACTAAATGTGCATTCTGAACACACTGCTGTATGCCAGAGAGACCTGGACCACCAACAGCAGGTATGAGAAAAGACTAAACAGTGTCCACACCCTCTGTCTCTCCTATTCTAAATATCAAGTAGGAACACAAAGTGCCTGTCACCAAAGTACTTGAGGAAGCTAAGTTGCCATGTCTAATAACTCCTCTCAAACACAGGTGGTTGGATGGAAGATGAGCATATTCCAAGGGAGTATTTGCATGGAGAATTTTCAGATGCTTCAAGGCCGCTGGGCCAACATAGACTCAGGTTTAAAGACGTTTGCAAGAGGGACTTGAAAGCTTTTAACATCAAAATTGCAAGATACAAAGATGTAGTGAGCCAGAGGCTGAAGAGAGGTGACTAAGAGAAAGGAAAGAGAGCAGAGAGAGTAGAGCAAAGCATATCAAGCTTCAAGAGTTAATACTGCGCAGGCATCGTTATCTGGCTCTGTGACTTACACCTGCAACATCTGTGACAAATGTCTGTTGTTCAAGAATTGGACTCTTCAACCACTCATGATGTTGCAGCATGGCAAAGTAACTGATTGCCTTTCGAGACTCATGGTTGCCATATTAGTCATTGTTGTAAATTAAGAAAACAATAATAAGCTACTGTGTCAGAAGGATGAACAGACACAGATATATACAATTCTTAGACCTTTGAGGAAATATAGTACTTCCTCCTTTACAAATACAGTATGTGTGACTAACACAAGACATATTTTATCCGAGTCACCTGCATTAAATTGTCCCCAGGAGCTTTAATCAAATATAAAAAGAAGAAGCATCTAAGTTTTTCACTTACATCCAGAATATACTCTTGTATCACAGCGTGTAGAATGATTGCTATCAACATATAAAAGAATATGGTGGCCACGTCTTTAAAGCCATACTCATAGAAGCTGATAGAATCGGTTCCCTCATCTGTAAAGAAGAAAATAAACAGTTAAGCAAATATAAACACATTTTGCAATAAATTGACATTAGAATTCCAAAATTGCTAGGCCCTGCTCCCGGCACAGTCCCATTTGGTAGGAGCGCAGATTGGTGTGTCGAGCATGGAGTTCAGGGCGTCGATTCAGGGCATGATTAATTTTATGGTTATTGATTTTAATGTCCAGAAAATCAGGAGTACTGCGAATTAGACTCACTCACCCACATACCAAATTCTCTAATCTGTGTGAAGGGGAAGGAGTCTCGTAATTTCAAAATTGATTTTTTTTTTAAATCAGCAAGTTATATATTAGCATGTTGTATAGTGCACTATTATCTAATTAAGCTCATAACAGGACTCCTAAATAGGAGAACCCTAGACTGTTCTTACTGTGGCTATTGCTATATTGTTAGCAAGCTGTAACTAAAAAAGTAACTTGCATTTATATAGTTCCTTTCACAACCTAAGGAAGTCCCAAAGCTTTGCAGCCAATTAAGTACTTTTTAAGTGTAGTCACTGTTGTATAACAGGAAACGCACACAGCAAGACCCTACAAACAGCAATGTGACAATGGCCAGATGAAATATTGATCAGGGAGAACTCCCCAGTTCTTCTTCAAAGACTACCAGGGGATCTTTTGCATTCACCAGAGGGGGCAGGCGGGGCCCAAATTAACATTTCATCTGAAAGATGGTACCTTAGACAGTGCAGCACTCTCTCAGTAGGGCACTGAAGTGTCAGTCTAGATTATGTGCTCAAGTTCCTGGAGTGGGACTTAAGCCCACTACCTTCTGAATCAAGGATGATACTTGTTTAACTTAAATAATTTTTAGTAAGTCTTCTCACTGTACATCAAGGTCACCTGTTTTGAGCAGAGTACTGCAGAGGTAACAGCATACTTGAACATCTCACTGAATATTATGTCTGCAACATGTTGGCTGTAGTGATGTCAAGAGAAGATGGAGAAGGAAGAAATGAAATAATCAGGAAGAAAAATCCATTTTATGAGAGAGCCTTCTGCTGTCAAATAACTGCCAGCTGTGAAGCATTCGAAGAGCAAGTCAAATTTAGATTTAAATATCCACTCAATGCTGAAGTGATCCAAGATCAAATTGATTCCTTCTAAGCTGAATCAGGTCCATAACCCAGGACTAGACTAATCACCATCTCATATAAGGCATTGAAAACCCCAACCCAACAACCTCTGCCCTGGTTGATGTAGTTCAAGATTGGGATTTGGGTTGGAAACTAGCACATGATGATCAAACGAAAGCCCACTCCTTCTCCCCACGCCATCTCCCCCACTTTTTAAGACTAAACCCTAATGGAGTGCACGTCACTAAACTGCACATATGAAGCACTAAATCTCACTAAGAGAACCATAAGGATGGCTGAATTAGGAAACGGAAATGTGACATAGGTGAGCTTTGATGGTTAAATGTACAAAATGACCAATATTAATTATGGAAAAATTGATCTTCAAATCATGGACTGTCTATGTTGTTGACCATGGTACATCGGTGGATACACTTTTATATTAGAATGTTAACAAGACAGATCATTAAAAACATCTTGTACAGAGAACCCATGTTCTTAGCATTAATTCTGGAAAGCATCAGAATTTTTTTTTAAATTTCAAACTGTGTCTCAAAGTTTGGAATAAAGTTTTTGATAATTACTAGAATTGATTCCAAACATGAAAAATATAATCTTTAACAACCGCTGCAAGCATAAGCAAAAAATAAATTTGGGCCGGATTTTCGCCACGATTTGATCCTCCGCGGCGAAAACCCGGTTTGCTAAGCCCAGGTAGGATCCTCGGGTACCCCCGTTTGCGGTGGCGCTTTCAAGCACCACCGGGGAGAGGTGCGCCGATGTGTAATGACACGGATTGTGTTACTGTCGTATATTCGGCACTCTCCCAACCCGTACGCTGCGCCCAGAATACCGACAGGTATCAGCAGCAGTAAGTGTGAAAACCTGCAAAAAAGGTAAGTCAAAGTTTTTATTTTTAAATTCTTTTTCAGCGATTTGCTAGCTAAGGGTTTTGTAAATGTTTTTGGAATGTTTTTTTTGCAATTTTCTTTCCACCTTCCCCCTCCCAAGGCCTCTATCACAGCGCTCTCGGCCCTGGGCTAAATTTGGCGAAACTTGCTTTTTTGCGCCGCAAATTCTTGTGCAACACCCCCCCCCCCTTACAGCAGGCATAAAACCCAAGAATTCGGCCTAAAAACGGTAAGTTCCACGTATCGCTACCATTTTTGCCAAATAAACCCGGAAGCCAAAAATCTGGCCCCTGGTATCCAATAATATAATCTATATCCAATTAAGTCTTCAGCCTCTTGGGCATCTCACCTGAGGAGTCACATCAAGTATGCCTAATTTGTTCATGAAATTTTAACCAAATGGAAACAAATTAAAATGCAACAAAGAGAATACCTACCAAAAAACAAGTGGCAAACAGGTACACTAACTACTAACCACGAATCAGCGGTCAGAATACAACAGCAACAAAGCAACTGACTAAAAGAAAACCAAAGGAATCACTCAAAACATATTTTTTAATGCCTTTGTCCCACCATATGTTCTTTTGTAAGTAACCTGAGGGCACAGTACCCAAAAATAAGATTTTTAATATAACACATCTTTTAAAAATTACATAATTCACAATAAATATCCTTAACCTGAACCACACAGTTGCTTTTTCTGTATTTATGTCTCCAACAGCATTTCCTGTCAATGACCTGCCACTCGACACCTGGAGTTTTTCATACAACATCACACAAATAAAATGTAAAAACAGCTATTAAACCATACCATATACAAATCATTCTATTTCTCGGTCAGGAAATTGTATGGTAGTGACATTCTCCAACAAGTTTTGGTTATATATTGAAGCAATAACTCAGGATCACTATACAATCATTGAAGCTTACAACACAAAGAGGGCATTCAGTCCATCATATCCAAGTCAGCTCTTTGCAATAGCAATCCAGGCACTGTTATTATGACAAGTAGTGATTATGTGAGGGAGGCTAGGAATTTCTTTAAGTATGAGCCTTCAAACTCTTTCCAAGATAAGTGACAGGAAAAGCAATGCAACTTTGTGCATACAAAGACATACATATAATGAGCAGTAATAAAACAATGCTTTATATTATACATAATGATTTTGCTACTCCCACCAATCACAGCACAAGGACTTAGCCTTTGCCACACTCAAGTTTTCAGGTAACAAGACACCGCGGTCAAAATTCAGCTTCCCAATAGGGCCCGTTAACTCCGGATTGCAGCGGCCAGGCGGCGGAATGGCTGCCGATTTCTGGTCAAATGGCTGCCGCCAGCCAAATTCAGCAAGGGAGTTTTTCTGGCGGTTCCCACTTCCGCCCCGCTGCTGGCGAGCAGCCGTGTGTGCGTCATCATTGCACGCACCGCCGGGACCCCCACCACCCTGGAAATTCAGCTCGAAAAATCTTATGCCTGCCGAGCAGTGCCTCCAACAGCTTTTTCTGTCGGTGCACCTTTCATTCCCTCAGTAAGCCCTGGCGGTGCGGCTGCCATTAAAGACAAAGGCCCAATGCCACGGTTGGCATTTTATTTTGCCGGCCGACTTCTATGTCGGCCGGTCTAGTGTGCCCCCTAGTTCAGCCGGGCCCCCTCTTGGGTGCCAGGCCGCTGGCCCGGACGAAACCTTCCGTGGTGGCCCAGAAGCCGATCCTAAATAATCGCCGATTCTCTCCCCTTTAAAAAAGGAGGGGAGATGCGTGGTGATGCAGACTCACAATAACGGCACCAATGACGCTCCGCTGCCGAGTGACAGCGGCGGAGAATTCGTCCCGCCTCCGCTTCCGCCCCTCACCCGCACTTCCGCCCCCATTATCACCGACTTCCTGGCCGCTTTTAAAAAAACGACAGAGTTGAATTTCGCGAAAGAGGCGACCTAAACGGTAGGTACGCCAGGTTTCCGGGGAAGCTGAATTTCGGCCCCACCAACTCTGCTCCATGTCTGCTTCAACTTGGGCTGTGTGTTTTGTTCCATTCCACTCCAGCTTTGCTCCCTGACCTCGCATTCCCCACGTGAGTGACCCACTCCCTGAATATCTTGAAGGTCAACTAGTAATAATGGTGTGAAAATTTTCAGGGTACAAATAGCGAAATCTACATGCACTTTTATTGTCAAAAAAAAACTTTATTCTTAACAAGTTTTAAAATAAACCAATGTAAGATGCAGCCAAGATGCTAACTATGTTGAATAGTTCAATAAAGCTATTAATATACAACACCTTTTATTTATATAGTGCCTTTAACATAGTAAAATGTCCCAAGGCGCTTCACAGGAGTATAATAAGACAAATAAATTACACCAAGCCACACAAGAGGAAATTAGGGCAAATGACCTAAAGCTTGGTCAAAGGAGGTCGTTTTAAGGAGTGTCTTAAAGGAGGAGAGGCAGAGGTGTCGAAGGAGGCAATTTCAGAGATTAGGGCCGAAGCAGCTGAAGGCAAGGCCACCAAATGTTTGAGCGATTAAAATCAAGGATACTCAAGAGGCCAGAATTAGAGGAGTGCAGATATATTGGTGGGATGTGGGGTTGGATTATAGAGATCGGGAGAGGTGATGCCATGGAGGGATTTAAAAACAAGGATGAATTTTAAAAATCAAGGCGTTGCTTAACCGGGAGCCAACGTAGGTTAGCGAGCACTGGAGCGATGGGTGAACATGACTTGGTGCGAGTTAGGACACGGACAGCAGTGTTTGGATGACCTCAAGTTTACGTAGGGTAGAACTTGGCCAGCCAGGAGTGCAATGGAATAGTCAAGTCAGGGAGAGAGAAAGAGAGGAAGGGAGAAAGGAGAGACAGAGAGATAGAGAGAAAGAGAGAGAGAAAAAGAGAAGAAAGAGAAAGAAAAAGAGAGAGAGAGAGAGAGAGAGAGAGTGAACGACTAAGAATAAGAGAAAGAAAGAATAAGAAAGAGAATATGAATGAATATGAATAAGAAAGAAAGAAGAATGAAGAAGAAGAAAAGAAAGAAGAAGAATGAAGAATAAAAGATGAATAAGAATGAGTAAGAATAAAAGAATGCATAAGAAAGAAAAAGAAAGAAAAAGAAAGAAAAAGAAAGAAGGAAAGAATAAAAGAAGAATATGAAGAAAGAAAGAAGAAATAAATAAAAGAAATAATAGAAATAATAAAAAAATAATAAAAGAATGAATAAGACAGAAAGAATAAAAGGACAAACGAATAAGAAAGAATAATAAGAATGAAAGAATAAAAATAATAAAAATAAGAATAAAAGAATGAAGAAGAATGAAGAATAATAATAAGAAAGAAGAGGAGAAAGAATAAGAATAAGAATAAGAAGGAAGGAAGGAAAGACTTGCTTTTATATAGCGCCTTTCACAACCACCAGACGTCTCCAAGCGCTTTACAAGCAATGAATTACTTTTGGAATGTTGTCACTGTTGTAATGTGGGAAATGCAGCAGATGAGTTGCGGTAGGAACGGAGATGGGCGATGTTACAGAGGTGGAAACAAACGGTCTTGGTTATGCTGCAGCTATGTGGTCAGAAGCTCATCTCGGGGTCAAATGTGACACCAAGGTTGCGAACAGTTGCTTGGGAGAGGGAAGGAGTCGGTGACTAGGGAACGGAGTTTGTGGCGGGGACCGGAGACAATGGCTTCAGTCTTACCAATATTCAATTGGAGGAAATTTCTGCTCGTCCAGAACTGGATATCGGACAAGCAGTCTAACAATTTAGAAACTATGTAGGGGTTGAGAGAAGTGGTGGTAAGTTAGAGCTGGACGTCATCAGCGTACATGTGGAAACTGATGCAGTGTTTTCAGATGATGTCGCAGAGGGGCAACATGTAGATGAGAAATAGGAGGGGGCCAAGGATAGATCCTTGGGGGACACCAGAGGTAACGATGCAGGGGCAGGAAGAGAAGCTGTTGCAGGTGATTCTCAGGCTACAATTAGATAGCTAAGAATGGATCCAGGCAAGTGCAGTCCCACCCAGCTGGACAATAGTGGAGCGGTGGAAGGAGTGGTCAACAGTGTCAAAAGGCTGCAGATAGGTAGAGAAGGACAAGGAGGGATCATTTCCTTTTGTCACTGCCACAAAGGATATCATTTGTGACTTTGATGAAAGCCGTGGGTAGAGAGCAAAACAAAGAAGTGGTCAGAGATGGCCTTATCTGCGATTGACACGATGGGAGTAGTGAGGCCACGAGAGATGGCAAGATTGAGGGGGCAAACTGTGAATATGGGTTGGGGAGTTTACATGGAGAGAGAGAGATTAAGTGAGGATAGGGCAGTGAACTCTGAGGTGAGAACATGAGTTGAGATGGAGGTTGCAATCGAGGATGAGCAGTCACACAGTGCAGAGGCTGAGGGATGAAAGCAGTGAAGATATCTCGGTGATAACATTTTTATGGTACTTGGATGGGCAGCAGAGAATGAGAATTTTAAATGAGAGGGGTGGAACAAAGCGAGATGCTCAAAGGAGGAGAACGTGCCGAAGGTGTAGAGACTGACCAAAGTGTGATTTGATTATGAGAGCCACACCGCCACCACGGCAATGTGGTGGTAAGTATAGCCAGGTGGGGAGGCTTCAATTAGGGGTAAAGTGTCATCACCCTCAGCCAAGTTTCCATCTGGGCCATAATGTCAATGCAATCATCCACAATAAGCTCATGGGTGGCAAGGGCCTTGTTCAGAAGTGAATGGACATTCCCAAAGGGAGATGCAGTGAGGGTCGGTGATGGCTGATCCATTGCCAGCGTCCACACAGTCAGCACCCAGAGGGACGAGTTGGACGGGGAGGATAGTGGCAAGATTAGCCCCCAGCAGGCAGTCGATTGCTTCTCCCTTTGACTGTTACGGTTCGTCTGTATGCCGCAGCTTTGTCTGATCCATATGTTTCCTGCATGTTTGCCCATTTTTGAGCTTGACAATAAATACTCTGTTGCCTTCCTTGGTCATGACAGTACCAGCGATCCACTTGGGACCTTGACCATAATTCAGAACATATACAGGATCATTTACAGAAATATCACGTGACACAGCTGCATGATCGTGATACCCTTGCTGACTTTGTCTTCTATATTCAATATGATTATTCAAGTCAGAGTGCACAAGAGATAGCTTGGTCTCAACACCTCTCCATCATTAGTTCAGCAGGCGAGACCCCAGTAAGCATGCATGGTCTTGTCCTGTAACTAAGCAGTATGCTTGACAGGTGGGTCTTCAGTGACCCTTGGATTACTCGCTTCATACTCTGCTTTTTGATTTGGACAGCACGTTTTGCATGCCCATTGGATGCAGGTTTGAACGGTGCTGACCTTACATGTTTGATACCATTGAGTTTCATGAACTCTTGAAACTCCTGACTGGTGAAGCACGATCCGTTGTCACTAACAACGATGTCAGGCAGACCATGTGTCGCGAACATGACACTCAATGGTAGCTGTGGATGTGCTGGATGACATGATTATACACTCTATCCACTTCAAATATGCATCCATCACAACTAAAAACATCTTCACCAGGAAGGGACTTGCAAAGTCTATGTGGATCCTGGACCATAGTTTGGATGGCCATGACCACAGGCTCAGCGGCGATTCCGCTGGTGCTTTGCTGAGCTGCATGCAAGTGTTGCACTGATGTACACATGATTCCTGCTGAGAGTCAATTCCCGGCCACCATACATGAGACCTGGCGATGGCTTTCATCATTACAATGCCGGGATGTGTGCTGCTCACGTACAAATTTCTCTTTCCCTTTCTTGGGTATAACACGATTGCCCCACAACATACAATCCGACTGAATAGACAGTTCATCTTTACGACAAAATGTAAGGTTTGGTCTCCTCGCACATTTGCTTGGGTATGGCAGACCAATCACTTTTGAGGATGCAACTCTTCACCACCGATAAAATCGGGTCCTGGCTGGACCAGGTCTTAACTTGCTGAGCCGTGACAGGGGTTCCTTCACTCTCAAAAGCATCCATAACTAACAATAGGTCCACCGGTTGTGGTGTTTCCACCTCCGATGTGGGCAACGGCTGACGGCTCAAAGCATCGGCACAATTCTCGGTGCCAGGTCTATGGCGAATGACAATCATAAGCGGTCCTGAACTTAAGGAAAGGTAACTTCGATGATATGAGATGTGAATTGGCTAGAATAGACTGGCGAATGATACTTGAAGGGTTGACTAGGCAATGGCAAACATTTAAAGATCACATGGATGAACTCCAGCAATTGTACATCCCTATCTGGAGTAAAAATAAAACGGGGAAGATGGCTCAACCATGGTTAACAAGGGAAATTAAGTATCGTGTTAAAGCCAAGGACGAGGCATATAAATTGGCCAGAAAAAGCAGTAAACCTGAGGACTGGGAGAAATTTAGAATTCAGCAGAGGAGGACAAAGGGTTTAATTAGGATGGGGAAAATAGAGTACGAGAGGAAGTTTGCTGGGAACATAAAAACTGACTGCAAAAGCTTCTATAGAATAGATATGTGAAGAGAAAAAGATTAGTGAAGACAAACGTCGGTCCCTTGCAGTCAGAATCAGGTGAATTTATAATGGGGAACAAAGAAATGGCAGATCAGTTGAACAAATACTTTGGTTCTGTCTTCACGAAGGAAGACACAAATAACCTTCCGGATGTACTAGGGGACCGAGGGTCTAGTGAGAAGGAGGAACTGAAGGATATCCTTATTAGGCAGGAAATTGTGTTGGGGAAATTGATGGGATTGAAGGCTGATAAATCCTCAGGGCCTGATAGTCTGCATCCCAGAGTACTTAAGGAAGTGGCCCTAGATATAGTGGATGCATTGATGATCATTTTCCAACATTCTATAGACTCTGGATCAGGTCCTATGGACTGGAGAGTAGCTAATGTAACATCACTTTTTTAAAAAAAAGGAGGGAGAGAAAATGGGGTCAAGTTTCGGCCTGAGTTGCTCCTATTTTTTTGAGCAACTAGTTTAGAATGGAGTATCTTAGAAATTGCAATTCTCGGCCTTTAGTTTTCTCCAGTTCTAGTGAGTTATAACAGTTTCATTTTAGAACAGAGTTTTTTTCTCCAAAAGGGGGCGTGTCCGGCCACTTACGCCTGTTTTGCAAGTTTAGGCAGCAAAAACTTACTCCAAACTAACTTAGAATGGAGTAAGTGTAGATTTTTGTACTCTCAGAAAAACCTTGCTTACACTTAGAAAATCAGATGTAGGGAACGAGAGATGGGGGGGGGGGGGAGGAGGGGGAAGGGTGTTTACAAACATTAAACACTTCACTTTTACAAATAAAGAGCCATCATCAATAATAAATGATAAATAAATCAATAAATAAACCAATAAATCAATCCAAATAAATTAAATAAAACATTTAAAAAAAATTAAAAATCACAATTAAAAAAATATATTTCTACTCACCAACTGCAGCACCAGGGAGAAGGTGGAGGGGGAAAGAGGGGGGGGGAGAAAAGAGGATGGGGGGGTGGGAAAAAGAGAGGAAGATGGGGGGGGGGGGGGAAGAAGAGAGGAAGATGGGGGGGGGAAGGAGAGAGGAAGATGGGGGGGGGGAGAAGAGAGGAAGATGGGGGGAGGGGAGGAGAGAAGAGAGGAAGATTGGGGGGGGGGGAAGAAGAGAGGGAGATGGGGGGGGGAGAAAGAAGAGAGGAAGATGGGGGGGGGAAGAGAAGAGAGGAAGATGGGGGGGGGGGGAGAAGAGAAGAGAGGAAGATGGGGGGGGGGAGAAGGAGAGAGGAAGATGGGGGGGGGGAAGAAGAGAGGAAGATGGGGGGGGGGGAAGGAGAGAGGAAGATGGGGGGGGAGAAGAGAGAGGAAGATGGGGGGGGGAGGAGAAGAGAGGAAGATGGGGGGAGGGGAGGAGAGAAGGAGATGGGGGGGGGGGAGAAAGAAGAGAGGAAGATGGGGGGGGGGGGAGAAGAGAAGAGAGGAAGATGGGGGGGGTGGAGAAGAGAGGAAGATTAGGGGGGGGGAGAGAAGAGAGGAAGATGGGGGGGTGGAGAAGAGAGGAAGATTGGGGGGGGGAAGAGAAGAGAGGAAGAAGGGGGGGGGAGAAGAGAAGAGAGGAAGATGGGGGGGGCGGAAGGAGAGAGGAAGATGGTGGGGGGGGTGGAGAAGAGAGGAAGATTGGGGGGGGGAAAGAGAGAGAGAGAGAGAGAGAGAGAGAAGACGACGACGCAGCAGCCCGGCACGCAGCCGATGCCAGGCTGCCGACGCTTCGTGCGGGGCCCGCCCCAGTGAGATGTGGGCGGGCGGACCCCGCCGCCGACGAGGAAGCCGGGCCCCACCGAGGACTTCGGACGGGGCCCGCATGCAGCAGATACCAGACTGGTGACGCCGCCGACTCTTCGGGCGGATCCCGCCTCCAGCGAGAGGCCGGGCCCCGCCGCCGAGGTAAGATGCGCAGGCCACTCGGCCGGGGATAGGGGCGACGTCCCTTTTGCCTGGGATAGGGTCGTTGCCCTGGAGACAGGACGCCGGCAGCTACTGCGCACGCACGCAGCCTCCACCGCACACACGCGCAGCTGCCGGCACTGTTTTCGGCGCAGGGCTGTAGCTCCGTCCCCAGCAGCTCCAGTTCTCGTGAGTTATAACAGTTTCATTTTAGAAGAGTTTTTTTTCCCCAAAAGGGGCACGTCCAGCCACTTACACCTGTTTTGCAAGTTTAGAGGTAAGTATTCGGTGCAATTTTTGTTCTATAAATTAGGCGGGCCTCTCCGATGTGTGCCGTTCTAGCGGGCGGCAGAAACTTGACCCCATAGACCAGTTAGCCTGACATCAGTAGTGGGGAAAATATTGGAATCAATTATTAAAGATGAAATAACAGCGCATTTGGAAAGCAGTGACAGGATCGGTCCAAGTCAGCATGGATTTATGAAAGGGAAATCATGCTTGACGAATCTTCTAGAATTTTTTGAGGATGTAACTAGTAGAGTGGATAAGGGAGAACCAATGGATGTGGTGTATTTGGACTTTCAAAAGGCTTTTGACAAGGGTCCCACACATGTGCAAAATTAAAGCACATGGTATTGGGGGTAATATGTTGATGTGGAGAACTGGTTGGCAGACGGGAAGCAGAGAGTCAGGATGAACGGGTCCTTTTCAGAATGGCAGGCAGTGACTAATGGGGTGCCGCAGGGCTCAGTGCTGGGACCCCAGCTATTTACAATATACATTAATGATTTAGATGAAGGAATTGAGTGTAATATCTCCAAGTTTGCTGATGACACTAAGATGGGTAGTGGTGTGAGCTGTGAGGAGGATGCTAAGAGGCTGCAGGGGGACTTGGACAGGTTAGGTGAGTGGGCAAATGCATGGCAGATGCAGTATAATGTGAATAAATGTGAGGTTATCCACTTTGGTGGCAAAAACACAAAGGCAGAATCTTATCTGAATGGCGGCAGATTAGGAAAAGGGGAGGTGCAACGAGACCTGGGTGTCATGGTACATCAGTCATTGAAAGTTGGCATGCAGGTACAGCAGGTGGTGAAGGCGGCAAATGGTATGTTGGCCTTCATAGCTAGGGGATTTGAGTATAGGGAGCAGGGATGTCTTACTGCAGTTGTCCAGGGCCTTGGTGAGGCCTCACCTGGAATATTGTGTTCAATTCTGGTCTCCTAATCTGAGGAAGGACGTTCTCACTATTGAGGGAGTGCAGCGAAGGTTCACCAGACTGATTCCCGGGATGGCAGGACTGACATATGAGGAGAGACTGGATCGACTGGGCCTGTGTTCACTGGAGTTTAGAAGGATGAGAGGGGATCTCATAGAAACATATAAAATTCTGACGGGATTGAACAGGTTAGATGCAGGAAGAATGTTCCCGATGTTGGGGAAGTCCAGAACCAGGGGACACAGTCTAATGATAAGGGGTAAGCCATTTAGGACTGAGATGAGGAGAAACCTCTTCACTCAGAGTTGTTAACCTGTGGAATTCTCTACCGCCGAGTTGTTGATGCCAGTTCATTGGATATATTCAAGAGGGAGTTAGATATGACCCTTACGGCTAAAGGGATCAAGGGATATGGAGAGAAATCAGGAAAGAGGTACTGAAGTGAATGATTAACCATAATCTTATTGAATGGTGGTGCAGGCTGGAAGGGCCGAATGGCCTACTCCTGCACCTATTTTCTATGTTTCTGTTTCTATGCTTCTATAATGTCAGCGCCCACCTCTGGATGCGGGATGAAGCATTGGTATTGATACCTCTGTTTTCAGAGAACAGTGAAATGAGCGGCTTGTGATCGGTCTCCAGTTCAAACCGAAGACCAAACAGACCCCATACACACAGGCTAGTGCTTCTTTCTCTACCATGCTGTAGGCTCTTTCCACTTTAGACAAACTTTTTGAAACATACACGATTGGTTGAAGTTTACCCGACTCATTAGCTTGTTGGAGTACGCAACCAATTCCATATGACGAAGCATCACAAGCCAATACTAAATGTTTACATGGGTCAAAATGTACCAGCAGCTTGTTAGAGCAAAGCAGATTAGTTGCTTTCTCAAAAGCGCTGTCTTGAGACGCACCCCACACCCAGTTGTCGCCTTTTCTTAGCAGCATGTGCAGTGGTTCTAATAAGGTGCTCAATTTAGGTAGGAAGTTACCAAAGTAGTTGAATAGACTCAGCAACGAACGCAGCTCCATCACATTCTGGGTGCATTCTTGATGGCCTTGGTTTTCGCGTCCATGGGCCTGATGCCATCAGTAGCAATCTTCCTCCCCAGGAGTTCGACCTCTGGTGCCATAAAGATGCACTTCGAGCGTTTCAGTCTGAGTCCCATTTTGTCCAAACGATGTGGAACCTCTTCCAGGTTGTTCAGCTGTTCCTCGGAGTCACGACCTGTGATCAGGATGTCATCTTGGAACACAACGGTTCTGGGAATGACTTTAGTAGACTCTCCATGTTCCTCTGAAATATTGTTGCAGCCGAGCGAATTCCAAAAGAGCACCTGTGATAAATAAACAATCCTTTATGCGTGTTAATGCATGCAAGTCTCTTCGACGTCTCGACCAGCTCCTGTGTATTGTAAGCCGACGGCAAGTCCAGTTTGGTGAACGACTTCCCCCCCGGCTAGCGTTGCAAACAAGTCATCAGCCTTCAGTAATGGGTACTGATCCCGTTTCGAAACCCTGTTGATCGTAGCCTTGTAGTCTCCAGATTCTGACTGTGTCATCACTTTTCAACACAGGAACAATGGGGATGGCCCATTCATTAAATTCAACCGGTGATATGATCTCCACGCTGGAGTCTGTCCAGTTCGATTTCGACCTCCTCCCTCGTCATATTCGCAACTGCCCGAGCTTTATGATGGATGGGTCTTGCATCCGCGTCCACGTGGATCTGCACCTTGGCTCCCGTGAAGTTGCCGATGCCTTGTTCGAACAGGGAGGGGAACTTGCTCAGTACTTGGGCACATGTATCTTTCTCCGACGACAACGCCTTGATGTCGTTCCAATCGCATCTGATTTTTTCAAACCAGTTCCTGCCGAACAGCATTGGGCCATTGCCTGAGTCAATCCATAGCAGTAACTCGTGAACCGCACAGTCATACGACACTTTAATTGTGGCACTGCTAATCACCGTTATGAGTTCTTTCATGTACATGTGCAACTTGGCATTGACTGGACTCAGCCTGGACCTCACAGCCTTAGTATTCCACAGCTTGTCGAATGCCCTCTGGCTCATTATTGATTGACTCGCCCCCATGTCCAGTTCCATCGATACCGGCACCCCATTAAATTTCACGTTGATCATTATCGGTTTGCTCTTAGTTAGGAACGAGTACAGTCCATACACTTCCTCCTCTGGTATCTCGGATTGCGTATCCGGATCCGCGCTAGTCTGACCATCATCCTCCACGTGGTGTGTCGCAGTACGTTGCTCATCCGTGGACACTTGCGCTGGAGATGCCCCACTCTCAGACAGCTTTTGCAACTCTCTTGCTTAATTCGGCACTGCTGGTGCCCGTGATTTCCCCCACAATGACAACACGGAGAAATCGAATGCATTCCCGCGGGCAGACTTTGGACAGCCACAGGTTTCACGTATGCAGTCGGGTAGGCCCTGCCATGTGCTGCTATGCCGAACGCCGAATCAATCATATTTACAGTACTTGCCGAGGTTCGATTTTTCACTGATATCTGTTTTAGACTTCTATCAGTCATCATGCATGACTGAGCGATCATGATGGCCCTGTTCAAGTCCAACGTCTCCACCGCCAGTAGTTTACACAGGATTACCTCGTGGTTGATGCCGATTACAAAGTCGTCCCGCAGCATGTCTACCAACACAGCCAGGAACTTACACGGTTCCGCTAGACGTCTCAGGTCGGCAACAAATTCCGCCGCATTCTGGCCCTCTGAGCGAAAGTGCGTGTAAAATCTGTATCTCGAGATGATGATGCCTTCGTCTGGCTTAAGGTGGTCCTGTACCAGTGTGCACAATTCTTCATATGTCTTCTCTGTTGGACTCACAGGCAGGAGTAGATTCTTTATCAGACCATAAATTTTTGGACCGCAAACTGTGAGGAACACTGCCCGGTGCCGATTTGCGTCACTGACCTCCTCCATTTTGTTGGCCACGAAGAAATGGCTCAAACGGCTCACAAGGTCTGCCCAATCTTCTCCTTCCACAAATCGCTCCAACAATCCAATTGTGCTCATTTCTGCATGCAAATGTTCGTGTACGCAATAACTGTTAGACTGAGTACTGTTTAACTCCAAGAGGTATGACCTTGGCTCTGCTTTAATAAGGCCCAAAGTAACTAATATACAAAATGGCTGGCCTTTTATACTTGGGCTGCACACACTTGCGTGCAGCCCAATGGCCTCCAACAATGATGCCATCTAGTGGCTAGTGATTCCAAAAGCACATACATGACAGAATGGTCTCAGGGAAAAACTCAAGTTACATAGGCCTGGTTATGTAACAATTATTGGGATACATATTTCCTGGTGCCAACCGGGGTTAGGCTGGAGATAATAGTAGGGAGTCCAGAGTTAAAGTCAGAGGTCCCATGGAGGGAAAAAGTTGACCTCGTTAGGATGGAGTCGGCATGGAGCGTCAACGAACTGTTGTCCAAGTTCGGAGACAGGTGTACTGGGCTAGTGAAATACAGAAGCTATTTGAAGGTAGGGAATTGGAGTATGGAGGTTATTGCCACAGGAATGATAATCGGTTGCGGTGCAGAAAGATGATGGCACAGTTGACACGAAGCTGGAGGTCATCGTAGATCAGAAGTGGCGGTGAAATGTAAAACCCACGAGCCAGCAGCCAACGAAGCTGGAAAACTAGAAGGTGCCGCCCAGCTCAGCAGAGAAACAAAAGCTAGCCAGACACCAAAGTTGGAAAACCAGGAGAACAAGGTCATCCAGCTCTGCAGAGAACAGCAAGAGTGGGGGAAGATGATCAAATGATTACTTCAAAATGTATTCACAGAATCAGAGACACAGCAGATGTCTTATGGTGTAATCCAGTGCAGGAGCATAGGCTTGATGTCCAGAGAAGGGCAGGAATTCAGAAACCAAATTTGAGAAGAGAATTCAGCAGCTCAGTGAGAGAAGCAGAGAGCAGAGGGGTGGGGGTGGGTAGTGGTGGTTTAAAATAGCAGTTAACTTGTAGTTAACTTTCAGTTAGGGCTAAAATGCACAAACTAATGGAGCCAGGGGAACTTAACAGTGGGAGAGAGGAGATTTGGAAGAGAAAGATCAAAGGATGCCAGCAGATTCCCATGGATAGAGGTGAAGCAATTAAGAGCTTCTTATGGAACTGCCAGCCTAGCAGCAACCATCTTGAAAATCTTACTGAAAATCTTGCATATAACATCACTGTCATATACGTTCTGCAACATTTCTCTGTTGTAACATTTCTCAGTGACACCTGGACCAATTCATTCTACCACATCTGATTGGGTCATTCTTTCCATGATCAACTTCCAATGCAGGTCATGCCAGCTTTGATTTCCACTTTCCCCAACAGCTGCAGTAGACCACATAGAAATAAGTTAAAACAGCTGAAAAGAATTGAACAGTCTAGTTGCAAATGTCAGAAAGTTGAAACTTAAAAAAAGATTCATACAATTAGAGTAATTTATAGAGTAAGTCCTACACTTGGCTCTCTTTCTTACAGGTACAAAGTATTCTTAAAATGCTGTTTATTTTGGCTTACTCTCTCAAAGAACATTTTGTTCCCAAACTCTCTCAAGTTTATTAACTGACCAGTCAATCAAATAAGCTCACAGTTCTCGAATAAACCTGGCCTGTAAGTGAATGCAACATTCATTTCAAGAACACAGAGCAATTACACCTTCTAATCTTTAAAAAAGGAATACGCAGCTATATTCTATTTACATGGTATAATGTTCCTGTCCTGGTCATCCTTACTGAGCATGGCTATGGGAGATTCATATAATAAAATGCTCGGTAAAACTTAAATGGTTAAATCTAAATTGTGAAATCCAAAAACTTGCTCCAAACTTTTCAATAATTACACTACACTTTACAAAAACCACACATTAAAAAATCAATTTTGTTGTGCAAACTGTACATAAATACCCCTCGAGAGTGGATGGGAGGAACAACCTGGAGTGCGATCAAAGGACACACACATAAGCACAGGCCGATAATTAGAAGACACAAATTCCAAAACGCACAAAATAAAATCTCAGCGATAATAAAAGGATCAAAAATAACTGGCAAAAGGCATTCAAATAAAGATCACAGAAAATAAAGGAAAACAGCAGTTAACCATTCCAGCCAAGCAACTGAAGGTCAAGTCCCAAGCCCCTGAGACAGGGATCGGCCTCTGGGGAAAACAATTGCAGCAGGGATGGCAGCACGGAGAAGACAACTGCAGGGGTAAGATTTATAATTTTAGTGTGGATTATTTGATGTTTTATCTGTGGATTATCATGTCATAATGGGTATGAGCATAAACTGGGTTGCTCACAAATCAAGATGAGGGCTCTTTGACTGATTTGATTGGCTGCTTTTCTAGTGCTTACTGGTTACAGTTTTATGTTGAAGAAATGGTGATTGGAAGGAACCCTCCAACCAATCAACATAATTCATTTAAAAGTTGCTTCTGATTACTTGGTCTTTTATCGGGATATTTGAGCCTTTGACTACTTTTGAGATGCAGCACACTATGGAGGCAAAAATCACTGGGCTGGATTTTTGTTCTTCTGCTGCCCCGTTAGTGCTCCGGAGGGGCGGCAAGAAGCACTGCGGCCACCTTTCAGCGCCCCGCCGGAGTTTTCGGTGCCGAGTTTTGAGGGGGTGCGGAGCATTACCGCCCAGAAGAGGCGAACCGGTGTGCAGCGCCCCTGGTTGTGACACCGCCCGATCCATAGTGTGCCTGTGAAAGTGGGCGGTCTTGAGCTGCAGTGGCTGCAATGAGGTAAGTAATATCGACCCCAAGTAAGTGTGATTGTTTTCTATTTTATTTTTATTACTATTTATGTTGTGATGGCGTGAGTTAGTTATTAGGAATGTTTTTGGTTGGGCTTCTTTTAAGGTTTCTTCCCCCACCTCCCCTCTCCCCCCCCAGCCCAGCCCAGCCTCTCTTACAGCGCTCCGAGGCCGGCTGTTTAGCTCGGGATTTTCAGTTGCTCAGCCGACCTAGCGCCCCAAGAGAGATGTGTAATGCCTTCCTTAGCGTTCTGCCCCACACTCAGGGCCCAACTGATGAACTTTGCTGACTGAGGCGCAAACCGTTCCCGGGCGCAAACTTTACCGCCCCTCCGCCATTACCGCCCCGAAATGGGCAGAGCCAAAAATCCAGCCCATAATATGTATGTGGATTTGTTTCCAAGATTTACTGACTCCTCAGAGAGCTCGGACATATTTAGTTTTTTCCACACTCACGTTAAGCCAACCAGGATAAATATCCAACAACTTTCTCTTACCTATATTAATGTATGTAACATTGTACTGCACGGTGATGAACATGATGGCAAACTTGGCTGTGACCTGTAGACAAAAAAAACAAAGAGTTTAGACTCAACCCATTTTACATGCATTTGAATCAAACAAAAAATATAATTGGGAAATGGATCTGAAGGTCTGTAATAAAATATTTTTCTTGACACTCAATTTCTATTGTGGTCCAAAGCCACATTTTTTACTGTAGTAAATAAATCCATAAATTTATGCTCCATGTGGATGTTCTCCACAATTATATTTGCCCACATTTTCCTCTTCATAAATGTACACTGGGAAAGGCCTAAAAAATGTTGGGGAAAGGATGAGGGAATAAAGAGGGACACCAAAAATATGAGGTTAAGTCAAGGAACATTTGGTTATGATCGTCTGTGGAGATGGTTATGAACTGCAAGAAAGTGGCAGTAACTGTAATCCCGTACATGTGTCTGCAACACACAGGTTCCAGACTCGGGAGAGGGGTTGGTGAAGAACAATGATTTTAGAAAAGTATCAAAAAATGTTTCTCTATTTAGCAGATTTCCCCTTGTAGTTGCAGTTATTTGATTCTGTTTCTCCACATTTGATGATACTATACTGTTTTAGGATTAGTGCTTGAGGTATTATTCAAATCTTACATTCTTTTGTTTGTTTGCAGCAGAACTTTACTATTTTCCTGTGTGTTACGTTATTAATATTGTATCATAATATTCCAGCCTTGGTTACGTTGCCGTTATATGCATCGGTCATTGAACAGGAATTGAGGAATGGACACATATGCTGGATATTTTCCTCCAATGCTCAAATTACATATTGAAATTACTTTCAGTTTACAGGTACCACTCAAAAGAATTTGTCTGCATTTATTTTTGCAAAAGACAAAGGATGAGACAGTAAATTTCAGGTATTTAAGAGTATTGTTTTTAAAATAAAGTTGCAAGTTATTTAAAAAGAACAAAGTGAGACCAATGAATTGTATGGTGCAATATGTATACATTTGCAAGTAGGATGTGCATGCTTGCATGAACAATTCAGTCACAACATCTGAACAGTAGATTGATAACCTTGAGAGCAACGCGATGCATTACACAGTATACATTACACTGGCTGGGAAGAAATTTGTAGAACATATGTTTTGCTTCATGGATGGGAAAGTGTGGAAGGGAAGGCCTGGGTGAAAATGACAAAGAAAAAAGGAAGCTAGGTGTAATCAGGAGGCAGACGGTCAGGGTGGGAGCCTACCAGGGCTCAACCTAGCCAACTTTTTCTTCAGTCTAGAATGTGAGGGGATCAGTCTCAAGATAGCTTCTGAAGGAAAGAAGAAGAACATAGGTAGAGACTATGTGACCCCAAGGAATATGGTACCACTTAGAGGGCAACGAGCATAGGAGGAGAAAGTTTTAATAGTGCAAGACTCAATAAATCAGATGGGGCAAGACTGTTAGCTCTGTGTCACATGCCGCCTCTCTGGTGGCAGGATAAGGGACACTCTTTCAAAGAGGCCTCCTTCTGACACCCAGGAATGTGCAGGCAGACACTGGGCAGTGTTCGGTCAGCAGTCAGTGGTCATGGTCAATGTCAGAACAACATTGGTAGAACAGGAAGGAGTCTTGCATCGGGAAGACAAGGAGCTAGGAAGATAGATAAAAAGCAAGGATCAAAGTTAGTATTCTCAAGAATACTATGTGCTAGACACTAAGCTAGACATGCAGAGGAAGATTGGAAAGCTGAACATGTGGTTAAAAGAGTGGAGTAGGAGGCAGGTTTTCAGATCTGTGGAGTATTGGAACCAGTTTTGAAACAAATAGTTATTGGAGAGGTAGACTCCATCGGAACCAATTGGCAGCAACATCCTGTGGGTGTGATTTTAAACTCTTAAGATTATCGTCGTCATAGGCGGTCCCTCGAAACGACGATGACTTGCTTCCATGCCAAAAAAGGATGTATTCACAGGTGTTTCAATGAAGGACCCGAACTGCATCCCCAAGGGTGGAAGATGCCTGTATGTGGATTTTTATTAAAAAAACGTGTGGTGGCCACTGCACACCAGCCACCACATGGGCTTGACAGAGCTAGGTCTTGGTCCAGCGGCAAGGATTACCCAGGACGACTGGAGGCCAGCTCTGCTGCACGGACCTACTGCGCACACATATCGCAGTGTGGGCTGGCCCGTGCTGCCCCTAGGCCCTCGCCTCTTCTGGGCCAACTATTAAGAATAGGGGAAGGGATTGGCATGACAAAGGGGTTTAGATGGAATCACTGACCTTAAAATGGTTAAGAATAAGTATCGTGAAGATGCAAAGCAATCTAAAATCTTAAACTCAAGATGGAATGGGTATCGAGAGATACAAACCATCCTGACTTGGACATGGATCGTGGTTTCTTCATCATTGCTGGATCAAAATCCTGGAACTCCCTACCCGACAGCATTGAGAGAGCACCTTCACCGCAAGAAGGCAGTGAGCCACCAACACCTTCTCAACAGCAACTGGGGATGAACAATAAATGCCCGCCTTGCCTGTGACATCTGCATCCCAAGAATAAATTATTTTAATAGTCAACTGAGCTAAAGACAACAAAGAAATTAAAGATGTCCTAAACAGCTTTTACTGAATATTTGCTTCTCCAGAAATTGTTTTCTTCCATAAATTGACTAAATCTTTTTATCTTTTAAGTCAAGTTCAGATTTTGAATGTTAGCCATTGTGTTTCAGGTAAGGATATTTGTCTTCCTTCCCTCCTTGGCCACACACTCCCACAGACAGGGGATTTGCTAACCTCACCGGCTTAAAAACTTGCTGTAGACTCGCTACAGGGTGATGTATATAAAATATCTACTCTATTTAACAATAGCAATATAAACAACAAAAAAAACTTTATCGTTTTGCTGACAGCAATTCAGCTGTTTAAGCCCTTGGATGATGAAAGGCTGTTGCAGATTAGACAGAAATCAGTTCATTGCGATGGGGAAATTATATGGTACAGGAACAAGGTTACGCTTTAGTTCAAAAATTAGGAGTTTTAATGTGGAATTGATTAAAAATCAATCTTATAAATGGTTCAGATGACATCGTAAATAGCTCGGATGAATCTCATTTGAACCAGTGAATCACTCATGCAAATTATTTTCAAAAATTATACAAACTGTGATATTCTGAGAATTCTCTCTTTTGATGCCTGCACAAAAGGATCGACAATTCAACATTAGTTCTGCAAATGTAACCGGTTAGTTATTGAGAAATAACAGTCTGCAGATATTATAAAGAGATTTAATGCGTAATGATTAAAGTGTTCACTTAAAGTCACAAGTTGAATTAGGTGCAATTTAGAGTCATTGTTCAACTTTCGCTGTTTGACATTTGAATAAAATGCTTAACACAGTAAAGAAAAAGGTAGCTCTTCCACAATGTTCTCTTCAAACTGCATGGCTGCACAGCTGTCTGGAGCTCCCGTGCAGGCCGCTTGCCGGCTTTCCAATGGAAAAAATCTGCGCATTTGCGGAAATTTGAATGGGCCGCGCAGCCAGTTATAAGGAGCCGTGCACACAAAAAACACTACTCCTCCAATGGTTCAGTAGGTTAAATCACAGATAGCTGAGCCATACAGACCAGGAATATGTCCACAGACCAGTTGATACCACATCTCTGCTGAATTAGCTGATTTCAGTTGGTCTCACCACTTCGGAATTAAGAAAGGGAAATGCATTACAGGTTTCGTACTCAACCTCAAGTGGCATCTGCTGGAAGTATACACTCAAATATTAGGTGAATACAGCATTGGGCTCAATTGTGATGTCGTAGTGGTAGAACAGCTTGACAATAATTATTGCTTAGGCTCGCACATGAAGAACTGCTACTTAGGTAAAACACTGAAAGGTGACCCCCCCGCCCCCCAGCAAGAAACCGAAGCCTTTAGAAGGGGAGTGGAGAAAAGTGCTGGGCAAAACAGAAAATAAAAGTAAACAGCATTTTTTTAAAATCTCCCCTTCCTTTCTGAAAGTGCTGGATTAAGTGTCGGTGTTTTATAGGTGAGCCTGCGCTTGGAGGCGATGAGAGCGGAGCCCAATCCTTTCTGACACAGAGATCCAACACACATCTGCTATCCAACACAGACCACTAATTAGGATCAGAAGCAGGAACTGTGGCTGATTTTTCCACTGCAGCCGATTGAAACACCACAACTGCTGTCTCGGTTAACTCGCTATACGGTGGGAATCAAACAAGGGAACTTCTCGATTTGTACCAAACAATTATCTATTAAATCATCAGGGGAACTACAATAAAGGTTTGAATTCAATTTATAAATAGTTCACGGGGGGAAAAAAAAACTGCTAAAGCAGCGCTACGTGTTAAGCTAGTCTGAGAGAATTGTAGGGGGAGGGATCTTACTACTGTACAGTAATACCAAGAGAAACTTTAGAAAAAACACAGCCTATCGTACAAATAAAAATTAAAACTGCAAATCTGAAATTAAAAACACAGAAAATGCTGACAATACACTCCAAGTCAGTCAACAGCCGTAGAGAAAAGACAAGCTAAAATTTCAGTTATGATAAATGGTCCTACATTTTTTTTTACACTAGATACTCAGGTTCAGCGTCACTGGCCACTCCTACAAGTCGACCTCACATTCTCTTCAAACTGGAGTGCCTTTACCCGCCTGATATCTAGGTAAATGACAGCAAGACCGAGAAGTGTGGCACCGTACTTTAGCTCTTGGAATGTATCACATGCCACCAGTCAATTCTCATCATCCGCTAGCTGCAGAATTTGCGACTTAAGAATTGCAGGTGTGAATCTACATCCTACACTTTGCCATCTCCTTCCAATTTTAAAGATAATTAAGTCCAATTGTCACAAAATTAGTTCAATAATGGTGAAGTATCTTCAATGAAGAAACATTCAAATCTGTGTGCACACCGATCCCTGACTCTTAACTTGATAAAACTTAATGCATATAGTTCACTTTCATCATTAATGGAACATCAAACCTATGCAACAATCTATCAATGGGTGAGTCGTGCATATAGCTTCAAATATTGCTGGTTCTATCTATTCTCTCCTATTCATATTTTGAACAGTCAAATGTTCCCATTAGCAACCTGGCTGTTTACTTCAGCAGGTACCAAAAGTTGCACTTAAAACATAAGCAATGGGGCTGAAGAGATAAAAAAAAAAATGAGTAACCAAGATACTGAAATAGCAACCAATAGCAGCATTCGAAATAAAGTAAATGAGTTGACGATACAAATCATTACAAATGGATATGATTTGGTGGCCATTACAGAAACGTGGTTGCAGGGTGGCCAAGACTGGGAATTAAACATACGGGGTATCTAACAATTCGGAAGGATAGACAAGAAGGGAAAGAAGGTGGGGTAGCTCTGTTAATAAAGGATGATATCAGGGCAGTTGTGAGAGATGATAGTGGCTCGAATGAACAAAATGTTGAATCACTGTGGGTGGAGATTAGAGATAGTAAGGGGAAAAAGTCACTGGTGGGCGTAGTTTATAGGCCCCCAAATAATAACTTCACGGTGGGCGGACAATAATCAAGGGAATAATAGAGGCATGTGAAAAAGGAACGGCAGTAATCATGGGGAATTTGAACCTACATATCGATTGGTCAAATCAAATCGCACGGAGTAGTCTTGAGGAGGAATTCATAGAATGCATACGGGATTGTTTTTTTATGAACAGTATGTTACAGAACCTACAAGGGAGCAAGCTATCTTAGATCTGGTCCCGTGTAATGAGACAGGAATAATAAACGATCTCCTAGTAAAAGATCCTCTCGGAATGAGTGATCATAGTATGGTTGAATTTGTAATACAGATGGAGGGTGAGGAAGTAGTGTCTCAAATGAGCATACTATGCTTAAACAAAGGGGACTACAGTGGGATGAGGGCAGAGTTAGCTCAAGTAGACTGGGAACACAGACTAAACGGTGGCACAATTGAGGAACAGTGGAGGACTTTTAAGGAGCTCTTTCATAATGCTCAACAAAAATAAATTCCAGTGAAAAAGAAGGGTGGTAAGAGAAGGGATAACCAGCCGTGGATAACCAAGGAAATAAAGGAGAGTATTAAATTAAAAACCAATGCGTATAAGGTGGCCAAGGTTAGTGGGAAACTAGAAGATTGGGAAAATTTTAAACGACAGCAAAAAATGACTAAGAAAGCAATAAAGGAAAGATAGATTACGAAAGTAAACTTGCGCAAAACATAAAAACAGATAGTAAAAGCTTTTACCGATATATAAAACGGAAGAGAGTGACTAAAGTAAATGTTGGTCCCTTAGAAGATGAGAAGGGGGATTTAATTATGGGAAATGTGGAAATGACTGAGACTTTAAATAATTATTTTGCTTCAGTCTTCACAGTGGAAGACACAAAAACCATGCCAAAAATTGCTGGTCATGGGAATGTGGGAAGTGAGGACCTTGAGATAATCACTATCACTAGGGGAGTAGTGCTGGACAGGCTAATGGGACTCAAGGTAGACAAGTCCCCAGGTCCAGATGAAATGCATCCCAGGGTATTAAAAGAGATGGTGGAAGTTATACCAGATGCATTCGTTATAATCGACCAAAATTCTCTGGACTCTGGGGGGGTACCAGCGGATTGGAAAACAGCTAATGTAACGCCTCTGTTTAAAAAAGGGGGCAGACAAAAGGCAGGTAACTATAGGCCGGTTAGTTTAACATCTGTAGTGGGGAAAATGCTTGAAGCTATCATTAAGGAAGAAATAGCGGGACATCTAGATAGGAATAGTGCAATCAAGCAGACGCAGCATGGATTCATGAAGGGGAAATCATGTGTAACTAATTTACTGGAATTCTTTGAGGATATAACGAGCATGGTGGATAGAGGTGTACCGATGGATGTGGTGTATTTAAATTTCCAAAAGGCATTCGATAAGGTGCCACACAAAAGGTTACTGCAGAAGAGAAAGGTACACGGAGTCAGAGGAAATGCATCAGCATGGATCGAGAATTGGCTGGCTAACAGAAAGCAGAGAGTCGGGATAAATGGGTCCTTTTCGGGTTGGAAATCGGTGGTTAGTGGTGTGCCACAGGGATCGGTGCTGGGACCACAACTGTTTACAATATACATAGATGACCTGGAAGAGGGAACAGAGTGTAGTGTAACAAAATTTGCAGATGACACAAAGATTATTGGGAAAGCGGGTTGTGTAGAGGACACAGAGAGGCTGCAAAGAGATTTAGATAGATTAAGCGAATGGGCTAAGGTTTGGCAGATGGAATACAGTGTCGGAAAATGTGAGGTCATCCACCTTGGGGGGGAAAAAAAACAGTAAAAGGGATTATTATTTGAATGGGGAGAAATTACAACATGGTGCGGTGCAGAGGGACCTGGGGGTCCTTGTGCATGAATCCCAAAAAGTTAGTTTGCAGGTGCAGCAGGTAATCAGGAAGGCGAATGGAATGTTGGCCTTCGTTGCAAGAGGGATAGAATACAAAAGCAGGGAGGTCCTGCTGCAACTGCACAGGGTATTGGTGAGGCCGCACCTGGAGTACTGCATGCAGTTTTGGTCACCTTACTTAAGGAAGGATATACTAGCCTTGGAGGGGGTTGAGAGAGGATTCATTATGCTGATTCCAGAGATGAGGGGGTTACCTTATGATGATAAATTGAGTAGACTGGGTCTTTACTCGTTGGAGTTCATAAGGATGAGGGGTGATCTTATAGAAACATTTAAAATAATGAAAGGGATAGACAAGATAGAGGCAGAAAGATGGTTTCCACTGGTCGGGGAGACTAGAACTAGGGGGCACAGCCTCAAAATATGGGGGAGCCAATTTAAAACCGAGTTGAGAAGGAATTTCTTCTCCCAGAGGGTCGTGAATCTGTGGAATTCTCTGCCCAAGGAAGCAGTTGAGGCTAGCTCATTGAATGTATTCAAGTCACAGATAGATAGATTTTTAACCAATAAGGGAATTCAGGGTTATGGGGAGCGGGCGGGTAAGTGGAGCTGAGTCCACGGCCAGATCAGCCATGATATTTTTGAATGGCGGAGCAGGCTCGAGGGGCTAGATGGTCTTCTCCTGTTCCTAATTCTTATGTTCTTATATTATTATGTTTCATGCATCCTCCCCAATCTGCTTTCACCTTCTTAGGCCATCTCTGTTGAAGCCAGCGACTCACGATGAGATATAGTTCTATGGGGAGAGGTTCATGTCCTGTGCAAGCGTTAATGTGTTCATCCAGAGCCCATCAGGTACAACACAGGAACGAAGTAGGTTATTCAGCCCCTCAAGCCTGTTCCGCCATTCAATCAGACATGGCTGACCACCTATACTCCATTTACTCACGTTTGATCTACATCCCTCGATTCACCCAACAAAAAAAACTATCAATCTCATTGTTGAACATTTCAACCAACCCAGCATCCACAGCCCTTTGCGGGAAATGGGTTCCATATTTCCACTAAACTTTGTGAAAAAGTGTTTCTCGATTTCATTCCTGAATCACCTTGCACGAATTTTACAATAATGACCTTTCATTCTGAATTCCCCCACCAGAGGAAATATTTTGTCTGCATCTGCCCTATCATATCCTTTTGCCATTTTAAACACTTCAATTAGATCACCCCTCAACCGTCTAAATGCAAGAGAATAAAAGCCAAGTTAATGCAACCTGGTCTCATAATTTAACCCGTTAAACCTGGTAATATTCTTGTGCATCTGCACTGTAACCCTCCCAAAGCAATACATCTTTCCCAAAACTGAATGCAGTACTCCACGTGGGATTCTGTGCAACTGAAGCATAACTTCCTCCCCATTTATTCCAGCACCTTTGAGATAAAGGCCAATGTTCCAGTAGCCTTTTTGAACCTGTCAAATGGGGAAATCTGGTCCCATTCTTTTAGTCAACAGATATCCACATATTTACATCGCCAGCAGGGTCTACTGAATGTAATCAGCAGAGAACCCCAAGCAATTTTCCATTCCATAGCCTGGGGTCACAAAGGACAACTATAACACTGACACCGCTATCCTGCTTAACGCAGCACATACCAAGGCTACCTTGGCTTAAATGGCTCATTCCACATGATGCATTTACTCACTATAAGCCAGAGCTTTTATCTTCATTGGCTGCCTCATATGTGGAACCTCAGAAGCTACACATAATGTTTAAAGAAATGTTTCCATTATTTGGTATACATTCTACAATTAATTCAAAGTCTTTTTGCTTGAAAAAATGTGAATTATCCAGTAATTCAAATTAAGCAAGTTGAATAATTTCCTACATTACAACAGTGACTACACTTCAAAAGTACTTCATTGGCTGTAAATTGTTTTGGGATGGCCTGAGGTTGTGAAAGGCACTATGTAAATGCAGGTCCTTAATTTTTTTTAAAAAAAGGCACAGGAGGGTTTTCTTTCAAATAATCTTAATTCAGATTAACTCTAGTCTAATAACTTCAAATTAAAAGCAGAATGTATATTTCAAACGGCTGATACCAACAGATCTTTGTGTTCTGATTTGTTACCCTTGGAGTAGGGAGGGTGGGGGTACTGAGGGGAGATTTGATGGAGATGTTTAAAGTCATGAAGGATTTAGAGAGAGTAAATAAAGAGAAACTGTTTCCAATGGCTGAAGGGTCGATAATGAGAGGGCACAGATTTAATGTGATTGGCAAAAGAACCAGAAGCGACATGAGGAAAACGAGTGGTTAGGATTTGGAATGCACCACCCAATAGGGTGGGTGATGGATACAGATTCAATTGTAGCCTTCAAAAAGGGAATTGGATAAATACTTGGAGAAAAAATTGCAGGGATATGTGGAAAGAGCGGGGGGGAGTGGAACTAACTGGATTGCACTTCAAAAGAGCCGTCGCAGACTCGATCGGTCAAATAGTCTCCTGTAGTACTCTGTGATCTAGATTTTATCCACCAACAGTGCCAAGAACAGCCAAACTCCTCGGCCCACAGAATTCAAACAGGATAAAGCATTGAGTAACAAAATACAAGTACAAATTGTACCAAGTTGCCTTTGAGAGCTGGATTCCGGGGTTGAAGACCGCATCTGGTCCACTGGCTGCAGGTTGGACATCCCTGCACTAAGCCATCAAGGGAATTAATGATTTTATAAATATATTGTCTGCATGAGTTATTGGATAGTACAGTAATAGGCTGGAGACTCTATGTGGCTTCCAGTGGCTAAGTGTGGAAAATCAGAAGTCAAAAAATAAATAGAGGGGTGTTGTTTGACTAACTGAGCATAGATCAGATACTTTTTTAAAAATTCATTCATGGGATGTGGGCATCATTGGCATGGCCAGCATTTATTGCCCATCCCTAATTGCCCTCAAGGTGGTGGTAGTGAGCCACCTCTTGAACCGCTGAAGTCCATGAGGTAAAGATACTCCCATAGTGCTGTTAGGTAGAGAGTTTCAGGATTTTGACCCAGCAATGATGAAGGAACAGCGATATATTTCCAAGTCAGGATGGTGTGTGACTAGGAGGGTAAATTGCAGGTGATGGTGTTCCAATGCGCCTGCTGCCCTTGTCCTTCTAAGTGGCAGAGGTCATGGGTTTGTTTGGGAGGTGACGTCAAAGCAGCCTTGGCAAATTGCTGCAGTGCACCTTGTAGATGGCACACACTGCAAACATAATGCACTGATGGTGGAGGTAATGAATGTTTAAGGTGGTGGATGAGGTGCCAATCAAGCGGACCGCTTTGTTCTGGATGGTGTTGAGTTTCGAGTGTTGTTGGAGCTACACTCATCCAGGCAAGTGGAGAGCATTCTATTACACTCCTGAATTGTGCCTTGTAGATGGTGGACTTTGGGGAGTCAGGTGGTGAGTCATTTGCTGCAGAATATCCAGCCTCTGAAGCCACAGTATGTGTGTGGCTGGTCCAGTTAAGTTTCTGGTCAATGGTGACCCCCAGGATGTTGGTGAGGGTTTTGATGAGGGTAATGCTGTTGAATGTCATGGGGAGGTGGTTAGACTTTCTCTTGTTGGAGATGGTCATTGCCTGGCACTTGTGTGCCACTCATCAGCCCAATGATGAAGGCTGAATGTTGTCCAGTTCTTGCTGCATGCAGGCACGGACTGCTTTGTTGTTATCTGAGGAGTTGCGAATGGAACTGAACAAGTTTGCTGATGATTGCACAATCTCCATTCTGACCTCGTGATGGTGGGAATGAAGCAGCTGAAGATAGTTGGGCCTGAGGAACCTCTACAGTGATATCCTGGGGCTGAGATGATTTGGCTCCAACAACTAAAATCATCTTCCTTTGTGTTAGATATAGCTCTAGCTAGTGGAGAGTTTTCCTCGATTCCCTCGGACTTCAACTTTACTAGGGCTCCTTGATGCCACACTCAGTCAAATGTTGCCTTGATGTCAAGGACAGACACTCTCACCTCACCTCTGGAATTCAGCTCTTTTGTCCATGTTTAGACCAAGGCTGTAATGATGTCTGGAGCCGAATGGTAAGCAGGAGCATTGGTAAGCAGGTTATTGATGAGTAAGTACTGCTTAATACACTGTCAACGGCACCTTCCATCACTTTGCTGATGATTGAGAGTAGACTAATGGGGCGGTAATTGGCCGGATTGGATTTATCCTGCTTTTTGTGGACATGACATACCTGGACATTCTGCTGTATCCAGTGCACTGAGTTGTTTCTTGATACCACATGGAATTAATTGAATTCGCTGAAGACTGGCTTTGGTGATGGTGGAAACTGTAGGAGGAGGCCAAAGTGGATTATCCACTCAGCACTTCTGGCTGAAGATGGTAGCTAACGCATCAGCCTTTTGCACTCGTTCAGTGCTGGGACCCCAGCTATTTACAATATACATCAATGATTTAGATGAAGGAATTGAGTGTAATATCTCCAAGTTTGCAGATGACACTAAGCTGGATGGTGGTGCGAGCTATGAGGAGGATGCTAAGAGGCTGCAGGGTGACTTGGACAGGTTAAGTGAGTGGGCAAATGCATGGCAGATGCAGTATAATGTGGATAAATCTAAGGTTATCCACTTTGGTGGCAAAAACATGAAGGCAGAATACCTGAATGGCGGAAGATTAGGAAAAGGGGAGGTGCAACGAGACCTGGGTGTCATGGTACATCAGTTATTGAAAGCTGGCATGCAGGTACAGCAGGTGGTGATGGCGGCAAATGGTATGTTGGCCTTCATAGCTAGGGGATTTGAGTGTAGAAGCCGGGAGGTCTTACTGCAGTTGTACAGGGCCTTGGTGAGGCCTCACCTGGAATAGTGTGTTCAGTTTTGGTCTCCTAATCTGAGGAAGGATGTTCTTGCTATTGAGGGAGTGCAGCGAAGGTTCATCAGACTGATTCCCGGGATGGCAGGACTGACATGAGGAGAGACTGGATCGACTGGGCCTGTATTCACTGGAGTTTAGAAGAATGAATGAGAATCTCATAGAAACACATAAAATTCTGATGGGACTGGACAGGTTAGATGCAGGAAGAATGTTCCCGATGTTGGTGAAGTCCAGAACCAGGGGTCACAATCTAAGGATAAGGGGTAAGCCATTTAGGACTGAGATGAGGAGAAACTTCTTCACTCAGAGTTGTTAACCTGTGGAATTCTCAACCACAGAGTTGTTGATGCCAGTTTATTAGATATATTCAAGAGGGAGTTAGATATGGCCCTTACGGCTAAAGGGATCAAGGGGTATGGAGAGAAAGCAGGAAAGGGGTACTGAGGTGAATGATCAGCCATGATCTTATTGAATGGTGGTGCAGGCTCGAAGGTCCGAATAGCCTACTCCTGCACCTATTTTCTATGTTTCTCGCGTGCTGGGCTCCGCTATCATTGTGGATGTGGATGTTCACAGAGCCTTCTCCTCCCACCACCATTCACCAGTGGATATGGCAAGACTGCAGAGCTTTGATCTGATCTGTTGGTTGTGGGAATCGCATAGCTCGGTCTAGAACATGCTGCTTCTGCTGTTTAGCATGCATGTCGTCCTGTGTGGTAGTTTCCCCAGGTTGGTATCTCATTTTTAGATATGCCTGGTGCTGCTCTTGGCATGGTCTTCTGCATTCTTCATTGAACCAGGGTTGGTCCCGTGACTTGATGGTAATGAGGAATATGCCAGGCCATAAGGTTACAGATTGTGGTGAAATAAGATTCTGCTGCTGCTGATGGTCCACAGTGCCTTATGGATGCCCAGTTTTGAGTTGCTAGATCCTCTTGAGCTGTATGGCTTATTCCACATGTTCCACTTATCAAGTCATCCATCTAAATAAAATCAAAAAAGTAACGATTGAAACTGTAAGCAGCTCCTATTTGTGTCATCTTGAAATGAAGGGATCATCTCCTTCCAGAAAGCTGGCATTCCTGCTCAGTACTTTGGACAGGACACAGCAGCCTATGTTTTCAGATTAAAATAAATGGGTTAATGGTAGCGTTAAAAGAACACTGACCGGATAATTTAGGCTATGACCTCACAGGATAGGACAGTCGTAACAGTTTACATCAGAAATTTGCCCACTGAAGAAATGCACTACCAAGATCCCAAATACAGATCCAGAAAGTTGAACAATATATACTTTACTTCAAAAACTTAACACAACCACTGTATGGTCAAGAAAAGTATAATTTTTGTTATTCATTATACCCCAAACCATAGGTACTTACCCATTAGTAATTACAATAGCAAAGAAACGAAATGAGAGCCCAAGATGGAATGCATCACAGCTGTGGCAACCTGCATGTCCTTTATAGACAACAGATCAAAACACTAATGTGCAGATTCCTCGAAAAGCTGACCTACAATATCTTGTGCCGATTTCTGTATGAAACTAGCCCAGTTGGAATCATTCGACTACAGCGCTAATGACAAGGAGAACCACAAAGCTCATGTCAACCTATACACAAAGAATGGTTACCAGGAGCGAAGAGTCTTAGCTCCACAGGACAAAAATTGCATAGTGCTTGAATAGGATCCTCAATCCTATCAAAAGTAAAGCCCACCAAAGAAAACGAAAGGGATTAGTACTCAGATTACTACTCTTCCATTTATAGGGCTCAATTTACCCCAATTATCTGCGCGTGCACGTTTTTCTTTTGGAGTAAATAAAAATCTCCACGTTTCCCCAAAGTTTCTGCGCCAGCATAATTCAGTTAGGTACGATTTTTTCAGGTTACGATTTTTTTTGCATCATAGGAGGCGGAACCAGACGTCTGCGCCAGTTTTTCACGTTTAAGCAATTTTGGCCAACTTACGTTTTTCCTAGGACGGCGTATGTGACCACACCCCAAAAAATTTCTGGCCACTTAATAAAAACTAAAAACCAGCACACATTACAAAATCGGCACAGAAAGACGCCATTGTTTTTAAGGTGACGTTTTGGAGGGAGTCAAGAAGGCAAAGAATATGCATCATGAAACTTAATTGTTTCAAAGTCAAACGGAGAAAATGAAAGTCTAATGCAATTCTTTAATTTTGATTTTTTTCAAAGTACCACCCCACTACCGGCCGAACGTCCCCTCACTGGGCTAGAGGGTCGGAACGTCGGCCAGCAGAATCACTCACTCGCCCGAACACAGAAACTCAGCTTCAAGAGAAGCCCGGGGGGGGGGGGGGGGTGTGGATTGAGATGAAAGCTGAACTGAACTGCCAGACACTTATATAAGTAATGAGAAACCTTAGGCTATACAGTAGCTTCAAAAGAAGCCCAGAGGGGTGAGGGGGGTGGTAGACCATAGAGCCCGGTGAGGAGACGTTCGGTCAGCGGTAAGGTGGTACTTTGAAAAAAAATAAAATTATTAAAGAATTGCATTAGAATTCGTTGCTCCAGATGTCTTCATTGAATGTCTAGCTTCCCATTCTAAGCAAGTCTATTGCTCATGCGCAGACCAGGGTGTGGTCCATACTAGGCCGTCCAACTTGGGGAGAGAGAGGAAAGAAGGTTTGAGAGTGCTTTCTTTCCTGCTATTTTGAGCTTCTTGCAAAGCTACAATTAAATTGGGGGCAATATTGACAATGCAATAGATCGTGCAAGCTTCTGCACGATTGTGTTGCAGAAGAGAAGATTGATTAGGCAGTTTCGCCTGAGGAACCTCAGAGCACGTGGAATGATGGGCAGGAGTCCTTACCCACATTGGGTATATCAAGACAGGTGTTCATACCTACACCTGAGTGATGCAGACCGTGTGAGAAGGCTGCGTTTCCGCAAAGAAGTTGTAACTGAGATCTGAGTTAATAAATGCAGACCTGCACCCTAGAAGCGTCAGGAGGACTGCTTTGTCAGTTGAAGTAAAAGGTTACAGCTGCACTTTCATTTTATGCATCTGAATCATTCTAGGCCACAACTGAGGATGTGTGCACCATTTCTCAACATGCAACACATATCTGCATTTGGCAGGTGACTGCTGCACTATATGCCCGGAGGAATGACTACATAAAATTCCCCATGGTCGCCCAGGCAATGCGTGACAGGGCTGTGGGCTTCTCCAGGATTGCTGGCTTCCCAAAGGCACAGGGCTGCATTGATTGTACCCACATCGCCTTGCGAACACCTTTGGAGGATTCAGAGATGTACAGGAACAGGCATCCAATTCAATGTACGTGCAGCTCATCTGTGACGACATGTATTGCATCATGACAGTTGATGCGAGATACCCTGGGAGCACTCATGATGCGTTCATCCTACGCAAGAGCGCTATATCTGCCATGTTTCAGCAGCAGCCAGAGGGGCAGAGCTGGCTGCTGGGGGACAAAGGGTACAGCCTCGCCAACTGGCTCATGACGCCCCTATGCGTAACCCGGACGGAAGCTGAGCAAGAATATAACATGTCCCACATTGCGATGCACAGCTTGAGAGGACCATTGGCATCTTGAAGCAGCATTTTCGATGCCTGGACCATTCCAGAGGCTACTTGCAATACTCCCCTGCGATCGTCAGTCAGTTCACTGTTGTCTGCTGCATGCTGCACAACTTAGCCATCATGAGGCAGCAACAGCTGATAGTGGAAGACCTACCTGGGAGGTGAGAGTGGCTGATGATGAGGAGGAAGACGACGAGGAAGCCATGCAACTACCTGACCCCTGAGCACGACGGTGGAGGAGGGTGGGCCTTCGTGCCCCTTTAATGATTGCTCGAGCCTTGCACCAGCAGCTCAACCATGAACGCTTTGCTGCCTGAAGGCTCAGCGGCAATTATTCCAAATGGACCATGGTTACTGTTTGGACCTGCTCCGTAATGTTGTGTTGTGTTAATGGAGCAAATAATGTAAATGATTCAGTTATAATTTAAAATATTTTATTGAAAAGTTTAACACTTGTTTGTACTTAACTTTAATGAAAAATATTCTTGTATCAAACTTTATAAAGTATTCCGTTAAGATCACTTAATCTTTAAGATCACTTACAAACTTTTAAACTTGTTAATTTACATCAGTTACAAAAAACTTTTAATTTGAGAACAATTACAACAGTAACAGCAAAGTAGGGCTGCACCCATCTCTCCTCCACCTTATTCTAAAACCACCCGCTGCGCTTGGGCTCGGTGACTCCATCCTGCCCGCAGGCAATGGCGCAGTGTTTCTCGGGTTGGTACCAAGCTTATTCTTTCGAGCATCTTGGGTAATGCGCACTTCTTGATTGGGGGGGGGGGGGGGGGGGCGTGGGAAGGCGATAATGTGGAAGGCCCGGCTTGGGCCTCTTCAGAGGTTGGTCTGGGGATTGGAGTGGGAGTGGCAGTTGATTCAGTCAATGGCCGTAGGGTCTGGGCATGTTCCCTTATTGCAGTAGCTACCTCCGACATTACATCCCTCATGTGCCCCGACAGCGTCTCAACTACCTACGACATCCCATCCTTAATGTGCCCGGACAGTGTTCCCATTTCTCACGAGTGTTGTTACTTCTCCAGACAGTCCCGATACCTCATCACCCACCCCACTGATGGTGTCCAGGAGCGATCGCGTAAGGTCAATGCTCTCCCCACTCATTGCCATCATCTGAACCACATCTGTTACATCCTGCACTTCAGGAGTGTGCCGTCGAGCTCTCCTTTCCCTCCTCACCCTGGGTGTGGCTCACTACATCCCACTGGGACCCGCAGCCTCAGACAGTGGGGCCCTGGGTGTGACTCGATGCATCCCACTGGGACCCGCAGCCTCGGAGTGTGAGAAACCATGAAATGTCCCAACACTCGTACCACTCAGGAAAGGGGCTGGCACCTCAATGGGCAACATCAGCACCTTCTCCAGAGTGAGTACAACAGTGGGGGCTTCATCCTCCCCCTCCCTCCCATGCTCTTGGTCTGGAAGATGCTCTCCTCTTCAGGCTCGTCCGCATCTGAATCATCATCTGAATCGGCTTCTGCATCGTCAGGGTTGGCCTCGAGTTCTGCAAAATATAACAGAATAGACAAATGGTTAGCAGCAGAGGAGGGGCAGGGTGGCATGAGTAGGCTCACACAGCAGGCTCATTTGAAGGACCACGATGAATGATAACATATTGCATCAACCGAAGCGTAGCCGACAGACATCCCCTGAACCGAAGCATAGCTAGCCCGCTCAGTACTTGACATTTAGCAAAGCCAGACTATGGAATATGCAGGACTTATCCTCTCCCTCGAATGTGGACCCAGTTTGTGCAGTGGTGGTTGCTTTTCTCCAGGCAGGACCCATCTAAGCAGCGACCCTCTCTTCCACGGGTGTCAGTGGGTGAAGATTTACCAGGCCTCCTCCTGTTTGAGTTCCACCTTCTTCTGCAAAGATGAAAATATAACTTTTTAAAGAGAGGGTGTCTTTCTGCTGGATGGGACATACAGATGGTCACATTTACAATTGAAATTCCATTGAATAAATGAAAATATTACTTACACTAACTGCTTGACCAAGGTCCTGCCACTTCTTTTTGCACTGGCCTCCAGACCTCGGGGTGGCCACCATTGCAAGTTGGTTCCAGCGTTTCTTCATTTATTTTGGTGAAACCTTTTATTTGACCTCTGCTGGTGTCCAGCTTGTGCCATCTGGCCTCAATTACAGTAACTAGTGCCTCCACTTCGTCTCGTGAGAAATTCTTGGTCCTTGAGCAGCGTTGCATATTGCAGCTCCGATTTTAAATTTTCACAGCACTCAGAATTGAAGTTCTCACACACAACTGGCTCTTTAAAAACGGCTGAATGCAGATCGGGAGGTATACTGGGCATGTGCACATAGCAGTCACGTAAAAAAACGTCTTTTTTTCGCACATGCGCAGAAGAGGGCGCATCCTTTTTTCGGCGCAGACATTAGGCTCCACCCCCCTGAAACTAAAGGACAGGCTGCGTGGCGTCAATTTCAACAATTAGAACAGGGAAACTTTCAAGTTTTTTTTGGCGTAGTCGGGCCCCAAATAAACAGGCGTAAGTCTTGAAATATGCCAAAAAACGGCATTGGGGGAAATTGAGCCCATACACTGGAGCTTTTTAAAACTGATCAGAAGCTGGATAGTATGCACATGACCTTTGGATTAAAAGAGTGTCTACAAAAGGACCGATTCTAGTAGACATTTAGGGTAGAGATTAGGATCTCCCTAGCCTTGTGCTATACAAGATATTGTGGGTTAACTTGGACTTAGCCAATACCAGGGTATTCAAGGTAAATGCCAAAAAGGGAAATACTTCCATGGCAATAGCTTTAGAAAGTCTGTATAAGCTTGTGAAGCAGCAGCTTTGCCAGAACCTTGGATTTAATGGGTACTGTAATGTGCCAAGACCTTTTTATTGAAAAAGGATAGTGGTGTGGCGAGAGCTAGGTGACAAAATTACCATTCTTCAGGGAGATCTGCTCCATCCACTGATGATAAATATAGAAATTTGGCCTGGTCGATGTGTGTTGCTGCAGCTCTAAAGCATGTATGGATTCCATGCGCATTCTTCAATCTAATATAACTACTCAATAGATCTTTATCTACTTTGCATCTACAGAACCTTTTCATTCAAGAGTGATTTGGATTGTGAACTTTAAAACCAGGACCATCAGCAGATATCTTAATTGCTTGACTACAGATACTGAATCAGGCCAAGATTCCACACAAGTGTTACTTAGATTCACATTAGCATTCCATAGGATCTTCTTTAGGACAAAGAAATAGGGGCCAAGTTTCGGCCTGAGTTGCTCCTGTTTTTTTGGAGCAACTGGTTTAGAATGGAGTATCTTAGAAATTGCAATTCTCGGCATTTAGTTTGCTCCAGTTCTAGTCAGTTAGAACAGATTTTTTTCCAAAAGGGGGCATGTCCGGCCACTTACGCCCGTTTTGAAAGTTTAGGCAGTGAAAACATACTCTAAACTAACTTAGAATGGAGTAAGTGTAGATTTTTGTAATCTCAGAAAAGCCTTGTCTACACTTAGAAAATCAGGCGTAGGGAATGGGGGGGGGGGGGGGAGAAGGGGTTTAAAGGGAAGTTTACAAATATTAAACACTTCAGTTTTACAAATAAAGAGCCATCATCAATAATAAATGATAAATAAATCAATAAGCCAACCAATAAATCAATCAATAAAAAAATTTCTACTTACCAACTGCAGCACCGGGAGCCCTCCAACAGCATGCTGGGATGGCCCTCACCCCCCCCCCCCCAGTGTGTGTCCGTCAGTGTTTCTATCTCTGTCTGTCAGTGTCCGTGTTTCTGACAGGGAGGAGGGGGGGTGGAGGGAGAGAGGGGGGGGGAGGGGGGGGGAGGGGGGGGAGGGGAGGGGAGGGGAGGGGAGGGGAGGGGAGGGGAGGGGAGGGGAGGGGAGGGGAGGGGAGGGGAGGGGAGGGGAGGGGAGGGGAGGGGAGGGGAGAGAAGAGATGGGAGGGAAAAGAGAAGGGAGGGAGGGGAGAGAAGGGGAAGGGGGGTGGGGGGGGGGAGGGAGAGAAGGGGAAGGGGGGTGGGGGGGGGAGGGAGAGAAGGAAGGGAGGCTGAACGGGCCGGACCCAGCCCCCAGATTTACAGGTAGGTGGCGTCGGGTCCGGGGGAGGGAGGTCGGGGGGGTGGGGGGCACGGGTCGGGTCGGGGTCAGTTCCGATGCGGGTCGGGGTGGGGTCGGGGGTCGGGGAAGGGGAGGTCAGGTCCGGTCCAGCGGGGGGGGGTCGGGTCGGGAGGAAGCAGGAGCTGGGCATGGGAGGCAGCCTTATCCACGGAGCCCCAGTGAGGCCATTCGGCCAGGGCTAGGGGCTGCGTGCTTCGGGCCCCTCCCACAGTTTTGGGCGCCTGGAGCTACTGCACATGCGCGCCCACTGTAGCACGCATGTGCAGAGGTCCCAACACTGTTTTCAGCGCAGGGACCTGGCTCCGCCCCCCACAGCTCGTGCTGCGCCCCACCCAGCTCCAGAGGACCTGCAGGGAGCCGGAGAATAGTTTTTGTTTAGGCGCACTTTGCGGCACGAAAAATGGGCGTCCAGCTCCGGGCTGCGCCGTTCTAGGCGTGGCCCGAAAATTGGGCCCATAGTAAGAGAATTTACGCTATTGTTACCTGTCAAAATAGTATTTTTATTCAACCACAATTGATTGACTGCTTTATCTTTAAAGGGATTTAGGCTTTACAATAAGTGAATCATTTGGTTCTTCAGTTCTATGTTGAATTTTGAAAACTTGTTCAGGAAAAAGTAACCTTAATCCATAAGCAGCATTAAATATGCCATGAAATATACCTGACAAAAGAAATTCTACAGGAATAATTATTTCTGGGATAGTTTGTTTTAACTAGAGCAGAACTAAAATTTGAAGAGCGTAATTAACCCCTTTTGTTATATACATTTAGTGCGCTATACACTGTTTTGGTCATCTTTCCTGATATCCGTGGCTCAGTGTCAATTTTTTAAAAAAACGGATAACACTCTTAAGCGCCTTGGGACATTTTGATATGTTAAAGGCGCTATATAAATGCAAGTTGTTAGATCTTTGCTGCTGAAAAATAATTGATGGGTAAATGGAATTTGATTAGTTGGCTTCGCATACAATATTTCGTGCCATCTAAATTACTCGCAACATAGTAGGAATCCTATACAAATACCTGTGAACAACTAACTGTAGAGCTAATTATCTGTGGTTAGAAAGCAAAGACAGAGATTTTTAATAATAAATGATGTTGTCCACTTCTGGAAGCTGCAAGAATTTTTAAACCAAAAAAAAGTGTTTAAAAAAAAAAGTGCAGAATGTAAAAGTCTCAGAAGGATGTGAAACCAGCAGAGACAGGAGGTACCAAAAGCACAACTTCCTTCCCAATTGTATTGAGATTTCGTTCAGGAGGTCCCCAAAATAAACATAGACTTACAGCAACTACAACTTAAATTTAAACAAACAGCACCTTTAGCAAAATGTCCCCTATTGCTTCTCAGGTGGGGGGGTCAAGCCTGAACAGGAATAGAAGGAAAATTTGGGGCGATGTCTAAAATGTAATTAAAGAGGTATGTTTCCCAGAGGCATTTGAAGGTAGGGAAGGATGCAGCAATGGGGAAGCAGTGAGGGACAAACTTCCAGAACGTGGAGGCAAGACTTCTGAAGGCTGTGTTAACAGTAGAGTGGAGGGAGGGGGGAGAAAATGCACATTCAGACTAGTGTTGGAAAAGCAGAGGATATAAAGGGGGATCTTTGGAGGACGACGCAAAGATAGGAAGCAGTGAGATTGTGGCGCGATTTCTAGATAAGGATGAACATTTTGAAGTTGATGAGGGATGGGAAGCTAATGGAGGTTGGCAAGGACAGGTTCACATGGGACTGGAGATGGACAGCAGAATTATGAGCGAGTTGAAGTTTATGGAAGGTTGTTGAAGTCTGGAGCTAACAATGGCAATGGGTTGACACAAGGATTGAGGTGGAAGTAGGCAGGTCCTTGGTGATGTGGCATTTGAAACACAGCTTAGCATCGAGTAGGACGCCAAGATTATGAGCAGGCATCCAGGAATGGAGGTGGGATCAAGGGCTAATGTATGAAGTCTTTGGCATTGGCTGAACAGGATGGTTTGGTCTCATCAATGTTTAGCTTCACGTGTTGGCAGATCCAAAACCTGACATTGGACAGGCAACTGGACAGTCAGTGTAGCAAAAACTTTCACAGCAGTATAAAACTGGTTATCATTGGCACATACATGAAAACAGTTCCCATGCTTATGGATGCCATTACCTGGGGATAACTTATGGATGAGGAATAGGAGAGAGCCAAGGATGGAAAGTTGATCTTGCTGGCACAGAATCAGTGACCATTACAAGAGACTTAGTGCAGGACTTAAAAACCAGTGACAAAAACCAAATACAGTTCTAATGGAAGGTCATCAACCAGAAACATTACCTCGGTTTCTCTCTCCACAGATGCTGCCTGACTTGAGTTTTTACAGCATTTTCTGTTTTTATTTGCAACATAAATTTGTATGCATGTCAGGATACATCCACCAACTATCATTGCTACTGCACTAGAACCTCATAAGTTCACAAGATTACACTAAGCTTTAAGTTACATATAGTAGGAAATTTCTGACAGACACTGGAAGAAGAACTTGAGTACTGCATAAATTACCATCAGGGAACACTTAAATCATTTACTCTAATTATTAAACCGCAACAGCTCATATTTTTCTCTTTTTTCAGTAACACAAAATAATGCATCATAAAACAACATGGTCATGTCCAAATCACAACCACAAAGAGTCAATTCATCACAACTTTTGATATGATCGTTACTGGTTTAACTTGTGATTCAAGTGCAAGCATGAATATGACTATCCTGCCACTGACACCAAATAAAACACAAAGCAATGAACACACGTAGCAAATTTCATCCAAGCAGATTACGTGCCTGACTCCTTACTTCAGAAGTTTATCCCAAGCTGCTGCATTGACCACTTCGTCATGCAATCACAAAAATATAGATCCACATCAGACAAGGAGGCTCAAAACAGGTTTAACTCTCAATGATTCTCGAGGTGGTAACAAGAACTTATAGATTCATCGAATGATACAACACAGAAGGAGACTAAGAACTTATAGAATCATAGAATGATACAACACAGAAGGAGACTATTTGATCCATCGTGCCTGCAGAGCTATCCAATTAGTCCCACTCCTGTGCTCTTTCACCATAGCCCTGTAATTTTTTCCCCCCTTCAAGTATTTATCCAATTCCCTTTTGGAAGTTACTACTGAATCTGCTTCCACCACCTTTTCAGGCAGTACATTCCAGATCATAACTTGTTGCATAAAAAGTTTCCTTGCTCGCCTCTGGTTATTTTGCCAATCACCTGAAATCTGTGACCTCTTCTGCAACTGGAAACTGGTTTTAGTTTCTCCTTATCAATACCATTCATGATTTTGAACACCTCAATTAGATCTCTTAATCTTCTCTGCTCTAATCTTCTCCACATAACTGAATTCCCTCATCTCCGATACCATTCTAGTAAATCTCTTCTGCACACTCTCTCTAAGGCCGTGACATCCTGTGATGCCCAGAATTGAACACAATGGGCCCAAATTTCTCCAACCCCTTTTTTCAGCGCACTCTCCTGAGATGCGCCGACCTTGTGCGCTGGAAACGCCGCTGAAAAAATGTGCCCCCATTCTGGCCGCTCTGCTGAGTGTCCCAGATCGTGGCGCAGCGTATATAGTGGAATGGGGGGGCGGAACTACAGCCCTGCGCCGAAAACAGTGCCTGTAGCTGTCCGCATGCGCAGTGGAGTCTGCACGCATGCTCCTCACCCTCCCAGCGTGATTCCTGAGGATTATAAAACAGTACTCCTGGTGTCCTTTCATTGTACTGGGCAAGTATTTTTTGAGATTTGTTCCTTCTAACTGTTTTTCTTTATCTTTATCAGTGTCTCTTTTCACTTTTGGATTTGTTTCTTTCCTTCAGCAGACCGTTTCTTCCATTGAAGCTGCTTCTTTTCATAATTTGTTTTGATTTGGCCTTCGCCTTCCAAGTATCCAAGTATTTAATGCTCATGGAATTCCCCAAAGTTTTTAAAAAGTGGAGCAACCTTCAATTCTTTAAATCTACATTTAATGGTGATGCACGCGAACCACACTCGATAAAAATTGTGCATCCAGCTTAAGTTACAAGTCTATGTTCCACTGCCCTCATGCAGGCTGTGAGCAGAACTCAATGCTCGCCGCCCCTATCCCTGGCCGAAGGGACTCCCGTACAGGCGGCCGCTGCTGAGTTTAGTTGAAGATAGGATTTACTTCAGTTCTTTATTTGTTAATTGAATTATTTACTTCAGTTCTTTATTTTTTATTGAATGCTTATTACAAAGCACTAAACACAGCACAAAAAGTATGTCTTGATACTTTAGGTGCAGGTCTTCTCCACTTCCTTCTATTTTTTATTTGTTAATTAATTGCTTATTACTTTTTGGGCTTTGTTTAATGCTTTGTAAGTCTTGGTGCAGGTCCTCTCAGCTTCCTTGTATTTTTTATTGGTTACTGAATGCTTATTTTTGTGCTTTATTTAGTGCTTGGTGCTTTAAACGTACTTACCTGCACTGATTTAACAACTCTCCGCAAGGATTTTTCATGCAGCCACAAGTGGCCACATACGGTGGCTTAAGTTAGTTTCGAACAACTATTAGCTGTCCAAACTAGCTTAAATGGCCAAAACAGGCATAGGTGGCTGGTAACGCCCCTTTTTGAAAATAAAACTAAACTAAAAAAAAATCCTAACTAACTCACACTGGCGCAAATTAAATATGCAGAATTGTGATTTTTAAGATATTCCAAAAAAAAATCAGATTGCTCTTTTAAAAAAAGCAGAGCAAATCCTGGCCAAATTTGGGCCCAATACTTCAGCTGAGGCCTAACCAGTGTTTTAGAAACGTTTAAACCTCCTGGTTTTTGTACTCTATGCTTCTATTTATAAAGCGAAGGATTACCATATACTTTAACAACCTTCTCAACCTGCCCTACCACCTTCAAAAATTTGTGTACATACACACCTAGGTCTCTCTGTTCTTGCATCCCCTTTAAAATTGTATCATTTAGTTTATATTGCCTCCTCATTCTTCCTACCAAAATGTATCACTTCATATTTCTCTGCATTAAATTGAATCTGCCAGGTGTGCCCATTTTCAGTCTGTATGTCCTTCTGAAGTCTGTTGTTATCATCCTCATTGTTTACTACATTTCCAAGGTTTTGTGCCATCTGTAAACTTTGATATTATACCCAAGTCTAAAACTTATTTGAAGTTCCCAGAGGCCAATCCATTTTCTGAGATAAATATGAACTCTCATACTTAAAAAAAAAAGGGATTGGGGGGGGGGGGGGGGGGGGAAGGAACTTAAAATATTTACACTGTTTCTTAGAATGCTCCGCCGATGACTTAGCGAGTTCAACCTGTGAATAGCTGAGGCACACAAGCCAGAAAAATATTAAGTTCCATCCAGTCTGTGCTGAATTCGCTGTGCTCAACCAGGTAGTGTAGTAGGACATCAACTCATTGCTCTTGTACATCCCCGCCCCTTTTGCTCAACCATTGGCAGCCATGCCTTCAGAAGTCTAGGCCCTAAACTTTTTAATTCCCTCCCTAAATCTTTCCGCGTTTCCACGTACCACTCCTTAAGACCTTCCTTTTAACCACCCTTCCAAATATCTCCTTTGCTTTGGCATCAGATTTTGTCTGATCGCACTTCTGCAAAGTGTCTTGGGACATTTTTCTACAAGGAATGCTTTTTATAAATTAAGTTCTATAAATGTTGTAGAACTAGCATCAGAGCTCCTGGCTTGGGAAGGGAAGAAGAAGAAAACACTCCTGACCTTTATCCAACGACTCTTGTTTGAATTGCATGTGTGCCAGTCAGATGAGGATCGAATCCAGCTCAGTGATGCCTCCTGTGTTCAACAGTTTGCGAAGTTCACACGTAAATAATGGTCAACTGGGCGCCGTACGGAAATGCACCCTGCATCCATATCCCATTAAGATGTCAACGCTTCCGTAAGACGAGAGGGGAGAAAATTGGCCAGACAGATTCTTAGAGCACTGGTCTATCTCCCATGGTATTGCACATGGGGTCTCAAGACTGTGTAATCTTTGGCTGAAACCAGATGACAGATAATTGGACCAGAATGTGTACAGGTGTAATTCAGTCCCCATTTTAAAGTGATACTTTGTTCTTCTTTTCATATTACCATTATAAATTCCTGTGCACATTTATAATAGTGTCTTGACTGGCAGGGGAGTACAATTATAAAGGTAACAAATTTAGCAGTTTCCATTATCAATGTTGACACAGGAACTTGTAATGGAAAAAGTGGACAGGAAACGCATGCAGACATTTTCATATATTGAGCCATAATTTGCTTGCAAAATAATGGCGAGGTTAAAGCCCAATCCATTATCTATGCGCAAATGTAACTGCAACTTCAGTCGAGGGCAGATGCATGATTAAACATAGAAAACCAAAACTTGCTGGACGAGTTGCGCCACTCCTCCGTTTGCTTTGCAAAAACGGCATTTCACTGTCTGGCTTCCCACTGAAATGCACGGAGCACCGTGAAGTTGCTGTACTTGCATGGTAGATACAAACTAAACTCGCCACAGAACGTTAGAGCTGGTCTGAAGGAGCTTGGTGTGGAGCCCTAGGTCTGCACATATTTAATAAGCCTGGATTAGCTGTGTGCTAATTGTTAATTATGCCAGTAAACCTCTCTGACACCAAAAATTAACTATTAGTTAACTATTCCTTCAGGTGCCAATTGTTGGATATTTTCAAAATGTGAAATTAAAAAATTTTTTTTTTAAAAAAGGGTTTACTTTTCATTTGTCTATTTCTTTCCTCTCTTAACCCAATCTTTTTTTCCCTCTCATTATTTCTCTTTTTGTACCCGATTTGGCATTAAATTCACCCATTCTAATTTACATTTCCATCTCAGTTCTTGAGTCATTTATTTCACAATTCTTCAATCTGATTGGTTAAGGAGATACACAGTTGATTGTCCTGTTCACTCAGGCCCCAGATAACCAGTTTCACTCTGCACGTTTTTCAGCTCGCACTGCCAACAACTTGCAGCACAAAGTATAGTCGAGATTAAACGGGCAAAGGCACATCTAACTAGTGACAGATGCTGTTAGATTCACTCCTCCAGCAAATTATGGCCCATTATATATAGATTTTTTCATAAGGGAGATAGTTTAATCTTCCCATTAGGCCAATTCGATCTCTGTACTGCTGGTTCTATCCATTTTTCAGGGTGATTAAGTGGCACTGCTGGGGATCTAAAACCTACCTGAATAGTTCAGTTGGAATCGGACATCATGATACAGTAGCCTCTATAGTTAATCATCCTTAGTCACAGTTTGCACTTCAACTTTCTCTTTGATCTAGCTAAACAGATAAATCGATTATTCTTAATCAAAAGGTTTCTCACATCAGATCTGCAGTATTTCCTCAACATGCAGAAACAGATCTATACTTTTAGTTCTTCTGGTATGTTGTAACGTTGTGCAGTGCAAATAAAACAGAGTCCTGGCCAAAATCCTCTTGACAAAGAGACAAAACAGAATGTTGAGTTCAAAATCCTTTCTAGATTAACTATAACCACATATTTTCATAATTGCAGCTCTGCTGCTTTGCTCCTGGATCATAGCACTAAGTGACAATTCTTTCCGAAAATCTCTCAAGAATATCCGCAAACTTCCTTTTGCCACCTACTGAAAAACTACCACTTTAAAAAGTGAACAAAAAAGTCTTTTGAACATCTGCCTGACATGCAGTGAGTAGGCATTGCTTCTTCAAACCTTTGGCATGGCCATCGGTCACTTAACATCCTCTATGACAAGTTGCCACAGATACCAAAATTTAACAACCATTAAACAAAACTGAAGCTTGGCTGCCCTCTGAATTGACACATCCTTCGCCCATCTTCCTACATGCCAGGCACATGTCAAGGCCCAGTGAAATTCCTGTTTTCTACCATTACCTGAGAAAGTTGTAAATTCCAGCCCAACTCAACAAAATAAGGCGAGTTGAGCTTAACAGCCTCGAGTGCACAGAGACAGGCCTAACATCCACCCATGCAAGTGGTACCACAGCACTCCAACGTGCCTATGTTTTTTTTTTTGAGGGATGGTGACCTGGAAACTTTTAAAAGCATGAACAACTGGCTGCTACCTCAAGTAAATCTATTTCTGCAAATTCCATAATACTACACATCTTTTATAAAATCTTGCGCATTTATTGATGAGATGCTGTTAAATGGACTTCAATATTTATTCTACTTTAAAAGATCAACATAACAGGCCTATAATTGAGGAACCTGCCTCTGACCAAAGATTAGAATACATGTTTTTAATAAATTTCCTTATACCATTCCTTCAATTGTTGAATATTTGCACACCACCACTTCATTGGAGTAGTCTCAAAGTATTCTGTCTCAGCCTATTTTATGAATCATATACTTAAAAAAAATTATTTCACCAGTTTTTCCTCCCATCAGCTTCTCCCTTGAAGGCATTACTGGGTTACAATTGCACAGGCGCACTCTGGTATCTCACACAAGTGTCATGTACGCGCGATTCTTGGCAGTGAGTGTCAGCAAGCTAATTAACCGGTCCTCACCCTACATCCATAGCCATAGCACATTAGCTATTGAGCATATCCATGCTACGAAGTCATTGTACGGTGGCAACACAGACCAATTTTCCCCTCCCTAACCCAAGGATGGCGGGCAAAACTGAGCATCATCCAGGCTGGAGGAGCCAACTTCCTGGTTTTTATGTCTCGACTTCTCAAGACAACCTTATTAAGTTATCAAAGACAGTGCCATGCACAAAAAGGTTTGAGAATCCCTCTAGTTAGGGCTTTTCTTTCCCCACTTTCTTGGGTCTCCCTGGCCACACACCATCCCCAGCCAAAAGGATAGCGATGTCCAGTGAGGTGCAGAAAGACGCACACAGATTGGGAAGGTCACAGGTCAACTGCTTCTCTATATATATTAGTAGTTATTTGCAAATCCGCAGTTCCAGCGGAAGGTCAAAAGAAACCAGGAAATGAGTGGCTTTCTTACTCTAAGAATATGACGTTGAAATTTATACGTGACAAAGTGTAACAAACAGGTGTCGAAATTTTGAGACGTGCCAGAAGACGTGGCCTCAGAGCAGAGCAGCTGATTACTTTAGTTTTACAATCCCTTGCCTGGCAGATTATTCCAGACATTCATCAACCTTACTTTGCATGTTGAAATTCTATGGTATCAGAATTAAATGTATTTTTATCACTTTACACTTTTAACCTCTGTTGCTATTATCCTGTCATATTTAAAAGTAAATATTGTGGATACTTAATATTTTATACATTTCAACAACATTTCTCACTCAACTCTCTCCTGTCTAGTCTATGGAGATTAAAAAGTCTTCCTCAAAGTTCATCCCCTTTACTCTTGAAATTATTTGTACTCTGTTCACATTATCAGCAATGCTCATATGTTCCCCTTATCTAGAATCTTTGAGAAACCTCGGTGGACTGTGGAGACACACACACACATTAATTTAAATCTGTGAAAATGATGTGTGACTGGACGAGAGTCAACTATCAACAGTACTTCATACAAAATGCTCCCTCGCGATTCATTATTCTATCTGTAATCTGGTTAGATGGCCATTTGCATTTCTATTTTGCCCAAGGAGTACATGCTCATTGAATAAATACTGGTATATTTTTACCAGAATTTTCCACAAATTAAGCTGTTTTTCTTGATTACTTTTGAGTTTTCTCTAAAAATACAAAAGTGCAGCTGCAGCACACATTTAAATTACATTAAAATATAAACGAAAATTTAAAAAAAGTTCCGGGCAACTTTTCATTTGTCAGACAATGAGGTCAGGTTTCGGGCCGCGCCTAGAATGACGCAGCCCCGCGAGCAATGCCCGATTTCCATGCTGAAAACCGCACCTAAAACTTAGCTTGATATTCTCCCCTCCGTCAGGTCGATCCAGGCCCTCGGCGCAGCACAGCACAAGGGGTCGGGGGCGGAGCCAGGTCCCGGCGCTGAAAACCGTACTCGGACCTCTGCACATGCGCACTACAGTGTGCGTGCATGTGCAATAGCTCCAGGCGCCCGAGGCTGTGCGGGAGGGGCCCGAAGCACGCTTTCCCTAGCCCTGGTTGAATGGGCTCACTGGGGCAGCGAAGATCGACTGGACCTCCCTCCTCTTCAGCTCCAGCTCTCATCCCCACCCTCGTTCAGCTCCCGCAGGCTCTCTCCCACCCCACCACCCGCTCCGGGCCCGGCTCTCTCTCGCCCCCCCCCTCCCCAGGTCAGGTTCAGTTCCCCCCCACCACATCTTCGCAGCTGGGGGCGGGTCCCGCCTAAAGTCTTCGGCTCGGCTCCCTCTCGTTGGCCGGGCCCGTTCAGCCTCTCCCCCCCCTCCCTCCCTCGCTGTCAGAAAGAGAGAGAGAGAGAGAGAGAGAGAGAGAGAGAGAGAGAGAGAGAGAGAGAGAGAGAGAGAGAGAGAGAGAGAGAGAGAGAGAGAACGAGAACGAGAGACAGACACTGAGAGACACAATGGGGGGGGGGGGGGGGGGGGGGGCGGTCCCAGTTGGAGGGCTCCCGGTGCTGCAGTCGGTGAGTAGAAACTTAATTTTTTTTTCGGTTGATTTATTGATTTATCTATCATTTATTATTGATGATGGCTCTTTATTTGTAAAAGTGATGTGTTCCATGTTTGTAAACTTCCCTTCCACTGCCCCCCGCCCCCCCCCCCATCCTCACGCCTGATTTATAAGTGTAGGCAAGGTTTTTCTGAGCGTACAAAAATCTACACTTACTCCATTCTAAGTTCGTTTGGAGTAAGTTTTTGCTGCCTAAACTTGCAAAACAGGCGTAAGTGGCTGGACACAGCCGTTTTGAAAAAAAATCGGTTCTAAAATGAAACTATTCTAACTCACTGGAACTGGAGCAAACTAAATGCCGAGAATTGCAAATTCTAAGATACTCCCATTCTAAACTAGTTGCTCCAAAAAAATAGGGAGCAACTCAGGCCGAAACTTGAGCCCAATATGTTGCATTTGTACAACATCCAGTTCTGAATGTACGCAACTTCCTCCCTACTCTCGCCACGGACATAATTCCCCTCACTGGCCACTGTCTCAGGCTGAACCAGCCTATTTGCAACTCTACAACTTGTTCAACCCCAAATCCACTCAGTCACAAAAAACACCTACTTCCATCTGCCCCATCTCATCTCAGCTGCCACTGAAATCTGCATACATGCCTTTGTCACCTCCAGACACCATTACTCTAATACTCCCATCATCCATCATCTGTTAACTTTAGATAATCCAAAACTCTGCTATCGGTATCCTCTCCTGCACCAAGTCCCACTCACCAATTATTTCTTGTGCTCATTGACCTCGTGTCTCAATGCTACAAATTTAAATTCCTCATCCTTGCATTCAAATCCTTCTTCCCTCCCCCTTTTATATTCCTGTAACCCCCTACAGACCTACAATGCCAACAAATTTTCCATTCCTGTGACTTCTCCCTTTTTGTGCAGCACCCTTCTCTTCGCCCCATCATTGGGAGCCGTGGCACGCGCACACACACACACGGGCAGCTCCTTCAAAAATTGGAAGAAGGGCTGCAACCTCTCGCACTCAATGTATACATGGAACACGAACTCCTCCAGGCTGCAACATTTTGTACTACAATGCCCGTGTAACCATCATTTGACGCTCAGCATTCCTACATATGAAATGTAATTTTCATTTGATTTGAAATGTATAGTAAGCAGGACAGGTGTTGACTTCCCACTAAATATAAATATTTCCACAACTGACTTGCAGGATAACTCAAGTTTCTGTATGGTCAACCGCATAAGCAGAAGGATTTGCATCATGGGACCGAATCATAGAACCATTGAAATCAACAGCACAGGAAGCGGCCATTCAACCCAAGCTCTGTGCCAGCTCATTGATAGAGCAATTGAAAACTAATCCATTATTAGCATTTTAAAGCACTTCACATAAAACAAACTATTTTCATCATCATCATAGGCAGTCCCTCAGAATCGAGGAAGATTTGCTTCCACTCCTGAAGTGAGTGCTTTGGTAGATAAAAAGTCCAATACGAGAGCCACAGACCATCACAGATGGGACAGATAGTTGTTGAGGGAAGGGGTGGGTGGAACTGGTTTGCCGCACGCTCCTTCCGCTGCCGGTGCTCGATTTCTGCATGCTCTCGGCGTTGAGACTCGAAGTGCTCAGCGCCCTTCCGGATGCACTCTCTCCATTTAGGGCGGTCTTTGGCCAGGGACTCCCAGGTGTCCGTGGGAATGTCGCACTTTATCAGGGAGGCTTTGAGGGCATCCTTGTAAAGTTTCCACCGCCCACCTTTGGCTCGTTTGCCGTGGAGGAGCTCCGCACTTACTTTGGGAGTCGAGTGTCTGGCGTGCAAACTCTGTGGCCTGCCCGGCGGAGCTGATCAAGTGTGGTCAGTGCTTCAATGCTGCAGATGTTGGCCTGGACGTTGGTGTTGATGCGCCTGTCCTCCCAGGGGACTTGTAGGATCTTGCAGAGACATCGCTGGTGATATATCTCTAGCGTACATAGTCCATACCTCAGCCATACAGGAGGGCGGGTATTACTAGAGCCCTGTCGACCATGAGCTTGGTGGTAGATTTGAGGGCCTGGTCTTTGAACACTCTTTTCCTCAGGCGGCCGAAGGCTGCACTGGCAGCGGTGTTGAATCTCATCAATGTCTGCTTTTGCTGCTAAGAGGCTCCCGAGATATGGGAAATGGTCCACATCGTCGAGGGCCGCGCTGTGGATCTTGACTCGGGAGGGGGGGGGGGGGGGAAGGAGAGGGGAGGAAAGTACTGTGCGGCGAGGACAGGCTAGTGGAGGACCCTTGTCTTACGGATGTTTAGTGTAAGGCTTATGCTTTCGTATGCCTCAGTAAATACACGGACTATATCCTGGAGTTCAGCCTCAGAATGTGCGCAGACGCAGGCGTCGTCCGCATACTGTAAGTTCAACGACAGAGGTTAGGATGATCTTGGACCTAGCCTGGAGGCGGCGTAGGTTAAGCAGGTGGGACAGATATTCTTCGAGGAAAGGGGTGGGTGGGACTGGTTTGCCACACGCTCCTTCCGCTGCCTACGCTGGACCTCTTCACGCTCTCTGTGTTGACATTCGAAGAGCTCAACGCCCTCCCGGATGCATTTTCTTCTCCTAGGGCGGTCTTCGGCCAGGGACTCCCAGGTGTCGGTGATGTTGCACTTTATCAGGGAGGCTTTGAGGGTGTCCTTGTAACGTTTCCGCTGTCCACCTTTGGCTCGTTTGCCGTGAAGGAGCTCCGCTTAGAGCATTTTCTTAGGAGAGTCTCGTGTCTGGCATGCGAACTATGTGGCCTGCACAGCGAAGCTGATCGAGTGTTGTCAGTGCTTCAATGCTGGGGATGTTAGCCTGGACAACGACGCTGATGTTGGTGCACCTGTCCTCCCAGGGGATTTGCAGGATCTTGGAGAGATTGTTGGTGATATATCTCCAGCAACTTGGTGTCTTCTGTACATTGTCCAAGCCTCTGATCCATACAGGAGAGCGGGTATTACTACAGCCCTATAAGACCATGAGCTTGGTGGGAGATTTGAGGGCCTGGTCTTCGAACACTCTTTTCCTCAGGCAGCCGAATGCTGCACTAGCGCACTGGAGGCAATATTGAATCTCCGCATCAATGTCTGCTTTTGTTGATAAGAGGGTCCCAAGGTATGGGAAATGGTCCACGTTGTCGAGGGCCGCACCGTGAATCTTGATGACTGGGGTGGGGCAGTGCTGTGCGGCGAGGACAGGCTGGTGGAAGACCTGTGTCATACGAATGTTAAGTGTAAGGCCCATGCTTTCATATGCCTCGGTGAATACATCAACTATATCCTGGAGTTCAGCCTCAGAATGCGTGCAGATGCAGGTGTCGTCCGCGTACTGTAGCTCAATGACAGAGGTTGGGGTGATCTTGGACCTGGTCTGGAGGCGGCATAGGTTAAGCAGCTTCCCACCAGTTCTGTAGTTTAGTTCCACTCCAATGGTGAGCTTGATGACGGAGGTGGAGCATGGCAGTGAGGTAGATTGAGAAGAGGATTGGAGTGATGACGCAGCCCTGTTTGACCCGGGTCCGGATGTGGATTGGGTCTGTAATGGATCCGTTGGTAAGGATCCCGGCCTGCATGTCGTCGTGGAACAGGCGAAGGATGTTGACAAACTTTTGGGGGCATCCGAAATGGAGGAGGACGCTCCATAGATCCTCACAGTTGACAGTGTCAAAGGCCTTTGTAAGATTGAAACGGCCATGTATAAGGGCTGTCGCTGCTCCCTGCATTTTTCCTGAAGCTGTCGCACTGCAAAGATCATGTTCATTGTGCCCCGTAGGGGATGAAATCCGCATTGTGATTCCGGGAGGAGCTCCTCGGCCACAAGGAGAAGACGGTTGAGGAGAACCCTAGCGACAACTTTTCCAGTGGCTGATAGCTGGGAGATTCCCTTGTAGTTGCCGCAGTCGGGCTTGTCCTCTTTTTTAAAGATGGTCACAATCACTGCATCTCTGAGATCTCCTGGCATGCTCTCCTCCCTCCAAACGAGAGAGAGGAGGTCATGTATCTGCGCCAACAGTGCCTCTCCGCCTTACTTTAGCGCCTCAGCAGGGATTCCATCCGCACCCGTAGCCTTGTTATTCTTGAACTGTTTTATGGCTTTGCGTTCCTCGTGCAAGATTGGGGTTTCACTGAGGTGGTGGCGGCGGGATGGAGTAGAGAACACAAGTCAAAGGCAGAGTCTCGATTGAGGAGATCTTCAAAGTGCTCCTTCCAGCGGGCCCTTACTGCCTTGGTGTCCTTGATGAGTGTTTCCCCGTTCTTGGCCAGCAGTGGGGTAGGGCCTTTGGAGTTTGGACCGTAGGTAGCCTTGACTGCAATGAAAAATCCTTGCACATCATGGCTGTCGGCCAGTTGTTGCATCTCCTGTGCTTTCTCCATCCACCACATGTTCTTTTGGTCCCGGGTTTTTTGTTGGACCTCAGCCTTGAGCCGCCTGTAATGTTGCATTGCTGCTCCAGAGTTGGGTTGTTGCTTGAGGCTCAGAAATGCTCTGCGCTTGTAATCTATTAGTTCTTGGATCTCCGGATCATTTTCATCAAACCAGTCCTGGTGTTTTCTGATTGAGTAACCAAGTGTCTCTTCGCAGGCACTGGTTATAGAGGCCTGGAGGGCAGACCAAGCACCGTAGGCATTCAACAAGTCAGGATCATCAAGGCACACCAGGTTAGCTGTGAGGCGCTGAGTGTATAGGGCTCACTTAACTGGGTCTTTGAGTGCCCCGGCATTAACTTTTTTGCAGCACTGCTTCGGCTATCCCCTCCGCTTTGGGGCTATGTTAATGTCGATGATGAATCGGATTAGGTGGTGGTCCGTCCAGTAGTCGTCAGCTCCTGTCATGGCGCGGGTGATTCGCACATTCTTGCGATCCCTGGCTCAGACGATGATATGGTCGAGCAGATGCCAGTGTTTGGAGCGAGGATGTTGCCATGATGCCTTGTATTTGTCCCTCTGACAGAACAGGGTGTTGGTGATGAGAAGTTCATGTTCTAGACATTTTGTCAAGAGTAGGGTACCGCTGGAGTTGGCTTTCCCTACCCCCTCTCTGCCAATCACCCCTCCCCAGCGGGCTGTCTCTTTGCCGACCCAGTCATTGAAGTCACCTAGGAGGATCAGTTTGTCGCCCGCGTCAACGCGGGACATGCATGTCTCGAGGTTCGAATAAAAACCCTCTTTAGCTTCATTCATCCGTTGCATCAAGTGTTGGGGCGTACGCACTGATGACTGTGGATAGGGCGAGTCGAAGAATCATGAGGCGTTTGTTAACACCATAGGGGGGAGTCTTTGAGGCAGCTGACCAGCTCACTTTTGTTGGCGAAGCCGACTCGGTGAAAGCGGCGTTCTTCCTCTGGTTTTCCTTTCCAGAAAAAGATGTAACCTCCACCTTGTTTCTTGAGTTGGCCTTCCCCTGCCTGCCGGGTCTTGCTTCGGGCGGCGATGTTGATGTCAAAGTGTCTAAGTTCCTGGGCAACTATGGCGGTGCAGCCTGTCGCTCTTGGAGTTGCCCATGAGGGTCCTGACGTTCCAGGTCCCGAACTTCATGTTAACGGAGTGGAAGATGCCTGTGCGGGAGTTCTTTTAACATGGGGTGGCCATTGCACACCAGGCTTAGTTGAGCAAGGTTTTGGTCCAGTGGCAAGGGGGTCCAAGACTACTGGAGACCAGGCACTGCAGTCTGAGCCTAATTGCCTACGGCGAGATGTTGGCCGCAAGCTCGGCGCCAAGTAGTGCCCTAGATGGTAGATGGCCCGAGGTTGGGGGCAGGCATTAGGAAGGTCAGTTGTCCGCTGGAGTTCTGAGTGGGAGGTCAGCAAGGAGTGGCAGGGTCGAAGAGTCATAGCCGTGATGCTCATCAGAAGAGGCCAGGTCACCAGTGGGGAAGGAGCGGTCCAGCTGTCTACTATTTTGAAGTAGTGTTATGTAGGCAAAAGGGACACAAAGAGCTTCAAGTCAAATGACCACTGAATCGATTTTGGTGGTACTCGGGTGGAATTTTGTCTCGGGCATCAGGAAAACTTCCACTCTTAATTGTGCCATGGAATCTTTCACAGCACTTGTTTTAACATCTAATCCAAAGAACAGTACCTCTCACAATGCAGTACTGCTTGAACCCACAATCTTTTAACAACGGTTAGAGTTCTACCAACTGAGCCAAACTAACAGTACTGTTTATTTGTGGAACGTCTTACTTAAAAATACATGAAGTCATCCTGGGAGCTCATATTGGGAAGGGAGATATTACAGACTGGAAGGGAGCAGGAAAGAAAAGCAGCGAACTGGATATCCTCAGGACCAGGACATTGCAGCGCCAGAAAGGGTTATGGAAATGTCAGAGTCTACACAAGAACGAGACCAGTTATCACTGGTTGCAGTGATTTTCCACCTCCATTTAAATGGTGCGCATACATTCATAAAATGGAGTGTGGCAGCTGCCGTATCCTGCCACTCATATTCAGTTATACACAGACTCCATTTTGCGGTTATTTCAAGCGTGACAGATGACATACTTGGAAGAGTGTTGGTGAAATCACACATTTAAAAAAATAAAACAAACTTCTTTTTTGATTTGAACATCACATACCAGTATTTGGTACTCTGCGCTGAAGTAGAAAATTGGTCAGAAGACTATAATTTAAATGATCGACTCGGGTTATTTGCAATCATCACCTGAACCACAGATTTGATTACAGCCTGTATCATGTATCCAAGATCATTTGTTTTTAAATATTTATTTATGGAATTTCAATCAATAATCTTATTTTCTGATGTCACCAGTATGTTACTTTCCTGATTCAGCACCCTTCTTGAAGTATCAAAACTATAATTTCACACTAGTGGGTACTTTCCTACAACATTCTGTTCCTGCAACAGTATACATTACAAATACCAAGGAGTGAGGCAAAGACTGCAATTGAATCATAAGACTCATATGAACATTTTTAAGCTGCACAGGCCAGTTTTGGAATCCCAAATATAGATCATGATCTTGTCATGTTCCTTTAGTCTACTTACAAGTTTCACTTGAACCCTTTGATTCACTTATGTAGAGAATTGTTACCTGCGAACAATGAGAAACAAGCGACCTTATGGCATGAAGCACATAAGCAAAAGTTAAGTGGTTTACCACAATCAAACACTGAAGCGATTGCTTTCGTTTAAAAAAAATAGGATAAGAGCACTTTATTCTTTTTTCATGGGAGGGTATGTGGGGGGAGAACAGGGTAGTAATGTATCATGGCAGACCCCCTATGCAGTCAGTATGTGAAGTGCTCATTGGAGGGAGTAATAGGAAGGAAAAATAGCCAACACAAGTACGCCATGAATGGTATTGAAATAGCTATGGAGGAAGTTTTGAAAAAAAAAGACCCAGGAATCTTAGTGGACTGAACGCTCAACGTGTCCAAACCACAGCAGCTATAAACAAAGCCAGTAGAATGAAGAGTTATGAGGAAAGACTGCAGAAACTTGGGCTTTTTAGCCTTAAAGAGGAATCTAAGGTGTGCTCTTAAAGAGGTGTCAAAGATACCTAACAAATTGGAAGAGAAATCTATCAAATTAAATTGCGAGAGTAGGACAAGAGGTCACAGGTCCAAACGAGTAAAAGGACGGATATCAAGAAGGATTTTGTTCACAAAAACAGTGATAACATATAGAACTCCATGATATAGAGTAGTGGAATCATTTAGGTGCTGAAATGAGAGACTTTAGGGCCATTCTGAATGGATAAACTATGAGCCGAATGGTCTTCCTCATCCATAATTACCGTGTGATCATAATACACCCTCGGAAGGGCACCTCTGACTGCAGAGATGTGAACTTTCCCCATTTCTCACCAGTAATCCTTATACATTTGAATGTGACTGTTACATGGCTATTTTATGGGAAGTTTTATGCAGTGGATCTGGTCCACCAAAAACTAAATAGTGACTTCCAATTTTCTTAGGATCCTTACAACCCAGTGACATAGAAGACCGTAATCTTTCGGACTTGGCTGAATTTTAATCCAAACAATGAAGGTGAAAGGAGAGTTCTGATACAGTGCTCCTGCTGCCCTCCCAAAATTGTTGCAGTACAGGGGGGGGGTCCTTGTGCATGAAACACAAAGTTAGTATGCAGGTACAGCAAATAATCAGGAAGGCAAATGGAATGTTGGCCTTTATTGCAAGGGGAATGGAGTATAAAAGGAGAAGTCCTGCTACAACTATTGGTGAGACCACACCTGGAGTACTGCGTACAGTTTTGGTCTCCATATTTAAAGGAAGGATATACTTGCATTGAAGGTTCTTCAGAGAAGGTTCACTAGGTTGATTCCGGAGATGAAAAGGTTGACTTATGAAGATAGGTTGAGCCTATACTCACTGGAATTCAGAAGAATGAGAGGTAATCTTATTGAAACATAAAAGATAATGAGGGGGCTCAACAAAGTGAATGCAGAGAGGACATTTCCACTCAGAGTGAACTAAAACTAGGGTACATCGGGCTCAATTTTGTCCCACCCTTTTTTTGGCATACTTACCGGAGATGCGCTGCTTTTCTCCGTTCAGAAGTGCACCGAAAAAATTCCTCCCCACTTTGGTCACTGCCTGGCCTCTCCCCGGTCGTCGCACAGCGTAGCCAATCAAGTCGGGGGCAGAGCCAGCGTTCTGTGCTGAAAACAGTGCCAGGACGTCTGCACATGCGCTTTGGAGTCGGGTCACGATGTCCGCGCATGCGCATTGGAGTCGGGTCACGATGTCCGCGCATGCGCATTGGAGTCGGGTCATGATGTCCGCGCATGCGCAGTAGCGCCGAAATTTAGCAATCAGCCATTTTTGAAAGGAATTGTAGCGGCTTGTGTTTTGCCATTTGCTTGCGGCAGCCTGTCCGGCGAGTTTGCTTCCTGCAGCTGTGTGTGCTCCGATGTCGGCAGTTCAATCGCTCCCGCCCCTATCCCAGGCCGAATGGCCTTCCACGCCGGCTGGTCCACTGCCTTCCCAGGCCGAGTTTTCAGTTGTAGGTAGGACTTACTTCTATTTTTTTTTTTATTTGTTATTGAATGCTTATTACTTTTTGTGCTTTGTAAGACTTGGTGCTTTAAGTGCAGGTCCTTACCACTTCCTTTCTCGCCCCTATCTCACGCCGAATGGCCTCCGATGTACCCAACTGCGCTGATTTCTTAACTCTCAGCAAGGGTTTTCTGAAGTGGCCACATACACTGGCCGAAGTAGATTTTAAGAAAAACTAAACTAAAGTTAAAAAATCATAACTAACTCACTTACACTGGCGCAAACTGAATGTGCAAAATGGGAATTTTTAAGATACGCCAGAAAAATCAAGTTACTCCAAAATTAACGGAGCAATCCTGGCCTAAATTGAGCCCATAGTCTCAGAATAAGGGACCGCCCATTTAAAACTGAGATGAGGAGGAATTTCTTCTCTGAGGGTTGTAAATCTATGGAATTCTCTGCCCCAGAGAGCTGTGGAGGCTGGGTCATTGAATATATTTAAGGCAGAGATAGACAGATTTTTGAGCGATAAAGGGAATAAAGGGAGCAGGCAGGGAAGTAGAATGAGTTCATCAGATCAGATCAGCCATGATCTTATTAAATGGGGGAGCAGGCTCAAGGGGCCAGGTGGCCTACTCCTGCTCCCATTTCTTATGTTCTGATACAAACAGCCGTCTAAACTTAAGGATATTCCACAATTATAACAAAAGAAAAGGGTTCTTTGTTACAAAGCTGGGGTGAACTCTTGCACACAAAGAACTATGATTGAAAATGGAATGTTTGCAATTTATACAAAAATATCAGCGACAGCAAAGAACAGAACTATTTGGTTTTATGAACAAAAAGGACCGAATACTCCATATATAAACTGCAAAGAAATTCAAAAGGTAAAACATTGACTAGGGTAGAACAAAGGTCAGACTGTGACTGTGTTACTTCTGCTGTCCGTCTACTTACAGCCTATCAAATTGCCCCTTCTAGGAACAAAGTGTCAAACTGGAATGTCATAAAAATACGGCAAATTATAATTTATTTTCACACAAGATTTGTATGACATATTCATTTTTATTGCAAGTCTACTATGCCCTCACTCCCCCCACATCCACCCCACTTCCAATTTTCTTACTTAATCAGACTTTCATGTGTGGCAATTTCAGCATGCAACAGAACTGTGGGGCAATCATATACATTTTCAACACAAGGTTCCTGAATAGTGACCAGAACTGGAACCCTAGAAGATGTTTCCTCTCCCTAAGCAGAAGACACGAGATCAAATGCAGTACCCTCTGCCCCAAGTGATCATTTGAAAGACCCATGATTCTTTTCAACTCTGTATGGCTCAATGCCACATCACTGAGTGCTTCTGCAATTAAATCACTGAAGCACTACATTTTTGAGGGGGGAAAAAAAAAAATCAGTAACTATAGCAGACCTCTAACCCGGATGACCTCACATCCTTCACGACAGCTGGAGCAAGGGACACAATAGGCAGTCTTCTATTGCATCTGTCACTGTCCTATACACAGTCGAGGGAAGCATCATACTGCACACAGGCACAAGTGAGCAGCTGCAGTCGATTCACTCCACCCAGAACAGTTGGCTACATATTGTCGACAAGTCTTCCCAATTCTTTGAAACTGGGAGTTTCGATGCAGAAGTCAAAACTTCAACAGATGCATTAAAAAAATACGTTCATGAACATTTCAGGAGTCCTTGTAAAGTTTGGAAAACAGAGTGCCACGGTTTTACATTCTATCGATTCACCTCTGAGACATGGGGCAGAATCCAACTCAGAATGCCTGTATTAAAACTCTTGCAGTAAAGGGTAAGGGAAATGGGTAAAACTGCTATTTGCCCAAACCGCCCATATGTCAGAGAGAGACGATATAGATGGCTGATACAGAAAATATTAAAATGTTATGCTCATTATGGGAAAGAATGTGGAACCGCTTTGCTTGTGACTTGGAAACATCTGATGCTACCATTGAGTGCTTAAAAAGTCCCCACCAGCACCTGGGAATCCCTGGTGGGCAGAGGAAATGTTTCAAGGACACCCTCAAAGCCTTCTTGATAAAGTGTAACATCCCCACCGGCACCTGGGAATCCCTGGCCCAAGACCACCCTAAGTGGAGGAAGAGCATCCGGGAGTGCACTGAGCACCTCGAGTCTCGTCGCCGAGAGCATGCAGAAATCAAGCGCAGACAGCGGAAGGAGTGTGCGGTAAACCAGACTCCCCACCCACCCTTTCCTTCAATGACTGTCTGTCTGTCCCACCTGTGACAGAGACTGTAACTCCTGTATTGGACTGTACAGCCACCTGAGAACTCAGAGTGGAAGCAAGTCTTCCTCGATTTTGAGGGACTGCCTGTGATGACGACGAAAAGTGTAAAAACATTGCACTTAATGTGCGCTTTATCACTTGATGAGTAAAGTATGAGTCACCATTTGCACCCGATTTGTTGCTGTTTAATAAATAGGAAGTCGAGCCATTCACATTTTAACAGGTAGTGAAACGCACAAAATCAATCAAGTAATGGGAGAGGCAATAGTTTCAATAGGGACTAACTGAGCACGTACAAGAATAACTAATCAAAGATGAGCAGTCTGCAAATCTACCAATAAAAAAGAAAAATAACGAATCAAAATACAATTTAAAAACCCTTTTGGCTACCATCCTGGTTTCTCTGGTAGGTTGAGCACTTACAACTGGAAATAAGATCATAATAAAGACATTAAGAATTAGAAACTTTACAAAAGAAATTGATTAAATTTATTTGTACAATGCCATTTTCTGTATTTCAAATGCCTCTAATACAATTTTCTGTCAGTAATTTGTCATTCTCAGAGTCCTGAGGCTTGAGTTCATAAGGCTTCCTAGAGCCATCAGTCTCTCAGTTCCAGCTCTAGTAAGATAGCTGGCTATAGCTCCCTGCACGAGTCAGTGTGTTTCTGTGTAAGTCACACGTGGAAACAGCATGCATTAAGGCTGCCTCCCATTTAAAATCTATATAAAAACAACCACATTTCAAACGGAGGAGGATATTTTTTTTAAATAATGGACAGGAAGACTAAGCTCCAGGCCTTTCAGCAATGGCAGACTGTGGTTTGAGGAATGACAACAAATGAAAGGCCAGTAGTGACTACTCCCATTAGTAACTGAAGCTTTTTATATAAATCAATAATTTTTAAAATCTTTCAGGTAAATCTATTCAAGACGGCATTTAAAGAATCTAGGCTGACAATTCAGTGCAGTGCTGAGGGAGCGCTGCACTGTCGGAGGTGCCGTCTTTCGGATGAGACGTTAAACCGAGGCCCCGTCTGTTCTCTCAAGTGGACGTAAAAAATCCCATGGCACTATTTTGAAGAAGAGCAGGGGAGTTAGCCCTGGTGTCCAGGCTAATATTTATCTCTCAATCAACATCACTAAAACAGATTATCTGGTCATTATCACATTGCCGTTTGTGGAAGTTATTGGCTGCTGCATTTCCTACATTACAACAGTGACTACACTCCAAAAGTACTTCATTGGCTGTAAAGTGCTTTTGAGACGTCCAGTGATCATGAAAGCCGCTATATAAATCCAAGTCTTTTTTTTATATAACTATAACCATCACGTGCACAGATTTATTTATTAATATATGAAGGGAATAAATTTTAATTACATGCAGTGGGGATGAGAAAACACTTATTTTGCACAAACCAATTGAAAAAAAAAACTACTTTACTATTTCTCACAAACTTCTTTCCAAATTCTCAGTGATGTGCAAACAGCAATCTTGCAATATCTTAACCTCGATTGTGATAAATATCTCGGGAGATATGTTCATAATATTTATACGTGAACCCAGCATGTAACACAATGACAAAGCAACTTTTTCCTGGTTTTCTAGACAACTAAAGAAAAAAATAAAGATACAATTACAGAATGAGGCCCTCTTGTTCAGGGAAGATGATATCAAAGTCTCAAAAGGAAAAGTGTCCCAGTGCTGGATAATGACCTATTCATTAAAAGGGGGAAAATGAGTGAGAACCAAAAATCCCACATCTATGTTCAAAAATAATTCAAAATATACTGGCTAGTGTTCAAATTGTAGTAACATTAATTATACTGTGAGCAATGCCCTAAATGAAGCCTGCAGAACCACTGCACAATGCAATAGGTAACTTATGAAAACTACTGCCCAAAACAATCTCCTCGGATTCTTGCTGGGGTTCAGTTCCATAAACATCAAGCTCTCTCTAGCATCTCACCCCAGTAGCACTTTTCATGTGTGAGCCCAAACAGTAAATGCCGGCAGCCTATTTAACCATATAGAGCAACTGCCTGCACCCAACAACCACACACACACACACAATATCGAGCAGATATCACGGATAGTCATCCAGGGTGGAAACCTTGGCTGACGTCTCCCTCCACAACAAGACTCATCTTCTAATATGCTTTTTGTGTGGTCACTAAAGACAACAGTATAAAGAGTTTGGGGTGGATATTTCATACTCCTATTATAATTACACAAGAAGCTCAAAAGAAAATGTAAAATAGTTGCAGAATAACGAGGTGATCTGCTATAACCTACATTTTTCACCCTTCTTAAAAGTGGATTCAATTTGCAATGTTCTAAATCTTTCTATACAAAGAACAGGTTCACATGTCTTTTATCTAGTTACTGGTAAGCGAATTGCACACTGAAAATTCCATGAGACAAGTATCGCCTCTCCTTGAAATTAACTTTGAAAAATATAACTGCTCCCAAAGTATATTTTGAGCTAAAAATAAATATTCGTTCTGGGATGTGGGAGTCATTGGCAAGGCCAGCATTTATTGCCCATCCCTAATTGCCCTTGAGAAAATGGTGATGAGCCACATTCTTGAACCGCTGCAGTCCATGTGGCGAAGGTGCTGCCATAGTGCTGTTAGAGAGGGAGTTCCAAGATTTTGACCCAGCAACAATGAAGGAACGGCGATATACTTCCAAGTCAGGATGGTGCGTAACTTGGAGGGGAACTTGCAGGTGATGGTGCTCCCATGCGCCTGCTGCCCTTGTCCTTCTAGGTGGTAGAGGTTGCAGGTTTGGGAGTTGCTGCATAGAAACATAGAAAATAGGTGCAGGAGTAGGCCATTCGAGTCTGCACCACCATTCGATAAGATCATGGCTGATCATTTCTTCAGTACTCCTTTCCTGCTTTCTCTCCATACCCCTTGATTCCTTTAGCCATAAGGGCCATATCTAACTCCCTCTTGAATATATCCAATGAACTGGCATCAACAACTCTCTGCGGCAGGGAATTCCACAGGTTAACAACTCTCTGATACTCCCTTATACTGTGTCCCCTGGTTCTGGACTTCCCCAACATCGGGAACATTCTTCCTGCATCTCACCTGTCCAGATCCATCAGAATCTTATACGTTTCTATGAGATCCCCTCTCATCCTTCTAAACTCCAGTGTAGAAAGACCCAGTTGATCCAGTCTCTCCTCATATGTCAGTCCAGCCATCCCAGGAATCAGTCTGGTGAACCTTTGCTGCACTCCCTCAATAGCAAGAATCTTATAGATGGTACACACTGCAGCCACGGTGCACCGGTGGTGGATAGGGTGCCAATCAAGCGGGCTGCTTTGGCCTGGATGGTGTCGGGCTTCTGGAGTGTTGTTGGAGCTGCACTTATCCAGGCAAGTGGAGAGTATTCCATCACACTCCTGACTTGTTCCTTGTAGATGGTGGAAAGGCTTTGGGGAGTCAGGAGAGGAGACATTTGCTGCAGAATACCCAGCCTCTGACCTGCTCTTGTTGCCACAGTATGTGTGTGGCTGGTCCAGTTAAGTATCTAGTCAATGGTTGACCCCCTAGGATATTGATGGAGGATTATTCAGCGATAGTAATGCCACTGAATATCAAGTAGAGGTGGTTAGACTCTCACTTGTTGGAGATGGTCATTGCCTGGCACTTGTGGCGTGAATGTTACTTGCCACATAATCAGCCCAAGCTGGAATGTCATACCGGTTCTGCTGCATGTGGGCATGGATGGCTTCATTTTCTGAGGAGTTGCAAATGGAACTGAACACTGTGCAATCATCCGCGAACATCCCCACTTCTAACCTTGTGTTTTAAATTTGATCCATGGAACCATGTTGTAGTTTAAACTATAAAATTGATTAAATCACAAAAAGAATGGATAATCAGAGGTTAGCTTAATTATACCTGTATGACTAGAATAAATGTGATTATGCCAGTCTCTACTTCAACCGCTACTGTTTTTAACCAAAATCTGCAAGTCAATATTCTCAGACATAAAGTAGATTTTGGTATCTACATCTACTATAAATATTTCCAAAATAACCATAAAAACACCAGCACTAACTTCACATGTCCGACCCAACCGTTTCCAAATGTTAGTACATTATATATATGAGTGTCAGTGATAATAGAATATTTTCAGCATTTCCAGTTACTGCATCTCAGTGGTTCAGCAATACATACATTAGTATGCTTTCCTTTTCCATGTTCTAAATTTTTTAATTGTAACAGTTTGAACACAGCAAATGTAATAGTGAATTCCACATGGTCCTGGTGAGATAGGCCTAACACATAACAAGCACACCAAAAAAAAGTGGTTAATTTCAGGGCAAGTCCGCGAGTTCGATAACCATGGCAACACCCTAAACTATTCTTGTCCTATAATGCTCTATTTTTAGTGACATGAATAAGTATTTTTAATTGTGAAAAGAGTGTTTTATGCTTTATGCTGTGACAAACAAGTTAATGACAAATCACACATTTAACAACAAGCACAAGTAGCAAACAGGTCAGAAGGAAGCCATCATCATAGGCAGTCCTTCGAAATCGAGTAAGACTTGCTTCCACTCAAAAAGGGAGTTCTCAGGTGACTGTACAGTCCAATACGGGAATTACAATCTGTCACAGGTGGGACATACAGTGGTTGAAGGAAAGGGTGGGTGGGGAATCTGGTTTTCCGCACGGTCCTTCCGCTGTCCGAGATGAGACTCGAGGTGCTCAACGCCCTCCCGGATGCTCTTCCTCCACCTAGGGCGGTCTTGGGCCAGGGATTCCCAGGTGTCGGTGGGGATGTTGCACTTAATCGAGGCGGCTTTGAGGGTGTCCTTGAAACGTTTTCTCTGCACACCTGGGACTCGTCTGCCGTGTAAGATTTCCAAATAGAGCGCTTGCTTTGGGAGTCTTGTGTCAGGCATGTGGATGATGTGGCCTGCCCAACGGAGCTGGTCGAGCGTGGTCAGTGCTTCGATGCTGGAGATGTTGGCCTGATCGAGAACACTGACGTTGGTGCATCTGTCCTCCCAGGGGATTTGCAGGATCTTGCAAGAAGTAGAAATATGAAGGGAACCAAACAGTATAGAGTAAACTGAAAGAAACTTAGCAAGTAACACGAGACGGTGAAAGGGTGAACTCAGAGAGGGAGCAGGATTATTGGCAGAGTTGGGAGAGAACAACAACAGCCAGAGTTTTAAAAACAGATACAAGTTTTAGAGGCACTTTGAGTAAAGAAATGTTGCCCTGATATAAAGTTGTTTAAAATTTACTTTTCACTCATTTCTACTTATTTACCAGATTCCAGCGTCACTTAATATTTAATATACAGCAATGAGCTCTCTTATTCTCTCCATTCCAGACTTGAAAGCTTAAGCTTCAAATATAATTTCATAACTCATGCCCTTTGCCCTTGTAATTAATATTGTAACTCTTTTCTTGTCAGCATATCGTTTTGTACAGTGACCAAAACTGAACACACTAAATATGGATTGTAGCATTCTATTGCGGAGGTTTTTTTGTAATTGATTCAACAGACATGCCACACAAATGCAAAGCAATTATCATCTCCAAAAAGAGAGCCTAGCCATCTCCCTTCATCAGTAGTATTACCATTGTTGCATCGCCCGCCATCAACACCCTGGGGTAACCATTGACCAGAAACTCGACTGGACCAGCCACATGAATTCCATGCTATTACAGCAGGTCAGAGGCTAGGTATTCTGCAGCGAACAACCCACTTCCTGATTCCTCAAAGACTCACCACCATCTACAAGGCACAAGCCAGGGGTGTGATGGAATACTTTCCACTTGAAGTTGAAACAACACTCAAAAGGCTCGACACCATCTAGGACAAAGAAGTTGCTTGTTCAGCAGGTCATCCACTAACCCAAGTATCCACTCCCTTCATGACCGGCATTGTGTGGCTGCAGCGTGTACTACCTGTAACATGCACTGCAACAACCTGCCACGGCATCTTCAGCAGCACCTCCCAAACTCCACCACCTAGAACAAGTACAGCTGGTGCATGGGAGCATCACCTGCTCCAGGTTCCCCTCCAAGTCTAACAATATTGCAAGAGCACTTTCACAACACAGACTGCAACAGTTCAAAAACGAGGGCCCATTAAAACATTATACGAGCAACTTGGGACAAGCAATAAATACCAGCCTTGCCTACATCGCAAGAATGAATTAAAAACATTGGAAGGATCATATCTTCTATGATACCCAATGCCTTTCCAAGTCTCCCAATGCTAATTCTCCTCATTGCATACTTACAACCAAAGTCACCAGTTTGCAGTTACATCCTGGATCATGGAAAATGGACAGAATCACAGAATATGATTCCAAAAAACAACAGTAAAAATTGAGGAACATCTAACATAGTGGGCCCAAGCTTGCACATGATTCGCATCTGATTTTTAGGAGTAACTGGTGGAGAACGGACTATTTTAGAAATAGCAATTCTTCACATTTTTTTTTTCTGCAGTTCCAGTCAGGTAGAACAGTTCTAGTTTAGAACAGAATTTTTTCTTCAAAAGGGGGCGTGTCCGGCCACTGACGCCTGATTTGAAAGTTTCCACAGTGAAAATGTACTCCAAACTAAAGTAGAATGGCGCCAGTGAAGATTTTTGTAGAACTGAAAAAACCTGTTCTACACATTAAAAAATCAGGCGCAGGTTACAAATTAGGCGCCCAGAACGAGGTGGGGGGGGAAGGGAACTCATTAAATTTGACAATAAATCCTTACTTATACTTCTACAAATATTATACAAATAAATCCAACCTGAATAAACATTTATAAGCCAAGAAAAGATTAAATAAACCATCTTCCTACCTGTGTGAAAGTGCTTCAGCCAGGGAGAATTCTGCAGCGTTCGTGCCGCTGAGAGAGGGAGGGAGAGAGAGAGAGGGAGAGAGAGGGAGGGAGAGCGGAGAGAGAGAGGGGGAGAAGGGAGGGAGAGAGAGAGAGGGGGAGAAGGGAGGGAGAGAGAGAGAGGGGGAGAAGGGAGGGAGAGAGAGAGAGGGGGAGAAGGGAGGGAGAGAGAGAGAGGGGGAGAAGGGAGGGAGAGAGAGAGAGGGGGAGAAGGGAGGGAGAGAGAGAGAGGGGGAGAAGGGAGGGAGAGAGAGAGAGGGGGAGAAGGGAGGGAGAGAGAGAGAGGGGGAGAAGGGAGGGAGAGAGAGAGAGGGGGAGAAGGGAGGGAGAGAGAGAGAGAGAGGGAGAAGGGAGGGAGAGAGAGAGAGGGGGAGAAGGGAGGGAGAGAGAGAGAGGGGGAGAAGGGAGGGAGAGAGAGAGAGAGAGAGAGAGAGAGGGGGAGAGAGAGAGAGAGAGAGAGGGAGGGAGAGAGAGAGAGAGAGAGAGAGAGGGGGAGAAGGGAGGGAGAGAGGGGGAGAAGGGAGGGAGAGAGAGAGAGAGAGAGAGGGGGAGAAGGGAGGGAGAGAGAGAGAGGGGGAGAAGGGAGGGAGAGAGAGAGAGGGGGAGAAGGGAGGGAGAGAGAGAGAGGGGGAGAAGGGAGGGAGAGAGAGAGAGGGGGAGAAGGGAGGGAGAGAGAGAGAGGGGGAGAAGGGAGGGAGAGAGAGAGAGGGGGAGAAGGGAGGGAGAGAGAGAGAGGGGGAGAAGGGAGGGAGAGAGAGAGAGGGGGAGAAGGGAGGGAGAGAGAGAGAGGGGGAGAAGGGAGGGAGAGAGAGAGAGGGGGAGAAGGGAGGGAGAGAGAGAGAGGGGGAGAAGGGAGGGAGAGAGAGAGAGGGGGAGAAGGGAGGGAGAGAGAGAGAGGGGGAGAAGGGAGGAGAGAGAGAGAGAGGGGAAGAAGGGAGGGAGAGAGAGAGAGAGGGGGAGAAGGGAGGGAGAGAGAGAGAGGGGGGAGAAGGGAGGAGAGAGAGAGAGGGGGAGAAGAGGGGAGAGAGAGGGAGGGGGAGAGAGGGAGGAGGGAGAGAGAGGAGGGGAGGAGAGAGAGGGGAGAGCAGAGCGGGTGTCGGGTCAGCCGTCGGGGGGCAGCGGGTGTTGGGTCGGGGGGGGGGGGGGGAGGGAGAGCGGGTGTCGGGTCGGGGTGGGGGGAGCGGGTGTCGGGTCGGGGAGCGGGCCTCGGGTCGGGGGGGAGAGAGAGCGGGTGTCGGGTGGGGGCGGGGGAGAGGGTCTCGGGCGGGGCGGGGGGGGGGGCGAGTGTCGGGTCTGGTCGGGCGGGGAGCAGGAGCTGGCCGTGGGAGGAGCCTCATTCACACAGCCCCAGTGAGGCCACTGGGCCAGGGCTAGGGGCTGCGTGCTTCGGGCCCCTCCCACACAGTTCGGCGCCTGGAGCTACTGCACTTGCGTGCCGACTGTAGCGCGCATGTGCAGAGGTCCCGGTACAGTTTTCAGCGCAGGGACCTGGCTCCGCCCTCCCCCACAGCTCGTGCCGGCTGCGCCGAGTGCCACAGGACCTGTAAGTCGGTGGAGAATACCGAGGATTTTTTTAGGCGCCGTTTTAGGCGCGAAAAACGGGCGCCCAGCTCGGAGGGGCGCCCGTTTTTTTTCTTGTGGAAACTTGGGCCCAATGAAACAGAATGTTCTGGCTTGTGTTTACAACTAATTAAAAATTCCACATAACAAAAATTGAATGACTTTTTCAGTCACCAGACAACTGCTTATGACATGTCTTTTCAGTCAATATATATGCAATACTTGACATTTATCAGTTAAATTGCATATGCCACTTGTCTGCCCCATTTTGTAGTCAATCTAAATCCTTTCATTAATCATTACATCCCCAACTTTACTGCTCTCCCTACTTTTTTTGTCATGAACAAATTTGATTATTTCAGTATCCAGGCAATTTCTGAACATCAGGGGTCCAAGCAGAACTTTACTCAACAAGTATCCCCCAGTAAGTTGTACAGTCCTCAGGCATCCTTGGATTAATCCAGCTTCTTATTCAGTCCCATTCTCTGCTCTAGATTCCCATAGCTTTCAAGTTAATTGGAAGTTTTCATGGGAGGACGCGGTCAAAAGATTTTCAATAGTCCAAATAGGCGGGAGCGGCCTATAAAAGGCCCAGCGGGAGCTCGAGAGCCAGCGGCAGTTGGTGAGAGGCGGGAGCGCCCTATAAAAGGCGTACCGGTGCAGCTACAGCGGGAGAGAAAGCAAAAAAGTAGAAAGGAATCAAAAAGTAACGTCACAGCCAATGGGGTAAGTGATTGGCTGGTGAGTAGCTTTTCTTTTTATTTTTATATCTAAGTAAACTGTAACATTGTTATTACCAATTTAAGTGTATCTAAGGGTTAAGGCATGACAGGAGAGCTCGGTCACGTGATATGCTCCTCCTGTGCCATGTGGGAACTCAGGGACGCTGCCGGTGACCCTGACGACTACGTGTGTAAGAAGTGTATCCGCCTCCATCTCCTGACGGACCGCGTTGCGGAATTGGAGCTGAAGGTGGATTCACTCTGGAGTATCCACGATGCTGAGAATGACATAAGTGGCACGTGTAGTGAGTTGGTCTTACCGCATGAGAAGGATCCACAGCCAGCTAGGGAATGGAAGACCAGCAGGAAGAGTAGTACAAAGAAGGTAGTGCAGGGGTCCCATCTGGTCATCCCCCTGCAAAACAGATACACTGCTTTGAGTGCTGTTGAGGGAGATGACTCATCAGGGGAGAGCAGCAGCAGCCAAATTCATGGCACCTTGGCTGGCTCTGTTGTACAGGAGGGCATAAAAAAGAGTGGGAGAGCGATAGTGATTGAATCCCCTATCATAAAGGGGAATAGATAGGCGTTTCTGCGGCCGCAATCGAGACTCCAGGATGGTATGTTGCCTCCCTGGTGCAAGGGTCAAGGATGTCTCCGAGTGAGTGCAGGACATTCTAAAAAGGGAGGGAGAACAGCCAGTTGTCGTGGTGCACATTGGTACCAACGACATAGGTTTAAAAAAAAAGGGATGAGGTCCTACGAGACGAATTTAAGGAGCTAGGAGTTAAATTAAAAAGTAGGACCTCAAAAGTAGTAATCTCGGGATTGCTATCAGTGCCACGTGCTAGTCAGAGTAGGAATCGCAGGATAGCGCAGATGAATACGTGGCTTGAGCAGTGGTGCAGCAGGGAGGGATTCAAATTCGTGGGGCATTGGAACAGGTTCTGGGGGAGGTGGGACCAGTACAAACTGGACGGTCTGCACTTGGGCAGGAACGGAACCAATGTCCTAGGGGGAGTGTTTGCTAGTGCTGTTGGTGAGGAGTTAAACTAATATGGCAGGGGGATGGGAACCAATACAGGGAGACAGAGGGAAACAAAAAGGAGACAAAAACAAAAGACAGAAGAGAGATGAGTAAAAGTGGAGGGCAGAGAAACCAAAGGCAAGAAACAAAAAGGGCCACTGAATATAAAAGGGCTGCAGGAGGGGTAAAAACTAAAAATCATGGTTTAAAAACTAGTATTAAAACACTCTACCTAAATGCACGCAGCATTCGAAATAAAGTAAATGAGTTGACGGCACAAATCATTACAAATGGGTATGATTTGGTGGCCTTTACAGAAACATGGTTGCAAGGTGGCCAAGACTGGGAATTAAACATACAGGGGTATCTGACGATTCAGAAAGATAGGCAAGAAGGGAAAGGAGGTCGGGTAGCTCTGTTAATAAAGGATATCAGGGCAGTTGTGAGGGATGACATTGGCTCCAATGAACAAAATGTTGAATCATTGTGGGTGGAGATTAGAGATAGTAAGGGGAAAAAGTCACTGGTTGGCATAGTTTATAGGCCCCCAAATAATAACTTCACGGTGGGGCGGGCAATAATCAAGGGAATAATGGAGGCATGTGAAAAAGGAACGGCAGTAGTCATGGGGGATTTTAACCTACATATCGATTGGTCAAATCAAATCGCAGGGGGTAGCCTGGGGGAGGAATTCATAGAATGCATACGGGAATGTTTCTTAGAACAGTATGTAACAGAGCCTACAAGGGAGCAAGCCATCTTGGATCTGGTCCTGTGTAACGAGACAGGAAAAATAAACGATCTCCTCGTAAAAGATCCTCTCGGAATGAGTGATCACAATATGGTTGAATTTGTAATAGATTGAGGATGAGGAAGGTGTGTCAGAAACGAGCGTACTATGCTTAAACAAAGGGGACTACAGTGGGATGAGGGCAGAGTTGGCTAAAGTAGACTGGAAACGAGGACTAAACGGTGGCACAATTGAGGAACAGTGGAGGACTTTTAAGGAGCTCTTTCATAGTGCGCAACAAAAATATATTCCAGTGAAAAAGAAGGGCGGCAAGAGAAGGGATAACCAGCCGTGGATAACCAAGGAAATAAAGGAAAGTATCAAATCAAAGACCAATGCGTATAAGATGGCCAAGGTTAGTGGGAAACTAGAGGATTGGAAAAATTTTAAGCAACAGTAAAGAATGACTAAAAAAGCAATAAAGATAGGGAAGATAGATTACGAAGGTAAACTTGCGCAAAACATAAAAACAGATAGTAAAAGCTTTTACAGATATATAAAACGGAAAAGAGTGACTAAAGTAAATGTTGGTCCCTTAGAAGATGAAAAGGGGGATTTAATAATGGGAAATGTGGAAATGGCCGACACCTTAAACAATTATTTTGCTTCCGTCTTCACAGTGGAAGACACAAATACCATGCCAAAATTTGCAGGCCACAGGAATGTGGGAAGGGAGGACCTTGAGACAATCACTATCACTAGAGGGGTAGTGCTGGACAGGCTAATGGGACTGAAGGTAGACAAGTCCCCTGGTCCTGATGAAATGCATCCCAGGGTATTAAAAGAGATGGCAGAAGTTATAGCATTCGTTATAATCTACCAAAATTCTCTGGACTCTGGGGAGGTACCAGCAGATTGGAGAGCAGCTAATGTAACGCCTCTGTTTAAAAAAGGGGGCAGACAAAAGGCAGGTAACTATAGGCCGGTTAGTTTAACATCTGTACCGGGGAAAATGCTTGAAACTATTAAGGAAGAAATAGCGGGATATCTGGATAGGAATAGTGCAATCAAGCAGACGCAGCATGGATTCATGAAAGGGAAATCATGTTTAACTAACTTACTGGAATTCTTTGAGAATATAACGAGCATGGTGGATAGAGGTGTACCGATGGATGTGGTGCATTTAGATTTCCAAAAGGCATTCGATAAGGTGTCACACAAAAGGTTACTGCAGAAGATAAAGGTACGCGGAGTCAGAGGAAATGTATTAGCATGGATAGAGAATTGGCTGGCGAACAGAAAGCAGAGTCGGAATAAATGGGTCCTTTTCCGGTTGGAAATCAGTGGTTAGTGGTGTGCCACAGGGATCAGTGCTGGGACCACAACTGTTTACAATATACACAGATGACCTGGAAGAGGGGACAGAGTGTAGTGCAACAAAATTTGCAGATGACACTAAGATTAGTGGGAAAGCGGGTTGTGTAGAGGACACAGAGAGGCTGCAAAGGGATTTGGGTAGGTTAAGCGAATGGGCTAAGGTTTGGCAGATGGAATACAATGTCGGAAAGTGTGAGGTCATCCACCTTGGGGAAAAAAAAAACAGTAAAAGGGAATATTATTTGAATGGGGAGAAATTACAACATGCTGTGGTGCAGAGGGACCTGGGGGTCCTTGTGCATGAAACTCTTTTAGGAGTAAACAAAAAACATTAAACCGTGCCCCCCGATCTGGGGGAAACACCAAAATCCCAAAAGGTTAGTTTGCAGGTGCAGCAGGTAATCAGGAAGGCAAATGGAATGTTGGCCTTCATTGCGAAAGGGATGGAGTACAAAAGCAGGGATGTCTTGCTGCAACTGTACAAGGTATTGGTGAGGCCGCACCTGGAGTACTGCGTACAGTTTTGGTCACCTTACTTAAGGAAGGATATAATAGCTTTGGAAGGGGTACAGAGACGATTCACTAGGCTGATTCCAGAAATGAGGGGGTTACCATATGATGATAGATTGAGTAGACTGGGTCTTTACTCCTTGGAGTTCAGAAGGATGAGGGGTGATCTTATAGAAATATTTAAAATCATGAAAGGGATAGACAAGATAGAGGCAGAGAGGTTGTTTCCATTGGTGGGAGAGACTAGAACTAGGGGGCACAGCCTCAAAATACGGAGGAGCCAATTTAAAACCGGAGTTGAGAAAGAATTTCTTCTCCCAGAGGGTTGTGAATCTGTGGAATTCTCTGCCCAAGGAAGCAGTTGAGGCTAGCTCATTGAATGTTTTCAAGTCAAAGATAGATAGATTTTTAACCAATAAGGGAATTAAGGGTTACAGGGAGAGGGCAGGTAAGTGGAGCTGAGTCCACGACCAGATCAGCCATGATCTTATTGAGTGGCGGAGCAGGCTCGAGGGGCTAGATGGCCTACTCCTGTTCCTAATTCTTATGTTCTTATAATTGGAATGCAAGATATTCTCTCTTAGAATATCCTCAAAGATTTATGAGCAAGGAACTTCCTCTGCTACATTGCTATAGAAAATACTTCCTCCATCCTGCTCCTTAAAATAGATTCCATTATTTTACTTGCTATTGACATTAAAACTACGAAGGGTCTAAACACAACCAAGATATGCTTTTAGAGATGAGCACCTGACGGTCAGTATCTCAAAAAGCCTCTATTCAGTTAAAGAAAAAGAAACTTGCATTTATAAGGAGAACTTACACAAATATTTCACAAACTCCAAGATGTCACAAAGCACTTTACAGCCAGTGAATTACTTTTGAAGTGATAGTGTGGAATATGGGGAAAGTGCAGGAAGGTGCAGCTGAAAAAAGGAGGGAAGAGAGAAAACAGGGAATTATAGACCGGTCAGCCTGACATCGGTAGTGGGTAAAATGATGGAATCAATTATTAAGGATGTCATAGCAGTGCATTTGGAAAGAGGTGACATGATAGGTCCAAGTCAGCATGGATTTGTGAAAGGGAAATCATGCTTGACAAATCTTCTGGAATTTTTTGAGGATGTTTCCAGTAGAGTGGACAAGGGAGAACCAGTTGATGAGGTATATTTGGACTTTCAGAAGGCGTTCGACAAGGTCCCACATAAGAGATTGATGTGCAAAGTTAGAGCACATGGGATTGGGGGTAGTGTACTGACATGGATTGAGAACTGGTTGTCAGACAGGAAGCAAAGAGTAGGAGTAAATGGGTACTTTTCAGAATGGCAGGCAGTGACTAGTGGGGTACCGCAAGGTTCTGTGCTGGGGCCCCAGCTGTTTACACTGTACATTAATGATTTAGATGAGGGGATTAAATGTAGTATCTCCAAATTTGCGGATGACACTAAGTTGGGTGGCAGTGTGAGCTGCGAGGAGGATGCTGTGAGGCTGCAGAGCGACTTGGATAGGTTAGGTGAGTGGGCAAATGCATGGCAGATGAAGTATAATGTGGATAAATGTGAGGTTATCCACTTTGGTGGTAAAAACAGAGAGACAGACTATTATCTGAATGGTGACAGATTAGGAAAAGGGGAGGTGCAAAGAGATTTGGGTGTCATGGTACATCAGTCATTGAAGGTTGGCATGCAGGTGCAGCAGGCGGTTAAGAAAGCAAATGGCATGTTGGCCTTCATAGCAAGGGGATTTGAGTACAGGGGCAGGGAGGTGTTGCTACAGTTGTACAGGGCATTGGTGAGGCCACACCTGGAGTATTGTGTACAGTTTTGGTCTCCTAACCTGAGGAAGGACATTCTTGCTATTGAGGGAGTGCAGCGAAGGTTCACCAGACTGATTCCCGGGATGGCGGGACTGACCTATCAAGAAAGACTGGATCAACTGGGCTTGTATTCACTGGAGTTCAGAAGAATGAGAGGGGACCTCATAGAAGCATATAAAATTCTGACGGGGTTAGACAGGTTAGATGCAGGAAGAATGTTCCCAATGTTGGGGAAGTCCAGAACCAGGGGTCACAGTCTAAGGATAAGGGGTAAGCCATTTAGGACCGAGATGCGGAGGAACTTCTTCACCCAGAGAGTGGTGAACCTGTGGAATTCTCTACCACAGAAAGTTGTTGAGGCCAATTCACTAAATATATTCAAAAAGGAGTTAGATGAGGTCCTTACTGCTAGGGGGATCAAGGGGTATGGCGAGAAAGCAGGAATGGGGTACTGAAGTTGAATGTTCAGCCATGAACTCATTGAATGGCGGTGCAGGCTAGAAGGGCCGAATGGCCTACTCCTGCACCTATTTTCTATGTTTCTATCAGCCATGATCTTATTGAATGGTGGAGCAGGCTTGAAGGGTCGCATGGTCTACTCCTATTTCTTGTGTGTAATCACTATTGTTTGGTAGACAAATGCAGCAGATAATGCGCACACAGCAAGGCTCATTTGTTTTGCTAGTGTTGGCTGACAGATGTTGAATGTTGCCCAGAATATTGGGGAAACATCCTGCTCTTCTTAGAAAACATGCCATGCGTTCTTTCACACCCATCTGACCATACAGGCAAGATCTCAGTTTAATATCTCATCCACTGCACCCCTGACTATTGCACTGAGTTGTCAGCCTTGTTATACTTAAAAGTTCTGAAAAGCGCTTTAGGATTACAAACTTCTGATTCAGAGGCGAGTCTACCACTGAGCCAAGTTGACACTTTGTGTTCGACTGTTGCAATCCCATAATCAAATGGCAGATGAGAAGTGAGAAGAGCAAGCACCCAACACATTCATGTCTTTTTTTTTTAATTACAAAGTCTGTGGCTTTTATATTTACCATATCAAAGCGATTCCTAATACATATTGCTCACCTCCTTTCCCCACCTCTTAAAAATGATTTAGTCAAAGCAAAAGTTAGTGACTTCTCAAGAGAAACAAGCTGTAGTTAAGTTTAATTTGTAAATTACGATTTGCACTGCATTTCGAATTCCCCGGTCATGATGTAAACCAGAGTATTCTGTCTATTTAAATCATAATAGTTTCGAACAAACTTTATAATTAGGCCCAAAGCTTTAGATAAATTCCATATAAAACATCAACCAACATTGACCATTAATGTTGTAGATTTTAATGGTTTTAATGTGGAGGTTATGGGATAAAATGTGGCATTAAACTGGCAACAAAACACAAGGGCTACAAGGCAATATTTAGAATATTCTTACTGTATGTGTATGATAACTGGATCATTTACAGTTGCACAGAAAACTAGGGGTTATGTTACTGGATGAGTAATCCAAAGGTCTGGACTAATGATCTGGAGAGACGAGTACAAATCCCACCACTGCAGCTGGGGAATTCAAATTCAATTAATTAATAAACCTGGAACTATCAGTAATTGTGACCATGAAATGACCGGATTGTCATAAAAACCAATCTGGTTCACTAATGTCCTTTAGGGAAGGAAATCTGCCATCGTTACCCAATCTGGTCTATAAAAGTGACTTCAAACCCACAGCAATGTGGTTGACTGTTAACTGCATTCTGAAATGGATTAGCCAAATTAGGGATAAGCAGTAAGTGCTGGCCTTGGCGGCAACGTCCACTTTCCATAAATTATTTTTTTTTAAGTTCAAATGATAGAAGGATTGATTGCCTAAAGACCAATCTTTAAAAAAAAATCTGTCATCTCAACTGACACATCGGGGCATGATACTTGTGACAGAAAAAAGTGACAAAAGATGATTCACCATGGCACGACAAAGCACGTCGTATCCAGCTAACTGAAGAAAAGCGAACACAAAGGAAATGAAGGCAAGATCAGCCCTTAGGTTAATCCGACATATGTTGTCATGTGTATTGGAAAACATTGTTCACCAATATCAGGGTTCACAGTCATAGGAGAACATGTATTTATTGGAGGAATCAAAAGCGGTTATCAACAACGAACAACCCATCACCATCAGATTATAATATAACTTCAAAGACAACCAGCAGGCAACAAAGATTCTGTCGAACTGCTTCACTGTAACAGCACTTCCTTTTAGAAGTAAAACTGCACGGCTTATTATAAATTCTTCAGCACTCACTGAACACGCCTCATTTTTTTGAAAAATCGGAATTACATGATGAAATGTTGTAGAAGTTGAAATAGCAGCAAAGAGTACGACTCAGACTGTTTACAATAAAACTGACCACCTGTAACTCAACAGCTTTCATTTTCAAAATACGAACAGGAAGTTTAATGAAGAGCAATCAGCCACTTAGCAGCAGGTTAACCTGACGAATGTGTACAATCCCCTGTGTTAAAACCTCCCCAAAATACGCAAGTAGGCTGCGCGTCTTGGGAGTAACGCTTACTAGTTTGTGTGTACACCTGGCCTATTCCATTCGAGGTCACCATCCCGCCTACTTCCCCCTCTGTCGCCGCGGGAGGGCTTGAACGGGGTCGGGTGCCTGGGCCTCTGCCCTTGTGCTCTTTCAGCCTTGCCTTTACCTCGAACATCAGCCCCAGCAGAATCACCATTGCGACGCACGACACGATATCCGCATGGTTCTGGATCACGAACTCATGGCTGAAGACGGCAGGATTTTTGCTTTTCTTCCTCAGACCCATGATGGCTGACGATCAAAACTACTTTTTATTTTTCACCTCCCCTTCTCCAAACTGAAACGCAAACAAAAATAAAACACACACACAAAAAAAACCTTCCCCTCGCTCTCTCTCTTTCTTTCTTTCTCGGCTCTTTTGACGTTAACCAAGCCACGTCCTCGTTGCTCCGACTCCCACAACTGCACGGCGCTGACGCTGCTCGGCTGACAGCTTCGCCGACCCATTCCCGACGCCTACACACTTTGATTGACAGCCGCGCCGACCAATCGCAGCGCGAGACTGTCTCGCCCTCCCACCCCCTAACGGCCTCTTTTGGGCGTGCTGACAACCCCCTCCCTCCCTCGCGGTGATTGTTCTCTGATCGACGGCCCGCTCGGCCACTCAGAATGGCCGGTTGCTTTCTTGGGCTGACGTTGACAGCCAATCAGACACGCGGAGGGTGGGACGAGTGAACCGTTCGTTGTTCTGCGCAAGTGCAAATGGCTTCTGGCCAGGCTGCCAGGTGAAGCGTCAACTGTCAAGTCGTTCCCAGGAAAGGTGTTGTCTGTGAGTCTCTCACTGGTGATGTGGCTGTCCATTTAGTAGGTATTTACGGCATAGATCATACTAAATGAACAATATAAAACAATGAGGTGGTGGCAATAACTTTTCCATTTGTAGCTATTTTCTTTTGTTCAATTTGAGACTCCCTTTCAAATAACATTAACTAAAATTAAATACATTTACATTTCACTCAAAAGTGAATCCACTCATTTTTGGACATTTTTGAACCAACTTGCATTTGAATAGTGCCATTAGCACAGACTTCAAAACTATGCCCCTTTACTTGCTAACAGCAACAGTATTGCTAAATGATTCCACATTCTGAAATTGTCAAGCTTCATCTGTATATTCCTGCAGATGTGTTCACAGAAGTATTACTGTTGAAACATGTAACCTCCCAATTTGTAAGAAGTGATTTTCTACTTGTGATACCAAAGAAATCCAGGGCACTGTGACCTGTTCTGAAGTCTTGGCCTTCTTTATTGCCAATAGATGCTGTACTGAACACATACTGGGTACTTAAAAGAGAAGTAACTCAATCTGTAAGCATATGTTAATTACTTATTCAGAGACCACTAGTTTCTTTTCAACAAAAATAAACTTTTATGTTTGAAAACTTTTTACTGTATTAATCCAACCTGTTTTATGCCAAGTAAAACAGATGCACTGGCATGATGTAGAGAGAACAGGATTACATGGCAGCATGTCTGCTTTAAAACATTGGGTTTGGTGTTTAAGATTTTGTTAAAAATTGACCATTAGCCAGTGCTGACTTTTTCAATTTGCTGAGTAGTTCTCTTTGGATGGTTTGTACATTTAAAAGTGCTGTATAAATGAATATTGTAGTGTAAGCTGATTAGTGAAATATTACTTGGTATACAAACATATTGCAGCACAGAATAGTTTGACAAAAGCAAAATACTGTAAATGCTGGAATCTGAAATAAAAACAGAAAATGCTGGAAATCTCAGCAGATCAAGCAGCATCTGTGGAGAGCAAGCAGAGTTAACGTTTCGGGTCGATGACCCTTCGTCAGAATAGTTTGACATGGGAACATGCCAGAGACATCTCCTTTCACAGACTTCCCCAGTCTTGGCTGAGCTGTCAAAGAGGTAAGTGGAGGCTGAGAGTATCCCTGATAGGAAGGGAAAATTGGGTGAGTTACTGCAACCTGTTGCTTTGTGTGGGATTGTTTAAACCAGGAGTGTCCAAGCTTTTTGTCTTTGAGGCCACAAAGGCACATGTTACAGCCTTGTGGGCCATGTATAATGTTCAAATCAATACTGCTGTTAATTTGAATATGTGTCATAACAGATCCACGTGTCTGATTTATAATTTAATCACCAATGGCTCCACTAAGAACAGCTTCTTCTAAACCACAGTCCATGAAATTCTATCAGCATACAAGAAATAGAAGTGCAAGTACAACAGAGTTGCTCAGACTTTGTAGCTGGTTGGATATGGACCATGATCTGTAGTTTGGGCACTTCAGCCTAGGTTTCTTTGCCCCCTACTGCAGTTTTTCAGTGAATCACAGACAGCTGAGAATGTGAAATTACTACAGTTAAGGAAGGCCACCCCTCATAGCACGCTCCCCTGTAAGTCAGAAGGTTGTGGGTTCAAGTCCCACTCCAGAGATTTGAGCACAAAAATCTAGGCTGACACTCCAGGGCAGTAGTAAGGGAGTTCTGCACTGTTGGAGGTACCATCCTTTGATGAGACATTAAACCGAGGCCCTGTCTTCTCACTCAGGTGAACATAAAATATCCCATGGCACAATGTTGAAGAAGAGCAGGGGAGTTATCCCTGATGTCCTGGCCAATATTTATCCCTCAATCAATATCATTCGAACAGATTATTTGGTCATTATGACATTGCTGTCTGTGGGAGCTTGCTGTGCACAAATTGGCTGCCACATTTCCTACATTACAACAGTGATTACACTTCAAAAGTACTTCATTGGCTGTGAAGTGCTTTGGGACGTCATGAGGTTGTGAAAGGCGCTATATAAATGCAAGTCTTTTTTCATATGAAAGTTAGAGAACTAAGTTCCCTGCTGTATTTCTTGTAATTTGCATCTTTTGCATGATGGATGTCTATTCAGACTGTGCTCAATTAAGTCACTCACTGGCAGGGTTTCAGGGCTTATACACAGCTGGGTTAGTGATAGTGCCATGGAATTTGATTTTAGTGATAACTGCTTACAGCGATCATTTGGTTGCATTGATCAATCTGCAACCCATATGTTTCTGTGTGGTTCCTTTCATTTGTAATCAGTGGAATTTAGTCATTTGGTCATTCTTTCAACAAATTGCAAATTGTTTTATCATGCTGAAAGTTACAGCACAGTTAATCTGCTTGAGTTTTTAAAAAAATCTCTCTCGGGGTGTGGGTGTCACTGACATATATTGCCCATCCCTAGTTGTCCTGAAAAGGTGGGAGTGGGCCGCCTTCTTGAACTTCTACAGTTCGTGTAGTGAAGGTGCTCCTCCAATGATATTAGGTAGGAAGTTCCATGTTTTTTTACCCAGCAATGATGAAAAATATATGTCCAAATCAGGATGGTGTGTGACTTGGAGGGGAATTTGATGGTGACAGTGTTCCTGAGCACCTTCTGCCCTTGACCGAGCTGGTGGAGTTTGAGTTTGGGAGATGCTGCTGAAAAAGTTGCTGCAGTGCATCCTGTAGGCAGTACACTGCTTCATTGTTGAAGGAATTGTGAATGGAGCTGAATACTGAGCAATCTTTAGCAAACAGCCACACTTCTGACCTTATGGAGGGTAGGTCATGGATGAAGCAGCTGAGGTCGTTGGGCCCAGGATGCTGCCCTGATGTCCTGGGACTGAGATAATTGACCTCCAACAACCACAGCTATCTTCCTTTGTGCCAGGTATGACGACAATCAATGGCGCGATTTCCCCCTGATCCCCATTAACATCAGTTTTTTCTGGCTCCTTGGTGCCACACTCGGTCAAAAGCTGCCTTAATGTCAAGGGCAGTAACTCTCGCCTCACTTCTGAAATTCCAGTTCTTGTGTTCATGTTTGGATCAAGGCTGTAATGAGGTCTAGAGCTGTATGTTCCTTGTGCAAACAAAACTGAGCACCATTGAGCAGTTTATTGGTGATTAAGTGCTGTTTGAAAGCACTGTTGATGACCCCTTCCATCACTTTGTTGTTAATTGCGAGTAGGCTGATTAGGGCATGAATTGGCTGGGTTGGATTTTTCCTGTGTTTTGTGGACAGGACCAACCTGGGCAATTTTCCATATTGCCGAGTAGATGCCAGTTTTGTAGCTGTACTGGAACAGCTTGGCTAGGGGCACAGTTAATTGTGGAGCACAGGTCTTCAGCACTACAGCTGGGATGTTATCGAGGCCCACAGCCTTTGAAGTGTCCAGTGCATTAGCCTATTCTTGATGTCACGTAGAGTGAAACAAATTGTCTGAAGACTGACATCTGTGATGGTGGTGACCAATGTTCCCTTTAGGCTACGCGGCCGCACAACGTTCTGCAGCTCCCACACAGCCGGCTCACCGGCTTTTAAATAGGAAAAACCACATATGCGTAGTATTTTGAACAGGCCGTGCAGCCCCATAAAGGGGCCACACATCCAAAAAAAATGAACGGGACCATTAGTAGTGACCTCATGAGGAGGCTAAGTAGAATTGTCCATTTGCCACTTCTGGCTGACGATGGTTCTAAACACAAAAATTAGCATCATCTAATGGAAGCTGAGTTGCTTGCAGCCTAAATCCTGGATGATCTGCAACTCCTTACTAGCCCCCGAGTCTCAGTGCATTAGCCTATTCACTCTCCCCCTTGTCTTCAAGTCTGAATGTTCTACCTTGTCCACTTGAGTCCTTATGTGCTGCCTCTTCCCACCCTTCTGAGTCTTAAAGTGTCAGCTGTGGCTCAGTGGGTAGCTCTCTTGTCTCTGAGTTCGAAGGTTGTGGGTTCAAGTCCCACTCCAGAAACTTAAGCACAAAAAAATCTAGGCTGACACTCCAGTGCAGTGCTGAGCGAGTGCTACACTATTGGAGGTGCCATCTTCGAATGAGACGTTAAACCGAGGTCCCGTCTGCTCTCTCAAGTGGATGTAAAAGATCCCAAGGTACAATTTCGAAGAAGAGCAGGGGAGTTATCCCCGGTGTCCTGGCCAATATTTATCCCTCAATCAACATAACAAAAGCAGATTAGCTGGTCATTATCACATTGCTGTTTGTAGGAGCTTGCTTGTACGCAAATTGGCTGCTGTGTTTCCTACATTACAACAGTGACTACACTCCAAAAAGTACTTCATTGGCTGTAAAGTGCTTTGAAACGTTTGGTGGTCATGAAAGGCGCTATATAAATACAAGTTTTTCTTCCTTTTCTTTTTAAACCTCGACCTTTCCGGACCTGTCCCTTCAATTCTCATGCTCTGCTACTCCTCAGCTGCTCAACTATTCACCCACTTGAGTCCAGATGATCTGCCTCTCCCCACCCACCTGCCTGAGTCCCTGTTCTCTGGCTTTCTTCACCCAACTTACTGTGGAGCAAGTTCATTTAAAAACAAAATGTGCTGTTCGGTGAGCAGAATACACATTGTTGAATGTGTAATTATCAGCTGATGATATATTCAACAAGCATTCTGCCACTTGGCATTTTAAAGATACTCCTGTTCAAAATGAGGCTCTAAATGTTTAAAATGCAACTGCACGGATCATGTGTTGTTGAACATAAAAACATAGAAAATAGGTGCAGGAGTAGGCCATTCGGCCCCTCGAGCCTGCACCGCCATTCAATAAGATCATGGCTGATCATTCCCTCAGTACCCCTTTCCTGCTTTCTCTCCATACCCCTTGATCCCCTTAGCAGTAAGGGCCATATCTAACTCCCTCTTGAATATATCCAATGAACTGGCATTGACAACTGTCTGCGGCAGGGAATGCCATAGGTTAACTACTCTCTGTGTGAAGAAGTTTCTCCGCATCTCAGGCCTAAATGGCCTATCCCTTATCCTAAGACTATGTCCCCTGGTTCTGGACTTCCCCAACATCGGGAACATTCTTCCCGCATCTAACCTGTCCAGTCCCGTCAGAATCATATACGTTTCTATGAGATCCCCTCTCATCCTTCTAAACTCCAGTGAATAGAGGCCCAGTTGATCCAATCTCTCCCCATATGACAGTCCAGCCATCCCCGGAATCAGTCTGGTTAATCTTCGCTGCACTCCCTCAACAGCAAGAACGTCCTTCCTCAGATTAGGAGACCAAAACTGAACACAATATTCCAGATGAGGCCTCACTAAGGCCCTGTACAACTGCAGCAAGACCTCCCTGCTCCTATACTCAAATCCCCTAGCTATGAAGGCCAACATACCATTTGCCTTCTTCACCGCCTGCTGTACCTGCATGCCCACTTTCAGTGACTGTTGAACCATGACACCGAGGTCTCGTTGCACCTCCCCTTTTCCTAATCTGCCACCATTCAGATAATATTCTGCCTTCGTGTTTTTGCCCCCAAAATGGAAAACCTCACATTTATCCACATTATACTGCATCTGCCATGCATTTGTCCACTCACCTAACCTGTCCAAGTCACCCTGCAGCCTCTTAGCGTCCTCCTCACAGCTCATGCCGCCACCCAGTTTAGTGTCATCCGCAAACTTGGAGATATTACAGTCAATTCCTTCATCTAAATCGTTAATATATATTGTAAAGAGCTGTGGTCCCAGCACTGAGCCCTGCGGCACTCCACTAGTCACTGCCTGCCATTCTGAAAAGGACCCGTTTATCCCGACTCTCTGCTTCCTGTCTGCCAACTAGTTCTCTATCCACCATGCGCTTTGATTTTGCACACCAATCTCTTGTGTGGGATCTTGTCAAAAGCCTTTTGAAAGTCCAAAACACCACATCCACTAGTTCTCCCTTGTCCACTCTGCTAGTTACATCTTCAAAAAACTCCAGAAGATTCGTCAAGCATGATTTCCCTTTCATAAATCCATGCTGACTTGGTCCAATCATGTCACTGCTTTCCAAATGCACTGCTATTTCATCCTTAATAATTGAGGATGAAACTACTGATGTCAGGCTAACCGGTCTATAATTACCCGCATTCTCTCTCCCTCCTTTTTTAAAAAGTGGTGTTACATTAGCTACCCTCCAGTCCATAGGGACTGATTCAGAGTCGATAGACTGTTGGAAAATGATCACCAATGCATCCACTATTTCTAGGGCCACTTCCTTAAGTACTCCGGGATGCAGACTATCAGGCCCCGGGGATTTATTGGCCTTCAATCCCATCAATTTCCCTAACACAATTTCCCGCCTAATAAGGATATCCTTCAGTTCCTCCTTCTCACTAGACCCACTGTCCCCAAGTACATTCAGAAGGTTAGTTGTGTCTTCCTTCGTGAAGACAGAACCGAAGTATTGGTTTAATTGGTCTGCCATTTCTTTGTTCCCCATTATAAATTCACCTGAATATGACTGCAAGGGATCTACGTTTGTCTTCTCTTCACATATTTATAGAAGCTTTTGCAGTCAGTTTTTATGTTCCCTGCAAGCTTCCTCTCATACTCTATTTTCCCCCTCTTAATTAAACCGTTAGTCCTCCTCTGTTGAATTCTAAATTTCTCCCAGTCCTCAGGTTTGTTGCTTTTTCTAGACAATTTATATGCCTCTTGGCTTTAACACGATACTTAATTTCCCTTGTTAGCCATGGTTGAGCCACCTTCCCCGTTTTATTTTTACTCCAGACAGGGATGTACAATTGCTGAAGTTCATCCATGTGATCTTTAAATGTTTGCCATTGCTTATCCACTGTTAACCCTTTAAGTATCCTTTACCAGTATATTCTAGCCAATTCACACCTCATACCATCGAAGTTACCTTTCCTTAAGTTCAGGACCCTAGTTTCCGAATTAACTGTGTCACTCTCCATCTTAATAAAGAATTCTACCATATTATGGTCACTCTTCCCCAAGGGGCCTCACACAACAAGATTGCTAATTAGTCACTTCTCATTACACATCACCCAGTCTAGGATGGCCTGCCCTCTAGTGGGTTCCTCGACATATTGATCTTGAAAACCATCCCTAATACACTCCAGGAAATCCTCATCCACCGCATTGCTACCAGTTTGGTTAGCCCAATCAATATGTAGATTAAAGTGGCCAATGGTTACTGCTGTACCTTTACTGCACACATCCCTTATTTCTTGTTTGATGCTGTCCCTAATCTCACTACTACTGTTTGGTGGTCTGTACAGAACTCCCACTAGCGTTTTCTGCCCTTTGGAATTCTGTAGCTCCACCCATACCGATTCCACATCATCCAGGCTAATGTTCCTTCTTACTGTTGCATTCATTTCCTCTTTAACCAGCAACGCCACCCCGCCTCCTTTTCTTCTCTGCCTATCCTTCCTAAATGTTGAATACCCCTGGATGTTGAGTTCCCAGCCTTGGTCACCCTGGAGCCATGTCTCCGTGATGCCAATTACATCATTACCGTTAACTGCCATCTGCGCAGTTAATTCGTCCACCTTATTTCGAATACTCCTCGCATTGAGGCATAGAGCCTTCAGACTTATCTTTTTAACACACTGTCCCTTTAGAATTTTTCTGTAATGTGGCCCTTTTTGTTTTTTGCCTTGGGTTTTTCTGCCCTCCACTTTTACTATTCTTCTTTCTATCTTTCTATATATTCAACAACAAATTCCACTTATTGACAGGTTAATTGCAGTGTAGAAATAGATCAGAGGACAACAGCATTTGTCAGTCTTGATGCACAGTCAATTATAATGATTAAAAATACAGATCAGCCTAATTCAATCATTATGACCAAAATCCACAGTATTTACTAATATTAATTCAGCTCCCTGACAACAATAGAATGGATAAATCCACAAAGCCATTAACTCCAATCCAAATCCTTCTCAAAAATCTATTTAATATATTTTTTTTAAAGTTCAAATCATTCATAAATTGGTGATTGGTAATTGGTTTTTCTTTTTTCTCTTCTATAACAGTGAGTAACCTTTAGCACTGTTGTTGCCAATTTAAGTTAATCTAAGGGTTAAGACATGGCAGGAGAGCTCGGACACGTGTTATGCTCCTCCTGTACAATGTGGGAAATCAGGGACGCCTCCGGTGTCCCTGACGACTGCGTGTGCGGGAAGTGTATCCGCCTCCAGCTCCTGACGGACCACGTTGTGGAATTGGAGCTGAAGGTGGATTCACTCTGGAGTATCCACGATGCTGAGAATGACGTGAATAGCACATTTAGTGAGTTGGTCTTACCGCAGCTAAAGGGTCCACAGCCAGATAGGGAATGGAAGACCAACAGGAAGAGCAGTGCAAGGAAGGTAGTGCAGGGATCCCCTGCGGTCATCCCCCTGCAAAACAGATACACCGCTTTGAGTACTGTTGAGGGGGATGACTCATCAGGGGAGGGCAGCAGCAGCCAAGTTCATGGCACTGTAGCTGGCTCTGCTGCACAGGAGGGCAGGAAAAAGAGTGGGAGAGCGATAATGATACGGGATTCAGTTGTAAGGGGAATAGATAGGCGTTTCTGCGGCCGCAACTTCGACTCCAGGATGGTATGTTGCCTCCCTGGTGCAAGGGTCAAGGATGTCTCTGAGCGGGTGCAGGACATTCTGAAAAGGGAGGGTGAACAGCCAGTTGTCATGGTGCACATTGGTACCAACGATATCGGTAAAAAACGGGATGAGTCCTACGAGACGAATTTAAGGAGCTAGGAGCTAAATTAAAAAGTAGGACCGCAAAAGTAGTAATCTCGGGAATGCTACCAGTGCCACGTGCTAGTCAGAGTAGGAAGCGCAGGATAGCTCAGATGAATACATGGCTTGAGCAGTGGTCCAGCAGGGAGGGATTCAAATTCCTGAGGCATTGGAACCAGTTCTAGGGGAGGTGGGACGGTCTGCACCTAGGCAGGACCGGAACCAATGTCCTCGGAGGAGTGTTTGCTAGTGCTTTTGGGAAGGAGTTAAACTAATATGGCAGGGGGATGGGAATCAATGCAGGGAGACAGAGGGAAACAAAATAGAGACAGAAGCAAAAGACAGAAAGGAGATGAGTAAAACTGGAGGGCAGAGAAACCCAAGGCAAAAAACAAAAAGGGCCACTTTGCAGCAAAATTCTAAAGGGTCTAAGTGTGTTAAAAAGGCAAGCCTGAAGGCTCTGTGCTTCAATGCGAGGAGTATTCAGAATAAGGTGGACGAATTAACTGTGCAGATAGCAGTTAACGGATATGATATGGTTGGCATCACGGAGACATGGCTCCAGGGTGACCAAGGCTGGGAACTCAACATCCAAGGGTGCTCAACATTTAGGAAGGATAGACAGAAAGGACAAGGAGATGGGGTGGCGTTGCTGGTTAAAGAGGAAATTAATGCAATTGTAAGGAAAGACATTAGCTTGGATGATGTGGAATCAGTATGGGAGGAGCTACGGAATACCAAGGGGCAGAAAAAGCCAGTGGGAGTTGTGTACAGACCTCCAAACAGTAGTAGTGATGCTGGGGAGGGCATCAAACAGGAAATTAGGGGTGCATGCAATAAAGGTGCAGCAGTTATCATGGGTGACTTTAATATTCATATAGATTGGGCTAACCAAACTGGAAACAATACAGTGGAGGAGGATTTCCTGGAGTGCATAAGGGATGGTTTTCTCGACCAATATGTCGAGGAACCAACTAGGAGGGAGGCCATCTTAGACTGGGTGTTGTGTAATGAGAGAGAATTAATTAGCAATCTCATTGTGCGAGGCCCCTTGGGGAAGAGTGACCATAATATGATGGAATTCTACATTAGGATAGAGAATGAAACCATGGTGCAGAACTTAAAGAAGGATAACTTTGAAGGTATGAGGCGTGAATTGTCTAGGATAGATTGGCGAATGATACTTAAGGGGTTGACAGTGGATGGGCAATGGCAAACATTTAGAGACCGCATGGATGAACTACAACAATTGTACATTCCTGTCTGGCGTAAAAATAAAAAAGGGAAGGTGGCTCAACCGTGGCTATCAAGGTAAATCAGGGATAGTATTAAAGCCAATGAAGTGGCATACAAATTGGCCAGAAATAGCAGTGAACCCGGGGACTGGGAGAAATTTAGAACTCAGCAGAGGAGGACAAAGGGTTTGATTAGGGCAGGGAAAATGGAGTACGAGAAGAAGCTTGCAGGGAACATTAAAATGGACTGCAAAAGCTTCCATAGATATGTAAAGAGAAAAAGGTTAGTAAAGACAAACGTAGGTCCCCTGCAGTCAGAATCAGGGGAAGTCATAACTGGGAACAAAGAAATGGCAGACCAATTGAACAAGTACTTTGGTTCGGTATTCACTAAAGAGGACACAAACAACCTTCCGGATATAAAAGGGGTTAGAGGGTTGAGTAAGAAGGAGGAACTGAGGGAAATCCTTATTAGTCGGGAAATTGTGTTGGGGAAATTGATGGGATTGAAGGCCGATAAATCCCCAGGGCCTGATGGTCTGCATCCCAGAGTACTTAAGGAGGTGGCCTTGGAAAAAGCGGATGCATTGACAGTCATTTTCCAGCATTCCATAGACTCTGGATCAGTTCCTATGGAGTGGAGGGTAGCCAATGCAACCCCACTTTTTAAAAAAGGAGGGAGAGAGAAAACAGGGAATTATAGATCGGTCAGCCTGACATCAGTAGTGGGTAAAATGATGGAATCAATTAGCAGCGCATTTGGAAAGAGGTGACATGATAGGTCCAAGTCAGCATGGATTTGTGAAAGGGAAATCATGCTTGACAAACCTTCTGGAATTTTTTGAGGATGTTTCCAGTAGAGTGGACAAGGGAGAACCAGTTGATGTGGTGTATTTGGACTTTCAGAAGGCTTTCGACAAGGTCCCACACAAGAGATTAGTTAAAGCACATGGGATTGGGGGTAGTGTGCTGACGTGGATTGAGAACTGGTTGGCAGACAGGAAGCAAAGAGTAGGAGTAAATGGGTACTTTTCAAAATGGCAGGCAGTGACTAGTGGGGTACCGCAAGGTTCTGTGCTGGGGCCCCAGCTGTTTACATTGTACATTAATGATTTAAACGAGGGGATTAAATGTAGTATCTCCAAATTTGCAGATGACACTAAGTTGGGTGGCAGTGTGAGCTGCGAGGAGGATGCTATGAGGCTGCAGAGTGACTTGGATAGTTAGGTGAGTGGGCAAATGCATGGCAGATGAAGTATAATGTGGATAAATGTGAGGTTATCCACTTTGGTGGTAAAAGCTGAGAGACAGACTATTATCTGAATGGTGACAGATTAGGAAAAGGGGAGGTGCAACGAGACCTGGGTGTCATGGTACATCAGTCATTGAAGGTTGGCATGCAGGTACAGCAGGCAGTTAAGAAAGCAAATGGCATGTTGGCCTTCATAGCGAGGGGATTTGAGTACAGGGGCAGGAAGGTGTTACTACAGTTGTACAGGGCCTTGGTGAGGCCACACCTGGAGTATTGTGTACAGTTTTGGTCTCCTAACTTAAGGAAGGACGTTCTTGCTATTGACGGAGTGCAGCAAAGGTTCACATGACTGATTCCCGGGATGGCGGGACTGACATATCAAGAAAGACTGGATCAACTGGGCTTGTATTCACTGGAGTTCAGAAGAATGAGAGGGGATCTCGTAGAAACGTTTAAAATTAGACAGGTTAGATGCAAGAAGAATGTTCCCAATGTTGGGGAAGTCCAGAACCAGGGGTCACAGTCTAAGGATAAGGGGTAAGCCATTTAGGACCGAGATGAGGAGAAACTTCTTCACCCAGAGAGTGGTGAACCTGTGGAATTCTCTACCACAGAAAGTTGTTGAGGCCAATTCACTAAATATATTCAAAAAGGAGTTAGATGTAGTCCTTACTACTTGGGGGATCAAGGGGTATGGCGAGAAAGCAGGAATGGGGTACTGAAGTTGCATGTTCAGCCATGAACTCATTGAATGGTGGTGCAGGCTCGAAGGGCCGAATGGCCTACTCCTGCAACTATTTTCTATGTTTCTATGTTTCTAAATCCTTGTGATGGATTTTGTGACTCCCTCTGTAACTTAATGTTTTTTAAATTACATTTTTACTTTTTTTGCCAGATATATACCTTTATCCTTTTTCTCTTTTCTTTAGAGTTCGGAAGCCCGCTCACCCTAGATTCCAGCTGACAAGTCAAGTGAGAAACTACAGACATCTCCAGAACATCTGGCAATGCCTCTTTGCTATAAATCAGCTAAATGTGTTGAAATATAAAGCATCAATTACACAGCTCAACTTCAGTCAGTGCTGCGTCTGACACTCAGTTGAGATCAGCAATTCTGCATCTGTGGCAAGCCTAAGAATCCGTGATTCAAGTGCAGGTACTGAGTCTGTAACATATTACACCACAGGTCTACTTTACTTTTATAAGGCAGGACAAGGACAGGATTCTCGATTCTTCTTTATTCTTGGTTAGAAATTTATCATTGTTTCAAAATTATGTTTTTATAACCTATCCTCAAAGATTCATTAAGTCAATCATGACTGTCAAATTCCAGACCTGACCCAAGCTAAATCCTTTAATCAGTTTAATTTCCATATTAGAAGGGATAGTAGTCTGTCATTTAAAAAACATTTTTTTTGAAATTATGTTTTGAAAAGCAGTGCGAAAGGTAAAGAAAAGAAAAAGAAAGACTTACATTTATATAGCGCCTTTCACCGGACGCCCCAAAGCGTTTTACAGCCAATGAAGTACTTTTTGAAGTGTAGTCACTGTTGAAATGTAGGAAACAAAGCAGCCAATTTGTACACAGCAAACTCTCACAAATAGCAATGTGATAATGACCAGATAATCTATTTTTGTTATGTTGATTGAGGGATAAATATTGGCCAGGACACCGGGGATAACTCCCCTGCACTTCATTGAAATAGTGCCACAGGATCTTTTACATCTGCCTGAGAGGGCAGGTGGTCTCAGTTTAACATCTCCTCTAAAAGAAAGCACCTCCAACAGTGCAGCATTCCCTCAGCATTGCACTGTCTAGCTTATGTGCTCAAATCTCCAGAGTGGGATTTGAATCCACAACCTTCTGACTGAGAGGCAAGGGTGCTACCAAACGAGCCACTGACTGACACAAAACAGTTCCAGAAATTGTGGAGATATTTCTCATTTGTCACCACTGATTATCATGTAGCTGCTATGTTTCCATTTTATTTTAACTTTTTAACTTTAACTTTGCATGAATTATCTTTTGCCAATTTCTGCCCCACCCCATCCTCTCCCGAAAAGGATCTTTCTTACCTGGGCCATGTTCCATGGGTGCCAACAGCCCTCCAAGTTTTGTCTAATTGATCATTTTTCAGAAGTGAATTTTAGATAGAGCAAGTAGGATCAGGAGCCATTAGCCCATAATATTAAACAGTACAATGTAAACATGCTGCCTATAATGTCTTTTTTTGAATGTAACAGCAAATTAAATCACCAAAACCCAAACAAATAATTTTCTGATTTTCAATAAATTTTTATTTTATTTCACTCACTTAACAAAATGGTAGTGACTCGATCAGAAAGGTTTACCATTTGGAGTTGAGTGACAGTGTTGGATCTCTGAGTCAGTCACTGCCTACTGCCTACAGGGCTGTAGTAATACCCGCCCTCCTGTATCGCTTAGTGTTGTGTATGCAATAACTCAATAGACTGAATACTATAAACTCTGAACAGCTACAAACCTGGCTACTTTATTAGGGCCCAAAGTGAACACATTACAAGATGGCTGGCCTTTTATACCTGGGTCGTACACACGTGCACATAGCCCAATGACCTCCGACAGTGGCGCCACCTCGTGGCTAGTAAACCCAAGCATGACACTCAGAGACATGGACCATGTACAGTAGACACCAAGTCGCTGGGGAAATACTATCAATGATGTCTCTGCAAGATCCTACAAATCCCCTGGGAGGACAGACGCACCAACGTTAGCGTTCTTGACCAGGCCAACATCCCCAGCATTGAAACACTGACCACACTAGATCAGCTCCACTGGGCAGGCCATACTGTTCGCGTGCCATACACGAGACTCCCAAAGCAAGCGCTCTACTCGTAACTCCTTCAAGGCAAACGAGCCAAAGGTAGGCAGAGGAAATGTGACAAGGACACCCTCAAAGCCTCCCTGATAAAGTGCAACATCCTATCCCCACTGACAGCTGGGAGTCCCTGGCCAAAGACCACCGTAAGTGGAGGAAGTGCATCCGGGAGGGCGTTGAGCACCTCGGGTCTCATCGCCGAGAGCATACAGAAATCAAGCGCAGGCAGCAGAAAGAGTGTGCGGCAAACCTGCCCCACCCACCCTTTCCCTCAACGACTATCTGTCCCACCTGTGACAGGGAATGTGGTTCTCGTATTGGACTGTTCGGCCACCTGAGGACTCATTTTTAGAGTGGAAGCAATTCTTCCTTGATTCCAAGGGACTGCCTATGATGACTGCCATTGTAGCATTTCTAAGGAGAGTAATTTACTAGCTACTGTAGCACCAGTTTTCTGGACATTTTTATGAATATTACTTTAAATCCTCAAATCCAAAACCTCCAAGAAAGAACTGTAACCTGACTAAGGTGCGTTCATATGCAAACGGACATTTCACACTGATCGGCTGGATGGAAGGGAACCCAGGCCGATTGATGTCATCACCATCTAAAGTCGTTACTGGGAACCATACCCTGAAAGGATAACTCAGAGACACCGCGACTCAGTCCCAACCGAAACTGGTATAAGGCAGGAAATGACCGGGCCATTTCTTCCAGGAGATAAGCCAGTTAAGCAGTATCGGTTTAAGATCGAAATCCATTACCTGCCAATGGAGGCCATCAACTCAGGAAACGACAGACATCCAGTAATCAGCACCCATTGTCTCTCCATATGCAAGGCCTGGGAGCGGGCAAACTAAATATCATTTCAAAGATTTCAAAGGCCACGAACCACTCCAGGCCACAGCGGGGGTAGTCCAGACAGATCACCGGAGTCAATCCATCAGTCAGTATTGGCGGGAGAAACAGTGATGGGTTTTGAGGATATAAGGAGCCGTTTTGCAACAAGCTTCAGCTCAGGAAAAAGCTCAAGCGGAAGCTCTGGCAAGCTGAAGCTGAAGTTCAAGCTCAAGTTCGAAGCTCTCTTCATTTCAACGAAACACCGCCAGAAGCTGAGCGCTGCTCTTCAACCCTCACCAACGGACCTCGACTCAAACTGGAACTTGGATACTGCGTCGGCGGTACGGAACCAGGAGCGAGACGTACAGAAAGAAGCTGCAAGCAAGACAGCGGGCAATCAGGGAGAGCATATTGCCTGCGTCTTCACATCCACAAGACCACTTAGCTGTGTAAGGGGGTGATTGTAGGATCCAACCAAACCCAAGGGGTTTAGTGCTGGGAAGGGTCCTGTGTTAGTTTATTTCACGGGAGGGTTATTTTTTTAAGCCGTGGTAACTTAGCACGGCAGGGCTTATTGGATAAGCCAGGGTTGTACTGTTTTGCACTGTTTATGAGCGGTGTTGTTAATCTTATTAAACACAATATAGTTGAGCCCGAAAAGTGTGTGTCCGAGTCTGATCTGTCTATATAATCCCTTTCGTCTAGAACTTGTAGTAGGAGGTGCGTTTTCGGTACGCCCGAGAAAACCACCTTCACTACTTCTCAATAAGCTTTTATTTCGATCTGTAAAATAAATGAAAAACCAAGAATCAAACTGAACTGCAATAAATAACTTTTTTGCTTTTCTTCTTAAATCAGCAATACTCTGAAGCTCATTCTGTAATGGGAGGAGTCCACAAAGCACTGTCACAAAATTACCTTGTAAGTAGTTTCTGACACTAGTAACATTATTAGCTATGGAAATAAGGGAATATTGAAGAATGTGTTTGTAGAATATTTTGTAAATGTTGCATAAACCCCACAATTACTGTGTCGATGCTGTTATGGGGAGACATCAAACGGAGTTCAGGTGCTTTTCACAGGGTGGGAACAATCACTGAGTGAGTGACCAAGGGGTATTTGATTTGTCATACACCTCCCTATTGGATGATTCCAGAGCAGCATTGGTTGAAGCATGGATGCAGTTTGCCTGCCTGTCTGCCCTCTGCTGTTCTTCACCTACATTACAATATAGATAGTCTAAAAGGAAGTTATGAAAAATGACTTCAAATATTGTTTTGTTTTCTAAGAAGAAGAGTTTCTGCTGTTGCTGCCTAGTACCATTCCCAGAAATCAGAGAATAAATCTGGAATGTGCAATGCGTACAAACAGTATAAACGGAAATCACTTGCCAACTATTGGCCATTTGGCTGCCAGCATGTGAACCTTATGAACAAGTTGTGTGCTGCCACAAATAAAATCATTTTTAATATAGCGTCTGAATTGTTGACCATTATCATGCCTATGTTTCAATCTTTGATCCCTTCTCCCTCTCCTTTGATCCTATCTATCTTTTGTCTCTAAATAAGAGTAGTTCTTGATCATGTTCTTTATCATGGGGATGATGGAATTTTGTTAATAGCTCCATGGATTTAGTTGATATTACAATTTCCGTAAATAGTAGTGGCTCCGTGTGCAAACCAGTTACTACTGGAATTCTGCAGGAATCGGTGTTAGAGCCATTACTCTTTGTGTATGATCTGATACATCAGTAATCTGGATGAAGGCATTGGGGATACTGTCAGCAAGTTTGCAGATGACCTGAAGATCTGTGCTGGTGTCAGAACCATTGAGCAGAAAAGCTTACAAATGATGAAGGGACTAGACTGTGCACATGTAGACAGATTAATTAAATTAGGTAAGTTGGGGAAAATGAGGGGACATGCGTGCAAGCATAGACCTACCTTTGTAATAGGTTTCCAGATCATGTCGCGGTTGCAGATTTGCTGCAAAAATTCAAAAGGGAGCTGGATCAATTCCTGGAGGAGGCTGATAGTGCTGAATCCAAAAGGTAGATGGGATGTTGGGTAATGTACCTAGTGGTCATTGTTATCTCTGGATCAGTAGTGCAGTGGCTATGTTACTTAACTGGTAATTCAGAGAAAGTGAGTTCAAATCCTGCCATGGCAGTTTGAGAATTTGTATTGAGTTAAGAAAAATCTGGAAATAAAAAGCTGATATCAGTAAAAAAAAAAAAGGGGCTTTTAAGCAATTGGATTGTTGTAAAATCTCAATGGTTCACTCATATCCTTGGGGAAGGACACCTGCCATCCTTACCTGGTTTTTATGTGCCACTCAGTTGTAACATATCATTACAATGCAGTTCAAGAAGGCAGCACATCACCTTCAAAGGGCAACTCGGGACAATAAATGCTGGCCTTCCGAGCAACGCCCACATCACAAGAATTAATAAGAAGAAAATGTGTGTTTGATTGCCTTCAGGGGTTGGAGATGAATTTTCCAAGATTATTTGTTCTCCAAATTAGCCTACGTTTTTAATCTGTTTTTTTGCCTTTCCCAGGAGATTACATGGCTGCATGGTGGGTGGGTAGTATTGTGGATTGTGTTGCTTATCTATAACAAGGGTAAATGAGACAGACTCAGTAGATCAAATGCTCTTCTTCTGTCTCTGTCATTTGTATGATTCATATGACTAAGGTAAAAAGATAAATAATTTTGTAAACAAACCATAGCCATTGTTTATAACATTTATACTTTACAGTGTCAGTTGTGGCTCAGTGGGTAGCACACTCGCCTCTGAGTCAGAAGGTTGTGGGTTCAATTCCCACTCCAAGGACATGAATTACATAAATCTAGTCTAACACTCCAGTGGAGTGCTGCACTGTCGGAGGTGCTGTCTTTCAGATGAGTCGTTAAACCGAGGCCCTTTCGGGTGAACATAAAAGATCCTATTTTGAAGAAGAGCAGGGGAGTCATCTGGGTGTCCTGGCCAATATTTATCCCTCAATCAACATAACAAAAATGCAGATTATCTGGTCATTATCACATTGCTGTTTGTGGGAGCTTGCTGTGCGCAAATTGGCTGACAACACTCCAAAAGTACTTCATTGGCTGTGAAGTGCTTTGAGACGTCCAATGGTCGTGAAAGGCACTATATAAATGAAAAGGCCCAAGCTTGGTGAAAGCCAAGGCCCGCCCAAAGGACCGCTGAGAGACCTGGCAGTACTTTGCCAGGAAGATTCCTCTAAAAGATATGCCAGTACCTCCTGGCGGCAAAAAAATGACTTGTGCCGTGAATCTGGGCGGCAGCAGATGGGAGCTCCCAATCTCGACAGCAAATGCGATCCTCGTCAAAGTGCTGCCGAGGATTGAGTCAGGTCCAGGGAGGGGGGAGCAGCTAAAAATAAAAATTTACAGCCAAAAATAAAAAAAACACTGGAACACCTTCAGGGGACCCCATCCACATAAATCGCTGAAAAAAAATATAAAAGAAGTTCACTAACCTTCATTTGCAGATCTTCTTACTTACCGTTGGGGTTAGACCTGCCTCCACGCAGCGGTCCTTCCCCCTGCTGCCGCCCACATCAAAATGGCAGTTTGGCGGGCGGGAGGTCACTTACGTGCCTTGCGCGCTAGCGACCGTCGGCGGCCGGTTCCCAGCGGTCCTCCCCTCCTGCCTGCGAGAGGCCCAGTGGAAAATGACACCGAGGGGAGAACGCCCAAAAAACTCGGCCGCAGCCAGCAGCAATAGGCGGTAAGGCCACTAAGTTCGGGCCCTATGTCTTTCTTTTGAAGTTTGTAGACATATTTTAATGTCACTGACTGGTTTGCTGCAGCTGCCATGGTTTTGATATCCTCTTGATTTTCTTCACTGCACCATTAGCAGCACCTTCAGTTGCCTCGGCCCTAAGTTGTGGGGTTCCCTCCCTAAACCTCTCCGCTTCTCTGCCTCTCTATCCTGCTTCAAGACGCTCCTTAAAACCTACCACATTGTCCAAGCTTTTGGTGAATGTCTTAATATTTCATGTGGCTCAATGTCAAATTCTGATTAATAACGCTCCTGTGAAGCGTCTTGGGATGTTTCACTACGTTAAAGCAAGTTATTGTTGTTGTTGGACTGTTTGGTGATGCAATAATAAACAACCTGGTATGTCAACAGCACAGAAATAAAAAGCAGTTACTCAAATTAAATTCTCGAAACTCTGTCCTGTATCTGAAATACTGAAAGAATTTAAATTGTATTTTGTGTCGGCAACTTATTTTAATAAAAATTAACAATTTAAAGGAAAAAATGCAGAGGAATGCTCCTAAATCTTGAAATCAGATTTGTGTTTTTGTAAATAGAATCGGCCCCAGATAAGATTAGCAAAAACAATAACTAAAGAAAATTAAATATTTAGTGAAGGGCACCAACATGTTGTATAAAGTAAACTTATGAAATATTTCTATGATTTTCCACACACAAATGGCAGGCGCTGAACAGAGGTAGGGACTCCCCAACCCAACTCCACCCACCCCATTGAAAGTTAAAATTAGAGTTTGGGTGTACCCTTGCCATTGTTTTTCATTCCCCAGAGACAAGTTATAACAGAACCTTGGGAACATAGGCCTTCCTACATTTTTGGGTAATGATACATAGTATGTGCAGACTGAAGGAGCATGAGGAGGAGGAGGAATTACTTTAAACCTATATTCTTTTCTGTCATGGTACTTATGTCACAGTAATTCTAATATGTTCTGCAAGCACAGTAATTAATTTCTGTAATTCGTAACAAATCCATTGGGTGTTTTTAAAGATAGGAACGTGTTCTTTCAGTGAAACTGATTCACATTCTAACCAAGGTTCTATGTTATAACTCTAAATAAGGATTGCTGTTTACAACACTTTCTCCATCAAACCTACTGCAGACCTTGCTTGTCCTCATTAATGAATATTTGTTCCAGATACTGACTGTTGCACTCAGGTGATAACGTTTTCATCAAAGATGGACACTCTGTTACTGAACCACAGTTTGTTTTGTATTTGGTAAAACAAACGCTATGTTGATATACATACAAAATTCTTGACTCATAAGGCCCATGTCATTCTGTTTTTCTACAGTATTTTTGTCTTTCTTGTAGCTTCAAAATTGTTTATTTCATCTTCCCAAGTTTAAATTTCATACCACAAACCAGCAGTGCCATTCCAATCAGAATAAATATAATAACTCCTTACTATATTAGTATAGTGAGCAAATGCTAAGGCAAACAATGGAGATGAGGCACAGGTAATATAATGGTGACAAGAGTCATCTGTATTTATCTCATTCTACAACTACAGAAATGGAAGAATAACCCCAGAATATTTACTTCGACATATAACATTGCACTAAACAATACCGCATCAAGTGCAGTAAAAGACACCTTTGTCCAATGAGGGTGATTATTGAAGAATCAGGCCATCAACTTGTTTGATCATTACTTTGAAATAAGGGGCTTTGTTAAATGTTTAGAACTGTAGGCTGCCTACATAAATTGAGCAAAAATCAGCGTGGAAAGAAGTTAATGTTCCTTAATGCACTCCTAATGCACTCCTAATATGTTTTCTAAAAGTCTTTACTTACCGTAAAGCAACAATCCATGGCAATGTGGGAGTATTGTCTTGGATCATGATTGTTATGTAAGCTACAGCAAATTGTTTTTTATACACTTACCAAGTAAGGAGTGACACATCCACTATTCAAATAAATATAGAAATAGGCAGTCACAGCTGATGTTTTAGTCCCTTTTAATAGTTGTCCCGTTTAAACTATATTAGCAGGTAAATTATCATAAGGGACTTCCCTGAAACGTCAACAACTTTAGTGAATAGTTGAACCATACAGACTAGGGAGTGGAGTTTGTGGCATGGGCTGAAGCTGATGGCTTTGCTATTCCTGATACTGAGCTGAACAAATCTGCGTCTCATTCCAAGACTGAATGTTAGTCAAGAAATCTGACGGTCAAAGAAGTGATCAAAAAGTCAAGGGAGGTGGTAGAGGTAGGTGTCCTCATTTTACATATGGAAGCTGATCTCCTGCCTACAGATGTTGTTACTAAGGAACAGCATGCAGATGAGGAAGAGGAGGAACGATAGATCTCAGGAGGACTTTGCAGCTGACAGTGCAAGGAAGTACAGAGAAACCATTGCTAGAGATGTGCTGGCAACATTCAATTGAGCATGAATGGAATTATGCAAAGGTCCCATAAAACAAAACAATGGAGGATAGATGTTGGAGGAGGATGGTGTAGTCATTTGTATTTAAATACTGCAGAGGAATTAAGAAAGGCAATGAGGAATAAAGCACCACAACTACTAGAAATTAAATGGCACCTTGCTTAATCCACTGTGCTACCTAGTCCCTTCTTCATTTAAACTTAATCTTAAAGCCGCAACGGCCATACTGGCAAAGCTGTAAAATACAGCAAATCCAATTTACAATCAGTTTCTTTTATTTGCTATGTAACAACATCTATAAAACCCTGCTTTAAATTTTTAAACACGTTTTTCCACCCATAAAATGGGCTATTGCACTGAATGAGAATTACACGTGGCAGCTATGTAGAAGTAACTATCAGTATATTATATGGTAAGACGAGGAGCCAAAAATTTGTGAGATATCATTATCATTCCTCAAGAGTTGCAATTTAATTGTCTTTATGTGCTTGAGATGTGGTTGCAAGGATTATAGTGAGACATTTGGGGAAATAAAGAAATGCAGCAAACAATTTAAGATGCAACCACCCAAGTGACTCAAACTGCAGTTTGCAGATGACACTAAGCTGGGTGGCGGTGTGAGCTGTGAGGAGGATGCTAAGAGGCTGCAGGGGTCTTGGACAGGTTAGGTGAGTGGGCAAATGCATGGCAGATGCAGTATAATGTGGATAAATGTGAGGTTATCCACTTTGGGGGCAAAAATGCAAAGACAGAATATTATCTGAATGGTGGCAGATTAGGAAAAGGGGAGTTGCAACGAGACCTGGGTGTCATGGTTCATCAGTCATTGAAAGTTGGCATACAGGTACAGCAGGCAGTAAAGAAGGCAAATGGTATGTTGGCCTTCATAGCTAGGGAATTTGAGTATAGGAGCAGGGAGGTCTTACTGCAGTTGTACAGGGCCTTGGTGAGGCCTCACCTGGAATATTGTGTTCAGTTTTGGTCTCCTAATCTGAGGAAGGACGTTCTTGCTATTGAGAGAGTGCAGCGAAGGTTCACCAGACTGATTCCCGGGATGGCTGGACTGACATATGAGGAGAGACTGGATCAACTTGGCCATTATACATTGGAGTTTAGAAGGATGAGAGAGGATCTCATAGAAACATACAAGATTCTGATAGGACTGGATAGGTTAGATGCGGGTAGATTGTTCCCGATGTTGGAGAAGACCAGAACCAGGGGACACAGTCTTAGAATAAGGGGTAGGTCATTTAGGACTGAGATGAGGAGAAACTTCTTCACTCAGAGTTTTTAACCTGTGAAATTCCCTGCCATAGAGAGTTGTTGATGCCAGTTCATTGGATGTATTCAAGAGGGAGTTAGATATGGCCCTTACGGCTAAGGGGATCAAGGGGTATGGCACGAAAGCAGGAAAGGGGTACCGAGGGAATGATCAGCCATGATCTTATTGAATGTTGGTGCAGGCTCGAAGGGCTGAATGGCCTACTCCTGCACTATTTTCTATGTTTCTATGAAACTGATAGAATTTAACACTTAGTAATTGTGTTTTATGAAATGGTAATTAAAAAAATGACATATTACTGTTTTTGACATATCAAAGACAAGATAGTCCAAAAAAATCATTGGACATCTGCAGTGCCTCAATAAACCATGCTACAACTGTAAAACTTGCTTTTATTTCAACAGGTTAGACTTAGTTTAAGTTGAGAGCAATTTGTGCAGATTGATCTGAATAAAAGTGTACAGTGCTACAGTTGCATTGCTGAGATTGATGACTCCAGCTTGTGAGGAATTGGGGATTCAAAGTCACATCTCGCATTACATTGGTATTCCAATGCACTATGCCAACATCCCAATCAGTTGTTTCTCCTTACAACACTTCATCGACTTTGTGCTTACTCGTCCCAATAGGAATTTGTTGCATTTATTTCTCACTCATCAAGGTAAGTGATGTGAGTGCTAAGGGAATGGAACTCTTCCCGTGTCAGGCAAGAATTGTGAAGCCCTTTCAGATCAGGCCTAGCGCTGCAAGATGCAGAGTATGCTCAGCTCCAGTCTCAGAAGAAAACTCCCTACTGTGTTAGTGTGGCATTACTTCTATTTCCACATCAGTCATCCTATGGCCTCACTGGGTCAAACTGGCAATTACTTTAGTACCAAGTTAGGGACAGTGTCTAAAGACATTTCATATATCGTCCTTACAGGCAGCAGATGGAAAGAACTTTCACCCATCAGGCTGGGCTAGATTTGAGCCCTGATTCCAGGGGTAAAAAGCCAGAGTCTAACCCTCTTCACCACTCAGTTCCCCTCACTCCTGTTTGTTGTGTTACATCTCTGATTGAGAATTTGAGCCTAAAATCATGTCATGTTTGTCATTTTCAAAACTGGTAGTATAAGAATCATTTGTAGTAAATCCAGAAACTTCATTCCAATTTCGTATGACGTGTCCCAATCATGGCACAATTACATTGCTCAGTGCACATTGTGAGATTGAGCCAGGTCCCACATTGTCAAAGTAATTGTGCAAAATTCTGAAAATATGCACTTTGAAACTATTCACTTAATTCTTTTGTTGCAGAAAGATGAAAGATATGGAACATAATTTTGCGGGGGTGGGGTGGGTGCAGTCAGCGTCGCGATCGGTGGCAGGTCAGGTGGTAAATTGTATTTTTTGACAGTGGGTCGGGATCCCACGCCTTTCCCAAATGTCGAGTATGTCAGCACGGAGCAGACCTGACACGCAGTGGCAGAGCGTGGGGGAGGGGAATCTTCAATTCAAGTTAACAACTATTTTCAGCTCGCCTTCAGAGTTTACCAGGCCACCCACAGGGTCCACACTGCTCGGCGATCATGTCAGGTAAGCAGGGCGGGAGTTGAATGGCCTTGGAATCATACCATGACTTGACAGTTGGGAGCATTTATAGCACATTTCCATCTCGTAGCTGTTCACTTTCCAAGCTCAGAAGCTGCTTCTTAATGCACTTGCAAGACATATTTGGGCTAGACTTTCCCTAGAGTCCCTCAATGCCCATTTGCCACACAGAAACACCACTAACGTTCTGCAACTAACGCTGGCGAAAATTTCCATAAGAAAGGTAAGAAATACCGCCCGGTGATAAAAATGGATCTTGCACCAGTATTCTCAGTTAAAGGTGAAATGGGCGGTTCTTAAAAAATGTTTTTAAATTTACTCTGAGGCTGTGGTTGGGCCTCGGGAGGGGGAAAACGTTAAAAAAAAAAATTCACAAAAAAAAATAAAACTCTAAAAAAACATTCCCAAGACAGTAATCGCCGTTTTACAATTTAAAAAAAAAAGAACCTTTAACTTACCTTTCTTTGCAGAGTACTCACCTACCGCCCCGTTTCAGGCTGCTTCCACGGGGCACTTCCCTCAGCGAATAGGTTGGGCTTCCGTTGAGGCCAAACTTATGCCCTGGCGATTCTCTCGGCGGTGCACGTCAGCGGTTTGCTCTTAGTGATCGTTTCGAGATGTGGGCTGTTCCACTTAAAAAGTAAGGGGGACATTTTCGCCGGGTGGTTTCTCTCTCAAAAACAGCTGAGAAAAACGCCAAAAATGAAGGTGAAAGTCTCCCCTATTGAGCTTTATGCAGGTTGAAAGTGTTTTGAGAAAACTCTCCAGTGTCACCTCATTGGAACAACCTCTCTCACCATTGACAGATTACTTCTGTCATCTCTATTTCAGCTGCCATCTATTACATCAGAATGGGTACGGTTTATACTGTCTCACCTTGGTCCTCAGAATCCCACCACGATCAGCCCCAACACCAGCAGCACCAGGCACACCAGCAGCACCAAGAACAACACCAACCTTCTCCGCAATCAACTGACGCTGCAAAGGTCACAGGGCATCAGCACCCGGCCACATTGCTGCTGCCCAGGACGTCCGGGATGGTCTCACCATGGCCAGATTTACTTCACTTGACGCTGTACAATCCTGGCTGCCACATGATGTGCCAGGTTGGCACCACCCCACACCAACATCATAAAGCATCCCATTCCTTTCACACTCATCAGCATTGCAGGGAGTACTGTTATGTCTCACCATTCACTGAAACTCACTAAGCCACTTCCAAAGGTTCGCACAAATCTGTCCAAGAACGCAAAATGTTGCTAAGAGTAGGAATAAACGGATCTTTTTCAGAATGGCAGACAGTGACTAGTGGGGTACCGCAAGGTTCAGTGCTGGGTCCCCAGCTACTTACAATATACATTAATGATTTGGACAAAGGAGTTGAATGTAATAGCTCCAAGTTTGCAGATGACACTAAGCTGGGTGGCAGTGTGAGCTGTGAGGAGGATGCTAAGAGGCTGCAGGGTGACTTGAACAGGTTAGGTGAGTGGGCAAATGCATGGCAGATGCAGTATAATGTAGATAAATGTGAGGTTATCCACTTTGGTGGCAAAAACAGGGAGGCAGAATATTATCTGAATGGTGACAGATTAGGAAAAGGGGAGGTACAATGAGACCTGGGTGTCATGGTACACCAGTCAATGAAATTTGGCATGCAGGTACAGCAGGTGGTGAAGAAGGCAAATGGCATGTTGGCCTTCATAGCGAGAGGATTTGAGTATAGGAGCAGCGAGGTCTTACTGCAGTTGTACAGGGCCTTGGTGAGGTCACACCTTGAATATTGTGTACAGTTTTGGTCTCCTAATCTAAGGAAGGATATTCTTGCTATTGAGGGAGTACAGCGATGGTTCACCAGACTGATTCCCGGGATGGCAGGACTGGCATATGAAAAAAGACTGGATCGACTCGGCTTATATTCACTGGAATTTAGAAGAATGAGAGGGGATCTCATAGAAACATATAAAATTCTGATGGGATTGGACAGGTTAGATGCAGGAAGAATGTTCCCGATGTTGGAGAAGTCCAGAACCAGGGGTCACAGTCTAAGGATAAGGGGTAAGCCATTTAGGACTGAGATGAGGAGGAACTTCTTCACTCAGAGATTTGTGAACCTGTGGCATTCTCTAGCACTGAAAGTTGTTGAGGCCAGTTCATTAGATATATTCAAAAGGGAGTTAGATGTGGCCCTTATGGCTAAAGGGATCAAGGGGTATGGAGAGAAAGCAGGAATGGGGTATTGAAGTTGCATGATCAGCCATGATCATATTGAATGGTGGTGCAGGCTCGAAAGGCCGAATGGCCTACTCCTGCACCTATTTTCTATGTTTCTATGAAAATAAAGATTTCAATGCTTGACAGCACATTAACAGAAACTTTACATGAACATTGGCTAAAACACACAAGTGTCTACCCTTGTGTGTTGTTAATTGGTATGATTGGACAAGGATGAGTGTGAGGGGTGGCTAGTGAGATGGGGAAGTAATAAAGTAGATAGAGAGGGATAGGTGGAGGTGCAAGGTAAGTTGAAGTGAGTAAGAATGTGCAGGAGTAGGGTTGGGAAGGCAGAGTGATGGGGATGTGACGAGTGGCACAGCAGGATACGGTTGAGTGTGGCTTTGCAGTATCGTTTCGTGGTCTATTGAGATCATTGAAAGGTTTGCGCCACTGCACCCTGGTCCTCCTGATGACATCCCTGCTTGTGCCCACCAATGCAGTGTGAAACTAGGCCGCGTTGAAGGGAAGAGAGCCTTCCTGCATGCTGTGACTCCCTCCATAAGCAATTGGAGGGCATCATGGGAAAGCCTTTGTGCAGTGCTTGTCAGTGTTTGCAACATCTCAGTGCTTTAGAATACTGACAGCACATATGTCAAAATTAATTTGTGCATGGTCCCTTTAAGGAAACTGGCTGCTGATGCATCACTAAATGATGTCATCAGACCCGCTTCCTTCAATTGGCCGGGAAACATGCTGAGCGGGCTTAACAAGCCCCATCCAGGTAAAATGATTTTGGACAGCGGACTGGAATTAGCAGCAAGGCCGGGACCCACCACTGATGTCGCTCACCACGGACCCGCCGAGGTTGGTAAAATCCAGCCCATGGAGTATAACAAGCACTCTGCTTAGCTTTACTCCTAAATTAAGCTAATCTTTCTCTTGATTCAATTAACTTACTTGAAGATTAATATTGTGGATATTCCTGGATTAAGTTAATAATACATTTAGCACACACAATATAATTTTTAAGGTCGGATATTTGGGATTTTCAGAAAGAAAGACTTGCATTTATATAGCGCCTTTCATGACCACTGGACGTCCAAAAATGCTTTACAGCCAACGCAGTACTGTTGTAATATTCCAGCCAATTTGCATACAATAACTCTCACAAACAGTGATGTGATAAAGACTGGATAATCTGTTTTTGTTATTTGTTGATTGAGGGATAAATATTGGCCATGACACCGGAGATAACTCCCCTGCTTTGAAATAGTGCCATGGGATCGTTTACATCCACCTGAGAGAACAAACTCACTTTAACATCTCATCTGAAAGACGGCACCTCTAACAGTGCAGCACTCCCTCCGTACTACACTAGAGTGTCAGCCTAGATTTTTGTACTCAAGTTCCTGGGACTTGATCTTCTGACGGAACCCACAATCTTCTGACTCAGAGATAAGAGTGCTACCCACTGAGCCACAGCTGGTACGCAAAAGAGCATAAAAGTAATATGGTACCTATTTTGTTGTAGACATTGGGTTAAGTTTTTACAGGAGATTACATTTATTCAGCAGTAAAATGCATCATTTCATTTCAAATTCATGGATCACATATACCGAATTTTTACCACCAAACAGAATGTTCTGTTTTATATGTCTGAATTGATCATTTTTGTTAAAATATTAAATATGGGAACTGAATCATTTAATCTATGGTGATTTAGTTTGGGCTATTACATATACTATTATGACACGTCACCTTTTCCCCCAAACAATGTTTTCTTTGCAAGAGATCCTATTAGTTTGCACAGGCAGATGGAGTGAAGTATTTTCAGCAGTCACAATGTTTCAACAGTGATTATATTGCATTCCTTCACCTTAAAGCAGGAATGTGCGGGTGGTGTGTTAGAACTGTATCGACATGTTTCTACCTATTCAGAACTGCTATTTGCACGTTTGGATTTCCTGGGAAGCATGTTAAAAGGGTCACACACAATGGCCTCATTACTTTACCATAATTCTACCCAACCCAACAAGGATTGAAAGTACCCTGCTCTATTTTATAAATCGCTTTTAAAGAAGTGTTGCTATAATTTAAAAAAAAATCTCTCAGAAGCTCATTGTTGCACTGGAAACATAAAAAATAAGAAACACCATGGAGGTAAATATGATGGTGCAATAGTGTAAAAGAGGTGATAACAAATTGGCAGCCTGTTTTACATCTCACCTGATTCTTATTTCCACTAACTTCAACGGAAATCAAAATTGGGAGAGACATAAAAAGGGCAGCCAGTTCACTATCACCTGCTGCTTTCTACCATCACACAAGGCCAAAATTACCCCTCATGTATTTTAAATTAATTTTGTCTTCCAGCAGAGTGCAGTGGCCATTAATGTAAAGAAAATGCTTGCTTTGTTTATTGGGAATAATTTATATATTTGAAATTTAAATGTAAAGGGAGACAAGATTTATTGTTTGCTATTTACAGTCTATAAGCAAGCAGCATGACATAATTACCTGGTGACAAATTCTGCTAACAATCTACCAGGAAATCTTTTTAATGTGAAATATTTGTTCACTGTGTGATTCAGAAAGCAAGTTAGTCATAGGATTAATGGAGGATTGAATGAGCATTTTAGATATTACATTTTCAGAGTCTGCAGATTTCCTTGAAGGTAACGCAAGGTTTCAAGAGAAATTTAACCCTATTTTAGTCAACATAAATGATGAGAAGCAAGGGGGGAGAACCTGGTCGACTGCATTCTTCAGATCGGGATCTGATGATGTAATTGGGCCTGATTGCAAATATTCCCTTGAGGCCTAGACGAGGAGCAGTTGTGGCTTCCTGGCCAAGCCAAACCTGCTGGGAGCTGGATCGAGGCCCACGTAAGTTTTAAGTTTTTTTTTACAAGGGTTCCTCTGGGCTAAGAGGAGCAGGATTGCTCTTCTGGGCCCCACAAGGAAACATTGGGCCACCCTGCTTCAGATTTCCTCCACCTCCTCCCCAACCGCAAATGTTACCTCCCAAATCCTGAATGGTTTCAGGTGGAACTCTACATTATAGAAGTGAGGCCCAGAAGCTGAAATCTTTGCGAGCCTCGGGCTGTACCAGTATGTGAGTTTGCTGCTCGCCCTGGCACCCCCCATGCGCCGATCCCACCTCACCTATAATTTTGAAACTGCTGTTTCCAGAGACATTACAAAATTATAATTTTTCCAGACCACTGGTCATTATTGACAATGCTCATCTCCATTTGGTTAGTCTGATACTCTCCTGGTGGCTCAGCAAGTTTATCCAGAGAATAGCTTAACCATGTACTCCAGGAAGGTCCCACTTCCGTTCCTGTTCTGTGCTGATTTAGCTGATCTCAGCAAGGGCAGCAATGGGGGCATTGCAGTTAGCCTCACCAACCTGCGTTAGGCTTGATCCCCATTCATGTAATTCGCTAACCAACATTTCCAGATAAGGCTTCCAGTTACAAAAACCATCTGTGGGTACATACATTTCAGTCCTGCAAAGCACAATTCAGCTCATCATCAAGGCTGGCCTTAGACATTATAACACCTCATCATTGTACTTCCATCTCACACAACTGTCTGTCTATTGTCATTACTCACAAGATAGTGCTTTCAACATGGGTAAAATAGATTGCTTGTGAAAATGGAAAAACGATGAATTTTGTGTAACATTCACGAGCTGTTATTTTACATTCATTATGAGGCTATTGTATGCAAGGTTTAGTAATATGCTTTTAGATTGTTTTATTAGAGATTTCCTTAATTCGTAGTATAATTGAATAATTAAGTGAAATATGCCTCTAAAGGGGCAGTAACGTCTTGGGGAAATGTTCAAAATACGTCCCATTGTTTTGTGAAAATAACATGATCATACAAATGATTGGATTTATTCCTTTCCAATTTTCTCGTTTTCCATCCTTCACCACTCCTGAACTCCAGTTTCTTGAGTACCTGGAGCTCTCCAATACTTCAAGTGGCCACCCTTCATCTGTAAGCGCAGATACTGAATGCCAGCTCTCAACCATGGGGTGGCAGCAGTACCGAGCTGGATGTTGTCCCAACCTGACAGCCACACATAGACATTTTCCAGTACAGGTCACTGAGCACTAATCAGAAGCAGGAACTCTGAATTGCATTCATCCATAGTCCAGGGCGGAGAAGGGCAATTGTAGCATTTCTGCTGTAGCCGCAGCTAAGTCAACACACACACACACACACACACACACACACACACACAAGGCATTGAACCTGGAACTATTCTGTATGACTCACACAAGCCGCAGAGCGAACTTCCAAAAATATTTTTTACTCAAAATAAAATGTCAAAATTTGCTGCCCAATGGAGGCCTTACAATTTTGGGTCTCTTTCCCTCAAGAGCCACAAACAGGAGAATCTGTCTGAGTCCCAGAACAGCTCCCTTTATTTTGAATGGCTTCAAACCCCAAACTGGAGCCATCCAACCCCAGAAAAATGTGCTACCAATCGCTACATATAAAAATTGCATAACTACTGCTGTCTGCAACATGATTTCCTATCAGCTCTATGACCTTGCTGGATGCTATTTTAAGACATACAAGATACCAAAACACATTAAAAATGAGGAGTCACCCATAATTGTTATCTTTTTCACAAGAGTTCGCTTTCACATACGCACCATACCACTTGTGGAAATAAGGTGAGATTTCATTTTTTTTCGCGGTAGTTGCTCAATTTGATCTAACTATACAGGACACCATTTTTGGATCTACAGTTGGTCTTGTGCTTTCTGGGCATGAGAGAGGGTGCATGTACTGACAAGCTTTTGGTCATCTGCCATAATTTCTTCTTACGTGGCTCAGTGTCAAATTTATCGGTTTTGTCTTATAACACTTCTGTGAAGCACCTTAGGACGTTTACTACGTTAACGGTGCTATATAAACAAAATATGTTGTTGCAGTTGAGATGCTGCTCACAGAATGCAGATGGCTATTTTGAAACAGAGGAGCCTGGCCTCATCCTCATCTTAACATATGGTGAAATTAGAGAAGTTTGCTTTGATAAGATCTCTGTTTCTTTGACCAGGTTGAGGCCTTGGCACTTTTTTATTTTAAAGAACCTGGAGAGATAGCATAAAGAGATACAAAGATACCACTGAACAAATGACAATAATTAGATGCTATTGCACTTACCTTTTTTTAAAAAAACTCCTGTCTCAAGAGCATTGTTCTCCTATTTTTAACATTTCCATTAGGTGTAGTCTTTGTCATGCTATTGGGCTACAATGTGAATACAGTAATCCAATTACTCTGTAGTTCAAATGTGAGAGTCTGGTTCCCTGTGTTTATTTTCCTGGAACAGGAGACTTTAATCCGACAGCAGATTCATAGACCCACATTTAAAAACAGAAAATGCTGGAAACATCCCAGTCCCACTCTGAGCTCTCTGTTCGCAGACTCCTACACTGTTCCAGTGAAGCTCAGCGCAAGCTCGAGGAACAGCACCTCATTTTACAATTCGGCATTTTACAGCCTTCCGGCCTCAACATTGAGTTCAATTTTAGATTATAACCACCGCTCCCACTTTCTTGGATGGCAGGTACTGGTAACGGTTCTGCTGTAACCAATTACACCTCCTCTGGACCCATCTTTTGTTCATTTATCCAATTACCACCCACCTTTGTCTGGTATCGTCATTCCTTTTGTCATTTAATTACTCCTGCCTCCACCCTTTCACAGACCTTTCCCTTCATTTTTCCTCCTCCCACACACCCATTTTTGCCCTGGCTCTGCACTTACTTAAAAACTGCTAAATCTCTAACTTCTTCCAGCTCTGAAGAATGGTCATGGACCTGAAACATTAACTCTGTTTCTCTCTCCACAGATTCTGCCTGACCTGCTGAGTATTTCCTTCATTTGCTATTTTTATTTCAGATTTTATTTCAGGAGTAGGCTATTTGGCCCCTCGAGCCTGCTCTGCCATTCAACAAAGATCATGGTTGATCTGATAGAAACATAGAAATTTACAGCACAGAAGGAGGCCATTTCGGCCCATAATGTCCGCGCCGGCCGACAAAGAGCCGCACGACCCTTGATCAGCAGTCCTAAAGATCCTGGCCTCAACTCCACTTCGGGGTTTTCAAAAGGAAATTTGATAAATATCTGAAGGGGAAATAATTTGCAGGGCTACGGAGAAAGAGTGGGACTGGAGGAAGTGCTCTTGCAGAGAGCCGGCACAGCTTCGATGGGCCGAATGGCCTCCTTCTGTGCTGTAACTATTCTATGATTCTTTTCTATTCTATTTTCACATCCTTGGACTTGGGGGTACAGGGCACAATTCAAAATTTGCAGATGGTACGAAACTTGGAAGTGTAGTAAATGGTGAGGAAGATAGTAATGGACTTCAAGAGGACATAGACAGGCTCATGGAATGGCTGGACACATGTCAGATGAAATTCAATGCAAAAAATTGTGAGGTTATACATTTTGGTAAAAAGAATAAGGAAAGACAATACAAGCTAAATGGTACAATTTTAAAAGAGGTGCGAGAACAGAGACCTGGGGTGTTTGTGCACAAATCTTTGAAGGACAGGTTAACAAAGCAGTAATAAAGTGTATGGGACACTTAGCTTTATATATAGAGTCATGGAGTGCAAAAGCTAGCAAGTTATGCTAAACCTACATAAAACACTCCAGCCCCAGCTGGAGTATTGTGTCCAATTCTGGCCACCACACTTTAGTGAGGTCGTGAAGGCTTTGGAGAGGGTACAGAACAGATTCACTAGATTGGTTTCAGGGATGAGGGAATGCAGATACATGGATAAACTGGAGATGCTGAAATTATTCTCCTTAGAGCAGAGAAGACGAAGAGGAGATTGGATAGATATGTTTAAAATCATGAAGAGTGCAGCTAGAGTAAGTAAAGAGAAATAGTTTCCATTGGAAACTGATTGGCTAAAGAACCAGAGACGACATGAGGAAAAGCTTTTTATGCAACAAATTTGGAATGCATTGCCTGATATGGGGATGTAAACGGATGCAATCGTAGCTTTCGAAAGGGAATTGGATAAATACTTAAAGGATCAAAAATTGGAGGGATATGGGGAAAGAGCTGGGGAGTTGGACTAACTGGATTGCTCTTTCAAAAGTTTGCTTTTTGTGCTGTACTATTCTGATTCTAATATTCTATCTGCATTTGTTTTAATGTATACATGTTGGAATTACACAATTACCTTGCGTAAAACAAAACCTGATTAATTGGTATCCAAATTGTCTCCACGGCTAGTTATAACCTGGGAATCATTCAGTCCATATGCTATTTTTTCAAATTCAGCTGCACACTTGGCACATCTGTTCAGGAGGGACAGCAACGATCAATTTATGATGTGTCATCATGGAACCATAAGACTAGCAAGGAACTGCCACCTTCAAGAGATGAAAGGAGGGGAGAAAAAGGAGATAAAAATGTGTTCTCACCCAATCACAGTCTTAGATCATTTTTATTTCCCTATAACTTTTTGATCTACATGGCTATCCTATGAGGTTCTGTTTGTTATGCCTTTTATAGAATATACGGCTGAAATCCATTGAATCTTTCTAAAGTAGAAGCTCGTGCACTTAGATTTGAGGGAATGAGAGCTCCAGCAGCCAACACTTAGGGTATTCGTCTATCTTAATATGGAAGGTATCAACTCTGTAACCTTTTCAGTTTGTATGGCTTATCATCACACTACCACTGTATTCACCCACATGTCTGCAGATCTATATTTTAGCAAGCATTTGGTTTTAATTGACTATGACTCCTGCGAGGCTGAGTGGGAAGTTATCCCACTGACCTATCAGTTTGAATCTTAATTTCCAATCCCTATGTCTTTTATGATTTAAATTACTGTGTCTATAGCCAAGGAGGCAGGATGGATTATTTGGAATTTAATGGCAAAGTCAAATAGTAGCATGATTTAGTGAGATCAATCCAGTTGAGCAATCTGGTATATTATCAAGTGCAGAGTGAAGGATAGAAAAATTACTTATCTGTGAGCAAGATTGGTAAAAGGTAGAAATAAAAGATCCTTCAATCTACTTCAGGCAATAGTTTGTCTTATTTTCATCTCTTTGCTTTAATTACGACCGCATTTTAAAAAAAAATTATTATTTGCTATTGAGGAGAGAGGTGTCGCCAGGGAATAGGGCGCTTTGCTACTTTGTTCCTCAATTGCTAGTATCAAGCACTCCCAGGCTAGGTATAGCATGGGAAGATGCAGGGTAAAGCTCCTTCTATTTTGTCCCATTTGTATGCCTCAGCGTAAGTCAGGAAAGGATCCCATTCTGAATCACGAACATTTTTATTGCCTCACATTATGGCTTCTCTGAATGAAGTTAATATTTTAAAGACAATTTGTACCAAGTTATGCACAGTCTTTTACTGTGGACCCACAGCTGAGACTATTTAAACATTAAACATTTCTATGTAGCATCCAGAAGAGAGAACAAAAGAACTTGCATTTATATAGTACCTTTCAGGATGTCTCAAAGTCCTCTATGGCCAATAAATGACCTTTGACGTGCAGTCACTGTTATTTTTTGTAGGTAAGTGCAGTGGCCAATTTATGCACAGCAAGGTCCCACAAATAGCAATAAGATGATCAGTTAATCTGTTTCAATTGTGTTTGTTGAGGGATAAATGTTGACCAGTTCCCCCGAAGAACTCCTCTGCACTTCTTCAAATGGTGCCATGGATATTTACATACACCTAAGAAGGGAGCTGGGGTCTTGATTTAACATCTCACCCAAAAGATGCAGCAGAGCTGCACTCCCTCAGTACTGCTCTGAAGTTATCAGCTGGAATCCACACCCTTCTGAATTAAAGGTGAGAGTATGGGCACTCAAGCAAGGCTGACAGGAGGATGCTTTCATCCCAGCAGTCTGGGCTAGATTTGTACCCAGACCCCAGAAATGAGAGGACAGAGTTGAAGCACATTGCAGCAGACGGTGCAAGCATGACTATTTTAATAAATATCTTGTATAAACTAGTTTTGGCACAATAAGTTATATTGGGTACAGCGATACATATATAGAAAGACAAATAAGATAAACATCTATTCTGGTTCCATTCTCAGAAATGTTCTCTGATAATGCTTTATGAGAATGAACAACTAGGAAGCAGGATAGATAATAGCTGGTTACCCCACCTTTTCTGAGTGTCAATAACTATTCAGGAATGTACATGAGGAATGAAAAAGTGTGGTTTAGTACTGAGCATTGTCAATCAGTTATGGCATGCAGGTAGCTTATTTGTCCTTTCCACCAAATATGTTGCAGCTTATTTAATGTGCGCGGGTGGTATGGTGATTTGACCAACAGTTGTTGGTCAAGTATAAAATCCCTGTCTCTAGTGGGCATGTTAGCATCTAACTGAGAACTGTGTGGAAAGGAAATTCTTTGCTGCCTCAGCACGGCAGAAAGATTTCTTTATGGTGATGTGGAAAGTACAGATTTTGCAAAAATAGACCATTATGGTAAGTAAAACCATTATCCAGAACAACTTTTTAACCCAACATTTTTTCCATCTTAAAGCTGGCAGGTCAGACCAGTCAGATATGTGTCTTCCTTGGAAAACTAATTTACCCTTTTGTCTGGCTGCTTTAATGATTTATTTTCTTCCGCTGTGCATTTTCCAATTAATGGGATATTGTTACTCACTATGGCTGTCAAGATGCACACAATTCTGACTTAAAGGTTGTGCTGTAAGACTGTAATAAATGAGTTCTATTACTTGTTCTTGTGAGGGGGAGCAATGGGAACTTGATAACAAAAAAGTTAATGAATTGTGACAAAGTACAAGTAGTAGTTATTACAGTTTGGTGTAACTGTTTGCCAAATTGTCCTGATGGCATATTTCCACTTACACATAGCAAAGAGTCTTGAAACTCAATAATATAGTGGCTAGCGTCTTGTTGATCCAATGAGAGACAGAGTCCTCTTAAAATAATTCTCTGGTTCGTGATATTGCTGGAAACCTTTCTTCTCTTGTGTTTATAACATATGGTGTGAATGCATACTGTAAATAAAGTTTATTGATAAGGAAATGGTTGTAACAAGACTTCCTTTCTATGGGGCCAAGTTTCGGCCTAAGTTGCTCCTGTTTTTTTGGAGCAACTGGTTTAGAATGAAGTATCTTAGAAATTTGAATTCTCGGCATTTAGTTTGCTCCAGTTCTAGTCAGTGAGAACAGTTTCACTTTGGAACAGAATTTTTTTTTCAAAAGGGGGCGTGCCCGGCCACTTACGCCTGTTTTCAAAGTTTAGGCAGTGAAAACTTACTCCAAACTAACTTAGAATGGAGTAAGTGAAGATTATTGTATGTTCGAAAAATCCTTGTCTACACTTTCGAAAATCAGGCGTAGGTTACAAATCAGGCGTAGGGAATGGGGGGCGGGGGGAGGTTTAAAGGGAAGTTTACAAACATTAAACACTTCAGTTTTACAAATAAAGAGCCATCATCAATAATAAATGATTAAAACATCAATAAATCAACCAATAAATCAATCAAAAAAAATTAATAAGAAATAATTTTTGTTCTAAATCAATAAATAAAACATTTTCTACTTACCGACTGCAACACCGGGAGCCCTCCAACAGCGTGCTGGGACGCCCCCCCCCCCAGTGTGTCTCTATCTCTCTGTCAATGTCTGTGTTTCTGACAGCGAGAGGAGGGGGAGAAGTGGGGTGGGAGGATGAGGGGGAGAAGTGGGGTGGGAGGATGAGGGGGAGAAGGGGGGGAGGAGGAAAGGAGGGGCGAGAAGAGCGGGGGGGAGAGTGGAGGGAGAGAGGGGAGGGAGGGAAGGAGAGAGAGAGGAGAGGGAGGGAAGGAGAGAGGGAGGGGAGGGAAGGAGAGAGGGAGAAGGGGGAGGGAAGGGGGAGGGAAGGAGAGAGGGAGAGAGGGAGGGAAGGAGAGAGGGAGGGAAGGAGAGAGGAGGGAGGGAGGGAGGGGAGGAGAGAGAGGAGGGCGGGAGGGAAGGAGGGAGTGGGGGGGGGGAGGGGAAGGGGAAGGGAGAGAAGGAGGCTGAACGGCTGGGCCCAAGACTTCGGGCTGGATTTACAGGTAGGTGCCGTCGGGTCTCGGGGGGGAGGGGGGCGGGGGAGAGTCGCGGAGTTCGGGGGGGGTGGGGGGAGAGAGTCGCGGAGTTCGGGGAGGGTGGGGGGAGAGAGTCGCGGAGTTCGGGTGGGGTGGGGGGAGAGAGTCGCGGAGTTCGGGTGGGGTGGGGGGAGAGAGTCGCGGAGTTCGGGTGGGGTGGGGGGAGAGAGTCACGGAGTTCGGGTGGGGTGGGGGGAGAGAGTCGCGGAGTTCGGCGGGGGTGGGGGGAGAGAGTCGCGGAGTTCGGGGGGGGTGGGGGGAGAGAGTCGCGGAGTTCGGGGGGGGTGGGGGGAGAGAGTCGCGGAGTTCGGGGGGGTTGGGGGGAGAGAGTCGCGGAGTTCGGGGGGGGTGGGGGGAGAGAGTCGCGGAGTTCGGGGGGGGTGGGGGGAGAGAGTCGCGGAGTTCGGGGGGGGTGGGGGGAGAGAGTCGCGGAGTTCGGGGGGGGTGGGGGGAGAGAGTCGCGGAGTTCGGGGGGGTGGGGGAGAGAGTCGCGGAGGTCAGGGGAGAGAGTCGCGGAGGTCGGGGGAGAGTTGCGGAATTCGGGGGGGTGGGGGGAGAGAGTTGCGGAGATCGGGGGAGGGGAGAGAGTCGCGGAGGTCGGGGGAGAGTCGTGGAGTTCGGCGGGGTGGGGGGAGAGAGTCGCGGAGGTCGGGGGGGGGGTGGGGGGAGAGAGTCGCGGAGTTCGGGGGGGGTGGGGGGAGAGAGTCGCGGAGTTCGGGGGGGGTGGGGGGAGAGAGTCGCGGAGTTCTGGGGGGGTGGGGGGAGAGAGTCGCGGAGTTCTGGGGGGGTGGGGGGAGAGAGTCGCGGAGTTCGGGGGGGTGGGGGAGAGAGTCGCGGAGGTCAGGGGAGAGAGTCGCGGAGGTCGGGGGAGAGTTGCGGAATTCGGGGGGGTGGGGGGAGAGAGTTGCGGAGATCGGGGGAGGGGAGAGAGTCGCGGAGGTCGGGGGAGAGTCGTGGAGTTCGGCGGGGTGGGGGGAGAGAGTCGCGGAGGTCGGGGGGGGGTGGGGGGAGAGAGTCGCGGAGTTCGGGGGGTGGGGGAGAGAGTCGCGGAGGTCGGGGGAGAGAGTCGCGGAGGTCGGGGGAGAGTCGCGGAATTCGGGGGGGTGGGGGGAGAGAGTCGCGGAGGTCGGGGGAGAGTCGTGGAGTTCGGCGGGGTGGGGGGAGAGAGTCGCGGAGGTCGGCGGAGAGTCGCGGAATTCGGGGGGGTGGGGGGAGAGAGTCGCGGAGGTCGGGGGAGAGTCGTGGAGTTCGGCGGGGTGGGGGGAGAGAGTCGCGGAGGTCGGGGGGGGGTGGGGGGAGAGAGTCGCGGAGTTCGGGGGAGAGAGTCGCGGAGGTCGGGGGAGAGTCGCGGAATTCGGGGGGGTGGGGGGAGAGAGTCGCGGAGGTCGGGGGAGAGTCGTGGAGTTCGGCGGGGTGGGGGGAGAGAGTCGCGGAGGTCGGCGGAGAGTCGCGGAATTCGGGGGGGTGGGGGGAGAGAGTCGCGGAGGTCGGCGGAGAGTCGCGGAATTCGGGGGGGTGGGGGGAGAGAGTCGCGGAGGTCGGGGGAGGGGAGAGAGTCGCGGAGGTCGGGAGGGGGGGGAGAGTCGCGGAGGTCGGGAGGGGGGGGGAGAGTCGCGGAGGTCGGGAGGGGGGGGAGAGTCGCGGAGGTCGGGAGGGGGGGGGGAGAGTCGCGGAGGTCGGGAGGGGGGGGGGAGAGTCGCGGAGGTCGGGCGGGTGGGAGAGTCGCGGAGGCCGGGGGGGGGAGAGAGACTCGCGGAGGTCGGGAGGGGGGGGAGAGTCGCGGAGGTCGGGAGGGGGGGGAGAGTCGCGGAGGTCGGGGGGGGGAAGAGAGACTCGCGGAGGTCGGGGGGTGGGGGAGAGAGACTCGCGGAGGTCGGGTGGGGGGGTGGGTGAGAGAGTCGCGGAGGTCCGGGGGGGGAGCGGAGGTCGGGTCGCCGAGGGGGGGGGGGGGAGCGGGGGGAAGCAGAGGTCGAGTCGTGGGGGGGGAGAGTGGGGGTCGGGTCCAGTCGGGTGGGAGGAGCCTTATCCACGCAGCCCCAGTGAGGCCATTCGGCCAGGGCTAGGGGCTGCGTACTTCGGGCCCCTCCCACAGTTTTGGGCGCCTGGAGCTACTGCACATGCGTGCCCACTGTAGCACGCATGTGCAGAGATCCAGGCACTGTTTTCAGCACAGGGACCTGGCTCCGCCCACAACAGCTCATGCTGCGCCGCGCCCAGCTCCAGAGGGCCTGCAGGGAGCCGGAGAATTGTTAAGTTTTTTTTAGGCGCACTTTGTGGCGCGAGAAACGGGCGTCCATGTCCGGGCTGCGCCGTTTTAGGCACGGCCCGAAACTAGGGCCCCATTTCAGGGCTTTACGGCCCAAGTTTCCCCAGGAGTTGCTCCATTTATTTTGGAGCAACTTAAAAATCGCAAATCCCGCCATTTAATTTGCTCCAGTGTAAGTGAGTTAGTTAGGTTTATTTTTAGTTCAGTTTTTTTTTCCAAAATGGGGCGTTACCAGCCACTTACGCCTGTTTTGGCCATTTAAGCAAGTTTAGCTCCAAACTAAATTAGGCCAGCATATGAGGCCACTTGTGTCCGCTCAGAAAAACCTTGTAGTGAATTAAGAAATCAGCGCGGGTGGGGAGGGCGGGGGCGGGGGGAGGGAAGTGACAGGATTTTGCAAAGCACTAAACATCTTCACAATAACATTAAAGAAGCATAAAAACCATCATCAATAATAAATGAAAAATAAATCAATTACTAAAAAATAAAAAGTCCTACCTCGCCAACTGCAGCACGCAATGGCGAGCCCTTCAGCCAGGGCTAGGGGCGGGAGGCTCGCAACAAGCAGCAGGAGCGATCTCCGAGACAGTGCAGGTTTCGGGGGGGGTTCCGGCCCGGTGCAGATCAGGGACTCGCCATTACTGCTGCAGCACAACGAGGCTCTCCGACTCTCTGTCAAACAACTCAAGAACGAGAACAACCAACTAAAGGCTGCCCGGATGCAGGCTGAGTTGGTGGCTCTCCCCCCCCCCCCCCCCTAATCCACGTCCTGAAGCTGTCGGTGACCAAGGAGGGGACGGCTGAGGACGTGGCGATCGGGGCTCTGAGCTAGTTACTGGAGAACCTCCAGCAGATCAGTGCTTGGGTCAGAGTGGTGGACATCTCGCACCGAGCCCCAGGTTCTGCGCCCACAGAGGGAAGAGGCAGTCCGGTGGCTCAACTGGAACAGATGGCCAGACTCCGGCAGCTCAGCGACAGCATCGAGTGCATCAAGGATGAAGTGGACTGAGTGACTGTACAGCGAGCTGGGGCCAGGGTTCCCTCCCCTTTTGCCATATTCCGTCTCCAGTCTTTACGAAGGCCAAGGAGGAGCAGAGGGCCGATGCAGTGTGTGTGGGCAAAGTGACAGTGCCCTGCGCTGCCGGTGAAGGGCAGGTTCACCATATTGTGCTGCTTTACGATCAGCTCCACGACCTGCATGGGGAGGGAAGGCAGCGACCGGCCTTTGCGGCAGGACATAGGAGCGGCGAGCATCGGGACGCACTGGGAGGGCAAGGTGCGACTGCGCATGCGCGCAGCTGTCAGCACTTCGATGCAGGGCTGTAGCTCCGCCCCCCACTGTGATTGCCATGCCACGCCAGAGCCTAGGACGGTCCACGGAGCGGGGAGAATCAGCAGCTACATTTTCGGCGCCGTTTTTGGAGTTATCATCATCATAGGCAGCCCCTCGGAATCGAGGAAGACTTGCTTCCACTCTTCGCATGAGTTCTTAGGTGGCTGTACAGTCCAATACGAGAATGACAGTCTCTGTCACAGGTGGGACAGATAGTTGTTGAAGGAACGGGTGGGTGGGGAGTCTGGTTTGCCGCACGCTCCCTCTGCTGCCTGCGCTTGATTTCTGCATGCTATTGGCGATGATACCCGAGGTGCTCAGCGCCCTCCCGGATGCACTTCATCCACTCAGAGCGGTCTATGGCCAAGGACTCCCAGGTGTCAGTGGGGATGTCGTACTTTATCAGAGGCTTTGAGGGTGTCCTTGTAACGTTTCCTCTGCCCGCCTTTGACTCGTTTGCCGTGGACGAGTTCCGAGTAGAGCGCTTGCTTTGGGAGTCTTGGGTCTGGCATGTGAACTATGTGGCCTGCGCAGTGGAGCTGATCGAGTGTGGTCAGTGCTTCAATGCTGGGGATGTTGGCCTGGACGAGGACGCGAATGTTTGTGCGTCTGTCCTCCCAGGGGATTTGCAGGATCTTATGGAGACATCGCTGGTGGTATTTCTCCAGCGACTTGAGCTGTCTATTGTACATGGTCCACGTCTCTGAGCCAGACAGGAGGGCGGGTATTACTACGGCCCTGTAGACCATGAGCTTGGTGATAGTTTTGAAGGACTGATCTTCAAACTCTCTTTTCCTCAGGCGGCCAAAGGCTGCACTGGCGCACTGGAGGCGGTGTTGGATCTCATCATCAAAGCCTGCTCTTGTTGATAGGAGACTCCCGAGATAGGGGAAGTGGTTCACCTTGTCCAGGGCCACGCCGTGGATCTTGATGTTTCGGGGGCAGTGCTGTGCGGCGAGGACAGGCTGGTGGAGGACCTTTGTCTTACTAATGTTTAGCGTAAGGCCCATGCTTTCATACGCCTCGGTTTTTGGAGTAGAAAGTCGGCGCGCCATGGGTAAGTGTGCTGGAAAAAGGGGTTGGGGAAACTTGGGGCCTTAGTAACTAAATCATTTCAAAATGGCAAATCATTTACTAGCTTGCTGCTTTGACATGATATGCCTATATCGGTGGCATGTTGCCATAGCATTTTGGAGTTCCACTGTGTTACACCAGGTTCATGCCCACAATACCCGAGTGAGTTCCGAATCTCAGCTATGTCATTGTAAAAAAAAAACACTGCTCAGAGGTTAGAAGTTCTCCCCTTGATAAGGAAAGTTAGAGGAAGATCTTCCTTAAAACTACTCTGGGGCACCTCCTATTCTCATTCATACAGTGACACAAACAGAGAGCTAGGAGCCTGCCCTCTTGACAGGGGTTGACATATGGTATAAGGATCCCATAAGTGGGAGGGGATAATGATAAAAAAAACATTTATTAACAAAAACTGTCAATAATGAATCATTGTTAGAAGTAAAATCTGAAAACAAGCATATAGGTTAGCATTTTCACATATTGGAATTATGATGTCCAAGTGTGTCTTTCTGCGTTGAGTTAGCTGATCTGAGTGGCATGCTATAAGGAGAGCTACAATTTAGCTTCCCCTACGGCTAGGAAGGGAAGGAGGAATCAACCACAGTTCCTGCTCCAGATTGCTATTCAATCACTCTTGTTTTCCAGTGCATGTATGTGAAAATCAGATGAGGATAGCATTGGGCTTAGCTGTGATACGTTCTAAAACTGAGGAGCCTACCAACATCAACTCAGCTTTAATTTTAAGACTTCCCCTCAGGTGAAGTACTGGAAGGTGACCAGTGCCTGAAAAACTGCAAGCCAATGCCTTCAGAAGCAAAAAAATGGATGAACATTCAAACAGTTTTTCTTTTTTTCCCTTTCATGCACTTCTCTCCAGACATCTAATCAGATAACTTATGCATACCCATTTGTATCTTCTGTAATTACAGTAGTTCTGTTTATAGACATACAGCTGTCTGTAGTTACAGCAGTTTGTCATGAGAAAAATATGCAGTTGGCTCTGTCATGTAGGATGTTAAGCTCATTATATTTTGTACATGGAGTGGTAGGCTCATTCTTGAGCTTTTCAACACGGTGGGTTTCCAATTTCTAGTGAGAGAAAGAAATTGAGCACAGAGTTGATTAATTTGTTCACATTCACTGCCTACTAGTAGTTGGACAACAAAAGTGATCAAACCTGGGATATGTAGCATTAAAGTTGGATGCATGACATAAGGAACTTGTGCAGAGAAAAAGATACTTTAACAATATCCCCATTGTTGTGTATAGAAGAACTCCACGAGGCTCAGTACTGAGAGCTAAACTTAGTGTGACCTTAGTCTTCTTTTTTACAACTCCAGAGTGCCTAAACAACATGGCAGCCAACCTTTTATGCTGACCCTGCACGTGTGTGCAGGTGACCATTCGGACACCAACAATCGTGCCCTCTGGTGGCAAGTATTACATAGTTACATACATAACACCCATTCCCAAAATAGTTACCTACTCCTTGGTGACCAAGAGGGTGGGTAAGTGAAATCTACCCAGGCCTCCACCATCAATGTGCTAAAGCTCAGAGCCAAGAGATGTTTAGGCCCACATAAGGATTGACTTGACCGCGAGACTTGATTATTCCAGTGCACTCCTAGCTGTCTTCTCTCATTCTCATCATCATAGGCAGTCCCTCGGAATCGAGGAAGATTTGCTTGAGTCCTTAGGTGACTGAAGAGTCCAATATAAGAACCACAGTCCCTGTCACAGGTAGGACAGATAGTCGCTGAGGGAAAGGGTGCGTGGGACAGGTTTGCCACACGCTCATTCCGCAGCCTGCGCTTGATTTCTGCATGCTCTCGGCGATGAGACTCTCGGCATTCTACCCTACGTAAACTAGAGGTGATCCAAAACTTGGCTGCCCGTGTCCGAACTCGCATCGTCCCGTTCACCCATCACCCCTACATTGGCTCCTGGTTAAGCAATGCCTCGATTTCAAAATTCTCATCCTTATTTTCAAATCCCTCCATAGCCTTGCCCCTCCCTAACTCTGTAATCTCCTCCATCCCCACTAACCCCCCCCCCCCCCCCCCCCCACCGAGATGTCTGTGCTGCTGCTAATTCTGCCGTCTTGAGCATCCCTGATTATAATTGCTCAACCATTGGTAGCCATGCCTTCTGTTACCTAGGCCCCAAGCTCTGGAACTCCCTGCCTAAACCTCTCCGCATCTTTATCTATCTTTCCTCCTTCAAGATGCTCCTTAAAACATACCAAACTTTTGGTCACCTGTCCTAATTTCTACTTATGTGACTCGGTGTCAAATTCTTATCTCATCATCATCATCATAGGCGGTCCCTTGAAACGAGGATGACTTGCTTCCACGCCAAAAAAAGGACGAGTTCGCAGGTGTTTCAATGAAAGACCCAAACTACATCCTGAAAGGTGGAAGATGTCTGTGTGTGAATGTTTTTAACGTGAGTTGGCCACCACACGGGCTTAACAGCTAGGTCTTGGTCCAATGGCAAGGGTGAACCAAGACAACTGGAAACCAGCTCTGTTGCATGGACCTAGTGCGCACACATATCGCAGTGTGGGCTGGTCCGTGTTGCCCCTGGGCTCCGGCCCCGAACTCGCACCTCCCCTGGGCCCAGATCACGTTCCTCTACAGTCTCTCGCCATTCCTGCTGCATCTGCCCACGCTCCAATCACCGACCTGCCGCTGATGTTCCCTCGCAGGTCGGGCCCTCCACGCTCATAATCTTATCTCATAATACTTCTGTGAAACACCTTGGAACGTTTCACTACGTTAAAGGTGCTATATAAATATAAATTGTTGTTGTTGTTGACTTATCCTCTTATTTTCCTTCCCCGCTTTGGGAGAATGGAAACTCCCCAACATGTCGATCAGCATTCCTTGAATGTGCTCTTGTCAGTAGTGAAACTTTCTATGGGCTAGAATTTCCTATGGCTTGCGGCCTGGTTTCTGGGCGGTATTGGCTATTGTGGGCGGTAATCAGGTGAGCAGAAAATTCCTTACCTGAGGCACACCGATGATTTCGACGTCCCACATGCACCGTCCAAAGATCGCTCTGGCGCGATTTTTGTCTGAGCGGTGACCCATACGTAAGTATATTAAAAAAAACACCCTCAGGGATCAGCGGAGCTGGCGGTAGGTAAGTAGGTCTGCAAGAAAAAGGTAAGTGATTGTTTTTTTTCCTAATTATTTAAAAAATTTGTTGGGGTGATTTAATTTAAAAGTGCCTTGGAATGTTTTTTGAATTTTTTTAGTTAGGTTTTTTTTTAAATTATTTTTATTCTTTCTTTGGTGTTAGGCCCAATCTGCAGCCTCGGGGTAAATTTTTATAGATTTAAAAAAATTTTCGCCCATTTTCTTTAGGCACCGCCCAATCTAGCCTAAATTGCACTTTTACGCCCAGATTGGAGGTGCAAGACCCATGTTTTTCGCTGGGTGGATTGAAAAAAATTTTTGGGGAAGTTTTCACCGGCGATAACCTTCCTGGTTTTTTGGGCGCTGGTGGGCTTTGGGGAAATTCTAGCCTATATCTTTAATCTTACTTAATAAGCTTTATTTTATATCGCGAACAGACCCAAGGATTACCACATCCATTTGAAAAATATGTCAATTTCAAACATTTGCAGCAGTTGAACAGATATTCATGTGGTCTATTTATTTTGTGAACCAGTTGGTTTTACAGTCCCCTAACAACACAGAGCATTCTTACATAATGCAGCATCATGTTGTGGCCGTTAGTAACTCATATACTTGCTGCCTACAGTTAAGTTATGTTATTGCTCCATTGCAACAATTGTTGCCTCATCCAGATCACTTATTTAAATAGCGTGGCTTTTTATTAGTTGCTATTTTCCGTGAATCATAAAAAGTACTGGCAGCAGAAATTTTGGTCATTAAGGTGTGGTCATAAAGATCTTAAAATGGCTAGGCAATAAACCAGGCAATAATCTAGGGGAAACCACACTGCCAATATCTTTAGCATAGTCCTGCTCTTTTTTGATTACCAAGTTCAGATCAGCAACAGTTCAATAATCTTCATGCAGTTTATTGAGGCAGAGAGGCAAATGACAATCAGAAAAGTCAGATCATATGGTACACAGAAAACAAACTTGACAATATACACAATTAGGTCTGTTTCATTCGGTTTCACTTTCCAAGTAGCGATTTGAGTAAAGTAAATAGTTCTGTTTCAAATGCAGTAATGTCTTAAGTTACTGGAAGGCAGGGCCCAAAATTCCACATGGACTTTTTTTGGCGCAGTTGTAGAGCTACATCCGATTATTTTCATGGCCCAACTGCGGCAAAAAAAAAAGTTCCAAGTTTCGCCGGCATAACCTTTCATTTTGGAGCGGCGCAGATGTCCTTAAACTGTGGGTGGAGCTTAAGCTCTGTGCCGAAAAACAGAGGTTGGCAGGGTAACGACAGGTGTTTTGAAGGGCTGAGACACAAATAAAGCACTTCCCCTTTATAAATAGATCACAAAGTGAGACTTGGAACAACAGACTGAAATCTCAATATATGAAACAATATGAAATTCTTTTATTCCTCTTTAGCAGTTATAGATTTTTTTCACCTCTACTGTGCCGGTGCTGCTGCAATCCTGGGCCGAAAGGCCCCGCACCGGCCCACACCTATCCCAGGCCGAAAGGTCCTCCCCCACCGGCCCGCAACTATCTCGGGCCGAAAGGACTCGCACCGACCCGCACCTATCCCGGGCCAAAAGGAACCCGCACCGATCTATCCCGGGCCGAAAGGACTCACACCGGCCCGCACCTATCCCAGGCCGAAAGGACTCTGCACTGGCCCGCACCTATCCCGGGCCGAAAGGACTCGCACCGGCCCGCACCTATCCCAGGCCGAAAGGACCCCGCACTGGCCCGCACCTATCCCGGGCCGAAAGGACTCACACCGGCCCGCACCTATCCCAGGCCGAAAGGACCCCGCACTGGCCCGCACCTATCCCGGGCCGAAAGGACCCCGCACCTATCCCGGGCCGAAAGGACCCCGCACTGGCCCGCACCTATCCTGGGCCGAAAAGACCCCGCACCCACCCCCACCGTGTCTTCAGCTCTGCTGAAACAATGGCATCTTCTCTCTGCCGATTTTCTCATCTCTGCACTGATTTCCTTAAGTGTAGGGAAGATTTTCCAGAAGGGTGCAGTGCGCTGATTTAGAAAAAAATCCTACTTGGCCAAACTCGCTTAAATGGCATACCCGGCAGGTTCCGCCCCCAGTGACGTAAAAAAATCGGGAACTAAAAAAATCGGACGTACCTGCTTCAGAATGGTACATAAACTTGGTGAAATTTGCAGATTTTAGTCTGCTCCAAAAAAAACAGCATAGGCAAAATTCAGCCCTACAGATGTTATAGATGCTACGTATCATTGAACTCGTTATCAATACACATTGGCCTGAAAAAGTTACATTTCCTCAATAGCTTACAACGGTCCTTTTAAATTCAGTTTGCAAGGTGGACAGTGAGATTTTTGTCTGCCTTTTTCTGAGGCCTTGGATGTGGTTGTCAAGCTGCACTTCCTCCAATCCCCTCTGCCACTTCTTGGTTTGTACTATGTGTGTATCCCTGGCATGCTCTTTGCTACCCCTTTCCCCATTCTGCGGTGCATGGAGACAACCCATCAAGGCCTCCACCTGAAATCGCCACAGCTTTCTGACTTACTTCATTTGTGTGGAGCCCTAGACCTTGTGCAACTTAGTGACTTCTGCAGCTACCTGTTCCAGATTAATGCACTGTGTTGAATCACTCTGCTTTCTTCTTCCCTGAACTGCTTATCTATAAGCTTCCCAGTTTGCATCGTGGGATTTCTAAGAGACCACCCCTGGTTTGCCTTGTGGCATCTCTCACCACATTTAAAACACTTGTGATCTCATTGTCGACATCTGGTGGCTGTTCCCCTCTAGCATTGCCTGGGGCGGGTTGAGTAGTTGGCTTGCTGTGCAGCTTGTCCATGGCACAGCATGAGGCATCTAGTCTTGCAATCATTCAACGGTTTACCTGTCTTTGCAAGGCCATAAAATGATCAGTGTGCCGATCTGCTTGAGTTTTACATTCCTAATCAAGTAACTAGCTTCTTAAATCATTTGGAGCTATTTCCAGAAATCTGCCCTTTAACATTAAATGGCAACGGCCTTTGTTCTGTGATGCCTTCACTTTATGTCACGTGTCTTTGAGCTGGATACTTTTCCCTCTAACTATTTTCTGGAATAAGAACATAAGAACATAAGAATTAGGAACAGGAGTAGGCCATCTAGCCCCTCGAGCCTGCTACGCCATTCAACAAGATCATGGCTGATCTGGCCGTGGATTCAGCTCCACTTACCCGCCCTCTCCAAGCACTGGCATCTGCTCAACTACGTCATCGCCGGAGCGAGGGACCACAAGGACGTACGCATCACCTGCGCCATGACAGGAGCTGCCGACTGCTGGACAGACCACCGTCTAATCCGCTCCGTCATCTCCATCAATGTAGCCCCAAAACAGCGACGGCAACAGAAACATGCCGCAGGAAAATTAATGCTGGAGCACTCAAAGACCCTGCTAAGAAAGCCCTATTCATCTTGCTTAGTTTTTAAAATTTCTGCCTGTATGCTTCAGGTATTAAATCATAAGTCCCGAGAACAACATCATCATCATAGGCAGTCCCTCGAAATCGAGGAAGACTTGCTAGCACTCTAAAAGTGAGTTCTCAGGTGGCTGTACAGTCCAGTATGGAAATTACAGTTTTTGTCACAGGTGGGACACACAGTCTTTGAATCAAGGAGGCTTTAAGGGTGTCGTTAAGACGTTTCCTCTGTCCACCTAGGGCTCGCTTGCCGTGGGAGTCTTGTGTCGGGCATGCGGATGATGTGGTCCGCCCAATGGGAGCCTACTATCAGCAAGGGCAGACATCGATGATGAGGTCCGACATCGATGATGAGGTCCAACACCGCCTCCAGTGCACCAGCGCAGCCTTCGGTCACCTGAGGAAGAGAGTGTTCGAAGACTAGATCCTCAAATCTGGCACCAAGCTTATGGTCTACAGGGCTGTAGTGACACCCATCCTCTTGTATGGCTCAGAGATGTGGACCATATACAGTAGACACCTCAAATCGCTGGAAAAATACCACCAACGATGTCTCCGCAAGATCCTGCAAATCCCCTGGGAGGATACCAACCCGAGAACAACATACTTTACATCACAGTACATACTATCAGCAGGATTGGCATGTGAAAATGCTTTGAGCACTTTTCTGTTTACTGACTTTGTGACTTGCCTGTACCATTTTTTTAATAGCACTTGAGGTAACCAGTTAACAATTCAAATATTTGGTTAAAATTATAGATATTAATCTCTCTTTAAAATTTGAAAAAGATTTGACACAAAGTTGGGCCCTGACTTCTTGTACGCCATTTATCGGACTAACTGCTGATGCATATTTATCTTCCAGTTCAAGAGCATAGCAATTCTCCTTCTCCTTCTTGGTAGCTTTGTCCTGATGTTGTTTCTTCTCATACTAGCCTCCTTTTACGCAATTCCCTCGCTTCCTGTCTACTTTACTCGTGCTCTAATTGAAGCTCACATTCTGTTAGCTGAAACGATCTCTCCTTCACTTTCTCATCAGCCACCAACCTCGCCAATTCAAGCTCTACTACTTTTGATTTGAACATTTTTTCATATCACTATTTATGTTCCAGTCTTTGCATTTTAACCATTTCAACGTCCTTCATTACCAGTGTAACTCAGTATCCAAGGTAGCTGCCACCAATTATATTGAATTCAGGTCTGTGTTAGATGCATTCTTGAGTTCAGTGGTATTAGTTGCTCCTGTAAACAATCCAAATGCCTTACTTTTATGGGCATTAACCCATACTGCCCGATACTTACTTGTACAGTGGCAGGACCTGGGAGTGTAATAAGTCAATTCTCTTGCATTCCTGACTAAATCACAATGGGCTAGAAATACGGTATCGCCCATTTTGAGGTGGTGAAGCTGCTGAGGTGCTGCTGCCTTTAGCGCCGGGCGATGTCTTCTGCCTCAAAGTGCGATATTCAGTTGTATCGCCCTAAGAAGAGAGTGGAGTGCTAATGGAAGCTTTGCACAATCCTCTTCGGGCACTAAAGGTCGGAAGCGCGTGCTTCTCAAGTTGAGGCGTGAGGATAGCGGCATCCTAGCGCCTAAAGAGGAGGTGAGGTCAACCATGTGAAACCTGCAAAAAAAATGGAAGGGAGGCTACCAACAGTCTTCCACAGGTAAGAGAGGTAAGTAATTGTTAAAAATAGGACTCTCAACACTTACCTCTTCATTCCCTGCGATATCGGCCAGGGATCCTCTGTGCACTGTCTGCTTCCCCCTGTCGGGAGAGACGCTATGGCAGGTGAAAGCAGTCAATTTCAGAAACGCAAAGGGGACGTTGCACATTTTTGGTGTCGCCAAGTTGCTGGCGCTAGAGTGCGCAGCGCTAAACGACAGCACCGCCGTTAAACCACCAATGACATTTGCGGCAGGCTGTTATAGCGCGGCGGTTGGGATTTGGCGGCCCCTTAGCGCCTCTCTCTGGCGCTAAACAACTGAATTTCTCTTTGCATGTGTATTCCTCAATCTCTTCAAAGTTGGATCAAGTTAACACGAGAGAAGGTTTGGTTTAATTCATAAACTGTTTGACTCTGAAGTAAGGTAAAACATACAGAGTAACAGATCTCATTAGAGTTACTTGTTCAATCTGTACCACTTATGTTTGTGTAATGATACAGAATAAAGAGCATGTCATGCCAACCCACTTTAGTGTGACGTCTTTCTGCATTCTGTCACATGGCCCAAAACCAAATATTTCTCCTTGCAGTCTCCTGTCCTTTTTAACCTTCTCACCACACTGATTGGCTTTGCAGTCCCTTTTTCTGAAAGTCAGTCTACCTTAGTAGTTATTTAAGATTCTGCTTTATTGCACAGCCCTCCTAAACATTGGGTGCTGGGTGTTTATCTATTCCAGAAACAAGCCACCGAATTGCTCATTGTTTGGCCTCTGAGAAAACAATTGCAATTAGCTAATTAACCACATTTCATCTGACTTTGGATTCACAACACTGGATAGGGCAGTCCCAAGAAATTAACTCCTTTAAAGCAAGCCTTAGCTCAAAACGAATTTTAAAATAATTTGTGTCTAGATCCTCTCTGTAAAAAAAAATGGTCAAAAAGTCCAGAAACGTGATAGACTGAAATGGCTGTTGTGCTAGTAATGGTAAGAGGCCTCTATTTGTGCTTATGCAGCAGTGAAAACATGTAAGATTCCATTGATAAACTACCCACCAAAGGAAAAACAGAACACATGACAGCAGAATGAGAGGTAAGTAGGAGAGAAATGTGCAAATAGGTTATGATTTTTCATTTCAATTTCACTTTTTCACCCCCCAGCTTCGATATAAAATTACTTTTAGATACTGCAGGGTCAGGAAAAAAATAAAGACTTGCATTTATATAACGCCTTTCACAACCACCGGACATCTCAAAGCGCTTTACAATCTTTGAAGTACTTTTTGGAGTGTAATCACTGTTGTAATGTGGGAAATGCGGCAACCAATTTGCACACAGCAAGTTCCCACAAACAGCAATGTGATACTGACCAGATAATCTGTTTTTGTTATGTTGGTTGAGGGATAAATATTGGCCAGGACACCAAGGATAGCCCCCCTGCTCTTCTTCAAAATGGGATCTTTTACGTCCCCCTGAGAGGGCAAATGCAGCCTCGGTTTAATGTCTTTCCGAAAGGCGGCACCTCCGGCAGTGCAGTTCAACATCCCCACCGGCACCTGGGAATCCCTGGCCCATGACCGCCCTAAGTGGAGGAAGAGCATCCGGGAGGGCATTGAGCACCTCGAGTCTCGTCGCCGAGAGCATGCAGAAATCAAGCGCAGACAGCGGAAGGAGTGTGCAGCAAACCAGACTCCCCACCCACCCTTTCCTTCAACCACTGTCTGTCCCACCTGTGACAGAGACTGTAATTCCCATATTGGACTGTTCAGTCACCTGAGAACTCACTTTTAGAGTGGAAGCAAGTCTTCCTCGATTTTGAGGGACTGCCTATGATGATGATGATGACTCCCTAAGCACTGCACTGGAGTGTCAGCCTAGATTTCTGTGCTCAGGTTCCTGGAGTGGGACTTGAACCACCAACCTTTGAACTCAGAGGCGAGTGTGCTACTCACTGAGCCACAGCTGACAAAGTACCAAGGTGGCTTCTTAGCCCCAACTGGAGGATGCTAGGCCTCTGTATAACTTATCTAATTGCCCATCTAATACTCCATGTTCAGCTCCTGTAATAGTTCACCAAGTTCCTGAGCAATTTCGATCAGAGAAGTCCCAAGTTCAATCCCTAACCTATACTGAGTTAGCTCGTGTCAGGTGGGGGAGGTGGCAACAATGCTATAATTAGCCGAAGTGCCTTGCGTTAGGGAGAGTATAATCGCTTAGGGTTTCTATTGAGTAGACTGGGTCTTTACTCGTTGGAGTTCAGAAGGGTGAGGGGTAATCTTATAGAAACATTTAAAATAATGAAAGGGATAGACAAGATAGAGGCAGAGAGGTTGTTTCCACTGGTCGGGGAGACTAGAACTAGGGGGCACAGCCTCAAAATACGGGGGATCCAATTTAAAACCGAGTTGAGAAGGAATTTCTTCTCCCAGAAACTTGTGAATCTGTGGAATTTTCTGCCCAAGGAAGCAGTTGAGGCTAGCTCATTGAATGTATTCAAATCACAGATAGATAGATTTTTAACCAATAAGGGAATTAAGGATTACAGGGAGCGGGCGGGTAAGTGGAGCTGAGTCCACGGCCAGATCAGCCATGATCTTGTTGAATGGCGGAGCAGGCTCGAGGGGCTAGATGGCCTACTCCTGTTCCTAATTCTTATGTTCTTATGTTCTAGTCTCAAACATTATCCTGCTGAAAGTCCATATGTGTAAATGTTGGGCATGGCTGTGATGCCAACACAGTTAAATAGCTTTCACTTTCAAAGCTCATATGTGAATATTGTAGGCATTGTTGGGTCCTCTTTGCCTGTGCATCTGGAGCAAGATTCAAAGTCTTCATAAGATGTAGGGAAAGTAGAAAATTGGTGAGAGAAAAAATGGCTGGCTAAAACTTTTTTTTAGTTATTTCCTTCTTTGCAAATGGAGTTAACCAAACTACTAGCGAACTCTTTTGAAAGACAGCTTGCTTTTCCATGCGATTGAGTCTCCACATTTCTCTATACTGTTGAAGCTTTTTATTGTGTCAAAGGTCTCAAAATCTTTTTTTAATCCGTACTGATTGTGAGTACATCGTGTTTCAGCTGGCTCAGGACCATCCATTAGCGTTTCCTTAAGTGAGCGATGACAAATAAGAAATCATTATTTCCAAAAATATGTCCCAAACAGTGTTTTATTTTTGAAAATACATACCAGTCTACACTGAAGGAAACTGAAGCCTGGTACTTAGCTTGTATAAGGAGTGAATTTATGAATGCCTTCGCACTTGTCTGACCTATAGTTCTTTTCATAATGACTATCTAAGCACAGTGGCCTACTTTCCAGAATCTTGGGTGGACTGCACATAGTTATCAGCACTACCAGCCCCATTACTGAACTGCTGAAAACAATTGTGTACAATGGAAAGTGACACATGGTTACTATTTATGGTTAGCTGTTTCTTAATGACTTCCCTGGTATTCAGATAATTGTATGGCATTATGCTTTCTGTTTATTCTTACAATATACTAAACAATATTTTTCTTCTTGCAATACTCCAGTTTAACATATTTTTGTATGCTGGTTCACTATGAACAATTGCTAAAGCTGTATTAATGTTTAAGGACACAACAAGAATCGGCCATGAAGTCCAACAATTCTGTTACTTTTTAATCAGATTTGCTAATTTGTCAGTAAATCATCACTTCTTCAAAATAACAGAGCTTTTAATTTTTTTTTTACCTAAGTCTCATGATACTTGAATAAGACATTGAACTGGGCAGATACCAAGGATTTATCAGTTTATTTTTTTTGTCCACAGATCACGCTAATGACAGGTTACATCAGTTGAGTCAGAAGTTCTAACGTGTAAGCCAATCATAATTCATTTTGTATAGCAGATGGATCAGTTCAGAATCACATTTTCCAGGCAGCGGTGCAAGCAGATGTTCTTTATCATTCCAAGCAGTGGGGTATTTGACTTTGACTTGCAGCTTGAGCAATCTCTATACAGCAAATGTAAGATTTCCCCATTTCTTATACCCAATGTCAATATAAACATAGGAAAACTTTTGGGAGGTACAAATTTGGTATCGTCCCATTTGGGGCGTTAAGTTTTGAAAGCTGGAAAAATTAGTGCCAGGTGCGAATGATTTCTAGCTTTTTCTAAATTCGGTGTTAGTGCTCCAGGCGCGTTAAATCAAGCGCTCCACATCCTTCCTGGAGCGCTGAAGGACGCAGGCGAGGCGGTAATGGTGCAGCTCTGCACAATGTCCCATACAACGCTGCCGCGATCCGAGGCTCCTTCCCTCCCTTAAAGGGAAGGGCCATCGCTGCAGGCTCTGCATCGCGACCAGTTAGCTGGTCCTCGACGGCAGCCACGATCCAGCCCCATCATCCCCAAGCACTCTAGCAGAGTGCCGGGCTGATCGATCGTGGCCAGGAAGAATTGAAAAAATCTGCAGAGCACATTGTGAACATTTTTCTCTTACCCACACCAACTTCCCCTTTTAACTTCCGCCTCCCAAGCTCCCGGCCTCCCGAACAACGCCTCCTGCAGCTGCCGGTATTTTTGCCCGGTCGATACTGCAGGGGGCGGACCCGAAGTTCGGGTCCGGGGCGCTACCGGGGTGATGCGCACGGCAATGACATTACGATCTCTGGGCGCAGGAGGTCGTAGCGCAAGGTGTTACGCTCCAAGTTAGCAGGAGTGGTTCATCTTGCCACGCCCGGTCGGTATGTCGTTAGCGCACCGTTATCGCCCCCCAGTGGCAATAACGGGAGACCTAAGGAGGCCAATTTCTCGGCCTTGAAGTTTTAGAGAGGACACAATGTGGACTCACAAGGATGATGCCAGCTAGCAACAAATATATACATGAAGAATGACTTGAAAATTTGGGTCTATGTTCATTCGAAAAAACACAGATTGTGGGGCAATATGATAGAAGTGATTAAAATTATAAAGGAATGGTGCAGGTTAGCTAGAAGCAGACTGTTTCCAGTAGGTGAGGGGACAGGAATGAGGGAATTATAGTTACAAGATTAAATGTAAGAGATTTAGAGCAGAGGGCAGGAGAAATTTCTTTGCACAGATTTGTGAGGATGTGGAATTCACTTCCAGGATTAATGGGCGAGGCAAAAACTAAAGTCCACATTCAAGATTAGATTGGATAGGTAGATGAAGGAAAAGGGGTTGAAGGGATATGGGAACCAGGGTAGGTAAGCGTGATTAGAACACAAGTGCTTCCTGAGAGCATGTGGGCCTGGACCACCACTGAAAATGCAGTGCAGGTTGAATCTCCCTTATCCAGACCCCTCGGGACCTGGCCTGTGCCGGATAAGGGATTTCGCCGAACATGGGGAGGTCACATGTTCTACTGTCTTTTACAACTCCCAGCCCCAGCCAGCCAGCCCTGATACAAATATTCCCGACCCTGCAATCCACCGCCCCCGCCCTCTCTTCCCCCTCCCCCCCCCCACAATCTCCAAGACTCATTTAAAGTAATGAAGAGATATTTTCTTTTCATTTGGCAGAGTGCCGAGGGCAGCGGGGAGGCTAGGAGCGGCAAGTCCGAGAACGCGGCCCACCAGCCCGACCCCAGAGGGAGCGCCGACGGCAGAGGGGAGGAGCGGCCAGCCCAGGACGCGGCCAGGGTGCGGGAGTCAGGTCAATGGGACTCAGTGCAATCCGTGTGCTGAGCCGCGATTACATTAAGAGCAAAGCCCGCCCAGGGTAAGCGGAGCTATGGCGGCTCTGTGGTTACAGGAGTTCCCGGCATCGAGGAGAAAGATAGCGGCCAAGCTCAGCAATGCGGAAAAACCAGCAGGCAGCTTTAAACATATATTTTTTTTAACTTTTAACAAGCTTTTATTTAGAATTTAATTCCGAATATGATTATTAGTAGTACAGGTTGAACCTCTCTCTCCTCCCCCCGCCCCCCACCCCTACCAACTTGAATACCCACCTTCAAGGCCACTTAGGCAATTAGTGCCTTCAGAATCAGACGAGGAAGGAGTCTCCGTCTTCAGGAGAACAGAGAATATTGGTGAGTATGAAAAAAGTTATCTGCGCATGTGCCACCTGGCGGCCGGGAATGGTGCCGGACGAGGGGTGGTGCCGGATAAGAGAGTCCCGGATAAGAGAGGTTCATAGCAATGGGAGCTCTGAGCTCCGAGCTCCCATTACTATGAATGGGGAGGCCCCTAAAAACAAATAAAACACAAATATTAATTTAAAAAAACACTTCACTTTTTAAAAATAAATAAACATTGAATTAAATTAAATGTTTTAGAGAAAAATGTATTTTTTTTGAATGAAAAAAAATTGTTTTAATAGTGTTAAACATAAACTTACCTTCATGGGCAGGGTTTTTAATATAAAAATAAGTAATGACATTTATTTTTTCTTTCTTTTAATATTTTTAGGCTGGTAAAAGCAGGCCATCCGCGTAAGAGTTTGAAAGACATTCACTGGGCAAGAGTTGGGCAAATAGTCCAACTCTCCGCCCGCGAAGGCCCTTCTCCTAGGAATGCGTGCGATATTTTGACAGATCGCAAATGCCAGGTTTCGGTACATGTGCTTTTCGCGCCTAAACCCGGAATTTGCGGCAAATCTCCGGGCACCTGCGCACATCGTACGCACCCGGAGAGGCCGCAAATTACATGCCGATATTTACGGGGAGACGGGGCGGGTGCAGGGGCAAGCCGGGGACATGAAGGTCCTGCTGAATTTAACAGCAGGGCCTCATTATCGCTTTGTTGTTCCGTTTCCCACCTGGGAGCCATTTAAATTGAAAGGCTGTCTGGCTGCCAGGCAGGAAACCAATGGCAGAAGGCTGCAGGCAGAAACCCTTGAGAACGCACCCCCCCCCCCCCGGCAAATGCAATCATTGCGGCAGGCTTCATTTGTGGGGACGGGCGATTTGGACGGCCACGATGGCGGGGCTAGATTCAGATCGGAGGTTGGGGGTTGGGGTTCCCATCACGTGAGGGGCTAGAGAGAGGTCGCAACCGGCAGAAGGAAGGCTTTAGGGGCCGGGAGAGCAATCATTCTCCTGGCCCACAAGGAGTGCTAGAAAAATAATGCCTTCTGGAGGTTTTTTATGGTTTAATCTGCCCACGGCTCTGACATACATTGAGACTTTTCAAACTGATTTCACTAATGAGCCTTCCAATTGCCATTTATATCATCAGTCTAGGCATTTCCTGCAATGTGTTCCAGGCAGGAACCCTGGTTAATTGTTTTCTGTCTTCCCTACCCTTTCATGGCCTCTTACAGCGAATGTAAAGCTGTGCTACTTTGAAGATGTAGATGTAATGAAAGCTTCTCTGGCAAGTTCTGCTAGCCAATTAGTAGCGCAACGTTTTCATTGCAACTGTATGTTTTGGAAGCATTCATTACATCTGTGGCAAAACAGTTGATAGCTTATTGTTTGACAAAATGGGGGCAATTTTCAACTCTTTGCCTCCCCATTTACACTCAGACATGGGGCGGTAGCAGGTGGAGAAGAAAATGGCTGTTTGTCCTGCCCACTTACTGCTACTTTTACAGCTAGTCAGATTTTCTGAGGGACATCAATCCTGATGGCCAGAAGTCCTGTCTGAAACAGGCAGAGGCCGAATGAGTAAATTGAAATTGTGGTCAAGTGACGTCATTGTGATGAACACCACTTCCTTCTCCCACCCACCAACTACAAGCAGTACAAGTCCTGAGGCAGCCACTTTAAGATATCTTCGCATGCTGTCAAGCTATATAGAGCTTTTGGAAACATTTTTCTTGCAGTAGCTTCTGTGTTTTTGAACTTAAAGGACTTGAAAGCGCTTGCTGTACGTTCTCAAGTGTTACGGGGCTTCTGGAATTGCAGTTTTCTTTCTTTGGGTCTTTCTCGGAATCACACTCTGGGAGAAGGTGGAGGGGGAGCAGGAGACAGTAGCAAAAAAAGCTGCAGCTGGAGAGAGAGCAAACAGAAGGAGACAATCTCGGAGGAATCATTACCCTCCCAACAGAGTCTATAGTCCGAGAACAACACATCTGCAGTTCCCTGAGGAGTACTGAATAAGGAGGCTTTGATCTTTAGGGAAGCTTTGGCGAGAGTTGTGTCACATCCTGCAAGAGGACCTGCAACCAAACGCTGCACCTAGCACAGCACAGCATTGCCTATTGCAGTCAAGGCCATTGTAGCCCCGAACTTTGGCTCCGTCCTTGGTGCCACAGGGGATATCAGCAACATGGGTGGGAGGGCAGTGGGGGCTGAGCTGCACGGACATTGAGGTGACCACATGCTCTATGGTTGACTGCAGTGTGTCGACGTCACGTGTGAGAACCTCACATAATGCTGTTAGTGGACGCCATCATGTTATCCAACATGTTCTGGAAGCTCCCTGACAGACAATCTAACACGCTCAACAATTGCTGGCTCACAGAAAAATCTTTCTTTTAAAATCTGGCCCCCTGAAGTCTGTATGTCTGTCCTCTTCAGTAGAGCTAGGACATGAGCTGGCCCGCCAGTTAGCTCTTTCCTGGGCCTTCCATGCTACATTCACTTGCTCCTGCACACTTGTACTCAGTGAATTCCTCAGTGCAGTCACCTCAAACTCCTTAAGTCACACGGATGCTGATTTCTATGCTGGTCCTTGGTAGTGTAATAGAGAAGGACAATGTATTGTCTTCAGGGTTATCCTCATCAGTCTGACTGTAGTGACTGAGTAGACTGATTGACCTGGCAAAGGAAGGGACAGGGATTAAGACAGAGGTAAGCACTAGCAGATTATGAAATATATCCCAGGCTGTTAAGAGAAGCAAAAGAGGAAATAGCAAAGGCTCTGAGCATCATTTTCCAATCCTCTCTGGCTACAGGTGTGGTGCCAGAGGACTGGAGGACTGCTAATGTGGTTCCTTTGTTTAAGAAGGGAGAAAGGGATAGACTGAGTAATTACAGGCCAGTCAGCCTAACCCCGGTGGTGGGAAAATTATTGGAAAAAATTCTGAGGGACAGGATAAATCTTAATTTAGAAAGATACAGATTAATCAAGGACAGTCAGCATGGATTTGTTAAGGGAAGGCCATGTCTGACTAACTTGATTTAATTTTTTGAGGAGGTAACAAGGAAGATCGATGAGGGTAGTGCATTTGATGTAGTGTATATGGATTTTAGCAAGGCTTTTGATAAGGTCCCAAATGGCAGACTGGTCATGAATGTAAAAGCCCATGGGATCCAGGGCAAAGTGGCAAGTTGGATCCAAAATTGGCTCAGCAGCAGGAAGCAAAAGGTAATGATTGATGGGTGTTTTTGCATCTGGGAGGTTGTTTCCAGTGGGGTTCCGCAGGGCTCAGTACTAGGTCCCTTGCTTTTTGTGGTATATATCAATGATTTGGACTTGAATGTGGGGGTATGATTAACAAGTTTGCAGATGATACTAAAATCGGCTGTGTGGTTGATGATGAAGAAGAAAGCTATAGACTGCAGGAAGATATCAATGAACTGGTCAGGTGGGCAGAACAATGGCAAATGGAATTCACACTGGAGAAGTGTGAGGTAATACATTTGGGGAGGGCTAACAAGGCAAGGGAATACACATTAAATGATAGGACACTGAGAAGTGTAGAGGAACAAAGGGACCTCCGAGTGCATGTCCACAGATCCCTGAAGGTAGCAGGCCAGGTAGATAAGGTGGTTAAGAAGGCATACGGAATACTTGCCTTTATTAGCCGAGGCACTGAATATAAGAGCAGGGAGGTTTTGCTTGAACTGTATAAAACACTAGTTAGGCCACAGCTAGAGTACTGCACACATTTCTGGTCACCACATTACAGGAGAGAAGTGATTGCACTGGAGAAGATACAGAGGAGATTTACAAGAATGTTGCCTAGACTGGAGAATTTTAGCTATGAGGAAAGATTGGATAGGCTGGGTTTGTTTTCTTTGGAACAGAGGAGGCTGAGGGGAGACCTTATTGAGATGTATAAACTCAGAGCATTGTTAACCTGTGGAATTCCCTACAGCAGAGAGTTGTTGATGCCAGTTCATTGGATATATTCAAGAGGGAGTTAGATATGGCCCTTACGGCTAAAGGGATCAAGGGGTATGGAGAGAAAGCAGGAAAGGGATACTGAGGTGAATGATCAGCCATGTCCTTATTGAATGGTGGTGCAGGGTCAAAGGGCCGAATGGCCCACTCCTGCACCTATTTTCTATGTTTCTATGAGGGGCATAGATAGAGTGGATAGGAAGGACCTATTTCCCTTAGTAGAGGAGTCAGCAACCAGTGGGCATAGATTTAAAGTAATTGGTAGGAGGTTTAAAGGGGATTTGAGGGAAAATGTCTTCACCCAGAGGGTGGTGGGGGTCTGGAAGGGTGTTAGAGGCAAAGACCCTCACCACATGTAAAAAGTACTTGGATATGCACTTGAAGTGCTGTAACCTACAGGGCTACGGACCAAGAGCTGGAAAGTGGGATTAAGCTGGATAGCTCTTTGTCGACCGGTGCAGATACGATGGTCCGAAATGGTCTTCTTCCATACTGTAAATTTCTATGATTTTATGATTCTATGATTGATCAGTGGCAGTGCAGTGCACCATCAGGTTATCATGCTCAGTATGTGACTGTGCGAGTGTGTGACTAAAGAGTTAAGTCAAAAGGTTCATGCCCTTTCACAAATTGCTGGTATACCCATCTACCATCCCTGCATAAAAAGTGAACAATATAATCCTTGGGTGACCATATAGAGAGCAAATAAAACAGCAAAAATTAGCAAGAACATTAACATACACGTTGCTCAGGCACACATTAGAATGATATACTCTGCAGAGACCTGGGGCTGGAATTTGGTCAAAGATCACCACCACCAAATTGCCACCAAAAAAAAAGGTATGATTATTCAATTAAGATCGGCGGAAAATTTATCAACAAATGTAAAAAAAATCCGCCCGGCGGGAAAAATCAGTGTTCCACGTGGATTCACGGCGGAAAACGCAATCCTGGTCAAATTCAGTCTTATTTTAATCAAATTTAGTCCGAGGCTGTGAGTTGGGCCTAGGGAGAGGGGAAAACACACACAATATTTTTCAAAAAATCAAACATCGAAAAATATTCACACGACCCTTTTCCACTGAAACGATGCAAAAGAATTTTTTTTTTAAACTTTAACTTACCTTTTTTTGCAGGGTTTCATACCTACGGTCGATCGAAGGGCTGCTCCGGCTGGTTTCTCCCTGGCGTTTTTTCTCTCCTCAACTACGGAACACCGCTACCACCAAACTCGGGCAGAAATGGTTTTTTCAGTGTTGCACGCCAGCGGTCCACTCCCCAGCGGTATTTCGAAACCGCCGGCGGAACACTTTGACGAAACCTGGTTTTCCACCGAAAAGTAGGAATACTGCCGAAAAACGCGTCGGAAATGCTGTCCAAATTCCAGCCCCAGGTGTCCCAGCTGGACCTTGGTTTTGTAGTCCATTCTTCACCATTGATTGAAGAATTATATTGTCTCAGAACAAGCAAAATGGTTCCATTATTGGGTCAGCACGTCAACATCAGTTTCTGCCAAAGCCTATAAATGTAATATACACTAGTCCATTCACAATAAAAACGGCTTATGATTGTTATATAAAATGCTTGTGCCTAAATGTGATACTGTAACTTACCAATTTGGCCTTACATAACCAATTGTGCCATATTTCCCATATAATTCAGAACTAGTCATTGAACACACAATGGCACCTATCATCTGACAACCTTTTTAAATCCCTCAGTACTCATAGTTCATTAGCACCAACCTTTTAAAAAAAATTCATTCTCGGGATGTAGGTGATACTAGAAAGCTGTATTCATTGCGCGTCCCTAGTTGCCGTGAGAAGATGGACATAGGCCTTCTCATTGAACTATTGCTGCCCTTGTGCTGATGGTGCTCCCAACAATGGTGTTAGATGGAAAAGTGCTCGAAGAAAATGTGATGTCCAAAACATTAGCATCACTGAATAACAAGAAGTTCTGTGTAAATCCAGCGTAGATTACATCCAGTTCTCCGAGGGCTTAACCATCAGTTGAATCACATGAGATAACAATCAGTCAACAAACCCCCATTCAGAGGTCCGAGCACCACTTGGGACAGGATTACTGAATCAAACTTGGTACCGCTTGGACTAGACGCCCTTGAGTTCAGGGACATTGCGAGATCTCACAACCCATAACCTATGAAAGTATCTCAAAAGATAATACTCGTAATAGGAATTGCTTGTGGTGTCTCAGCTCGGAGTCTGTCAGAATATAACCGCGACCCCTTTTTCATTATAAACTTCAGATAGAGAGCCGGACACAGTTAGATAGAATAATACTTAACTGAGACAAAGAAACAGGTTAGAAGTCAATAAAGCAGGCTCCGTGCCATGCTGAAATCACACTTGGTTATGCACATAACTTGGGACTATTTTAGCATCATTTCAATTGGCATGCATGCTTTGAGATTATTTAGTCCATTTTTTCTGCCATGGTTAATGATGTCACAAGTAGTTTCACAGAATGAGTATCCATTTGACTCATTTGCTTGTCCAGGTTACTCTGAATATAGTTACTCAAAGCAAGTTAAAGAAATACTTTGTTTTGCACAAAGTAAACTCTTTAGTTACTTAGGCAACCTATTTGTTACAGAATTACACAACACTGCACCAGTCTCAATACCTGGTGCAGCTTGAGAGTAAGACAGGTGCAGGGAATAACATAACAGCCAATCCAATTTATGTCCTCGATTAACATCCAAATGGGTGCACTCCCAGCAAGAGTTGCAGTATGATAATCAAAAGCAGAAGTCCGATCCAAATTCCCCCTTCATAATGCAGGAACACTGAAACCAATTGTAACACCACGAGGTTAGATGAAGGAGAGTGGGAGGAGTTTCCTCTGCCCACCTTGGGTTCGCTTGCAGCATGCTACCTGCCACCATTTCAACAAAACCCCAGCCCTGCACGAGGTAGAAAAGGCCATCCGCCAGCTCAAGAACAACAAGGCAACGAATCCCCACTGAGGCACTAAAGTATGGCGGAGAAGCACTATTTACCCTCAAAGCTTCCTTGATAAAATCCCCACTGACACCTGGGAGTCCCTGACCAAAGACCGCCCTAAGTGGAGGAAGTGCATCCAAGAGGGCGCTGAGCACCTCAAGTCTCATCGCTGAGAGCATGCAGAAAACAAGCGCAGGCAGCGGAAGGAGCGTGCGGCAAACCAGACTCCCCACCCACCCTTTCCTCCAACCACTGTCTGTCCCACCTGTGACAGAGACTGTAATTCCCATATTGGACTGTTCAGCCACCTAAGAACTCATGTTAAGAGTGGAAGCAAGTCTTCCTCGATTCCAAGTGACTGCCTATGACGATGATGATTAAGCTAAGAAGGCAATATGGACGTGACAACAAGCTATGTCAGTAATTTGGGAGCCTTTGACAAGATCTTAGGAAGAAAGCTAGCACTAGGGCTGATGTGAGGGTTCCAAGGAAACTCAAGAGGACATAGGAATATAGAGGTCAGGAATCCCATCCTCGTCGCCATTTTGTAATATATTTGCTTCATGAGTTCTTAAGCAAAGAACCCATGAAGCAAATACATTACAGTGAGGTCAGAGGTCTTCGCTGCTGCTGAGAATCTGTTGGTGATCAGCTGGATGTATTGTGGTGAGCATAGGAACAGGAGGTGGCAATTCATCCCCCTTGAGCCTGTTATGCCATTCAATTAGATCATAGCTGATCTGTATCTGAACTCAATTTCCCCACCTTTCATCAATATCCCGTAAAACCTTCAACAAAAAATGATCTGTCGATCTCAATCTTGAAAATTTCAAATGACGCAGAATCTATAACCTTTTGGGAAAGATGATTCTACATTTCCATTAACCTTTGTATGAAAAAGTACTTCCTGATTGCACTCTTAATTAGCCTATTTCTAATTTTAAGACCTATTCTGGGTTTCCCCACCAAAGGAAATGTCTTGATCCCGAAGTGGAGAGTTTACAGAGTATTTTCATGCCTTAAGTGAGCAGTCCATAAAAACGAAGATTTTTTTTCCCCCAATTTAAACATTATACCTGCTCCGTTTTGCTCCCCGCCATTGCTTTGTTTCAGGCCAGACGCGAGGAGCACCTTAAAGTACAATAAAATAACTTCTTCACCCTTTGCAGAAAATGCTGAATTCTTAAAGTGAAAAAAAAATTCTCCATGTTGTACGACAAATCCCAAGGTAAACAAATGTTTCCATAGCAACCGCAGTGCTGCCAATGAATGTGCTAATCACACAAGACCTAAACTAATGTGAAAACAGTCCCTCTTATTATTGCCATGGCAACGGCTACAGAGCAAATCAAAAAAAACTCACACACTGCCTAATTTATTCCAGTACATTCTAATAATGCCACATATTCTATGCATTACATCACCTGTATTTGTAATAAATTGCCCTCTCTTTTCTTAATTTGTAGTTTATTGAGCCATTTAGAGGTCAGAGGGCCATGGGTTTGAATCCTAGCAAGGTTCATTCAGCTTTTTATTATTTTAAGGAGGATAAAAAGATTTCAACATCTTCTGATGTGGGGAAGAACAGGAAACGGCAGAGTGATGTACGGTGCTTGCCATACTGCTACAATTGCAGTTTTCGGACATTTCTCCCTGTTCATAATAGTAATCGGGGTTAATATCACCTCATGCCACCATCTAAAAGTTGATCATTTGTAGTCTAGATATTGTACAAACAGAATACTCCAGGTACCTATTGAATATAATACACTTGTGACTTTGGCCCTGATTTTTAACTCCGGTACAGTTTTCGGGGGTGAGGTTTGCTTGCAGTTTAAGACTTAACTCCAGGCCTCATTATAATCTCTCTGGATTTCCCACTGAATTGGCTAAGCTGACCGGAAACCTGCCTGTTTCCGGCGTGCAATCTCCGGCGGATCTGCCAGAGGCCTATTCAAAGCGGGAATACACCTCTAAAAGCAGGTTTGTGGCTTACTTCATTAGCAAGGAGCTCAGTTATGCTAAACTTTTATAAATCTCTGCTAGAGTATTGTGTCCAGTTTTGGCTATCGCACTTTAGGAAAGGTGTCAAGGCCTTGGAAAGGGCACAGAGAAGATTTACCAGAGTGATACCAGAGATAAGGGAACCAAATTTTAATTTGATCATTTAAGTTTAAAGTTTAATTTTTTAATTTGTTGGTTTTAGTGCCCCCGCCCCTCCCCCCTGCCCCACCCCTTTTAGCCAGGGGGTACTTGTATAATTTCTGTTTTTAGTGCCCTAAAACCACCCCCCTCCAAAAAAGGGGGCACTGGAAAAAAAAATTATTTTGGAGTGTGACCCCCCTTACAGGGGAGCATTTGTTTAAAGTGCACAACTAAAATAGTTGAGGAACTTCAGTTCTGTGGAGAGACTAGAGAAATTGGGGCTATCCGCCTTAGAGCAGAGAAGGTTAAGGGGAATTGCAAACTTTTGCTCTGAAATATTTTTTTAATTTCAGATTATCAGAAGACTTGTTAAGTTAGTACTTTTTAACCATTTTCACAGTGGAGGAAGAGGACAACATACTAGTCAAAGGGAGGAATTTAATATAAGTTTTAAAAATGGTAACAGAAACAGTAATGGAACTAAAGATAGACAAATCTCCAGGATCTGATGGTTACCATCCCATGATATTAAAAATAAATAGGTGAAGAAATTGCACATGTGTTGGTCAAAATTTTCCAAAGCTATCTAGATTCAGGAATTGTGTCTTTGGATGGAAAATTGCACACATCATTTTATTATTTGAGAAGGGAAGGAGGGAGAAACCAGGTAACTACGGACCTCTCAGTTTAACATCAATTGTGAGGAAGTTACTGGAATCCATCATCAGAGACAGAGGCCTTGATATTAAGGGGCCGAAATTGCCCACTGCCAGAAATGAGTTGCACCTATTGCTTTTGAAGTGTTCCAACCGCCCCAGTGCTTAGGGCGGCCTAACCGGAGAAATTCAGCTCTTTGTGCTTTTTTTTTTGGGGCGGGTCGGAAGTGGCCTCAACATGGGAGCTGAAATGAGAACGGTGTGTCTGTCACTAGCAGGGTGGAAGTGGGGGTGGATCAGAGTAGCCGATGCACGAAGTCATCGCGCTGGCGGGTCACAACATCCCTCCCCAGCAAGTTAAAGGGGAGGGCCGCTGCCAACTCTGGGCCACCAGGGAGGGTTTCGGCCAGACCAGCGGCCTGGCACCCAAGAGGCGGCCCGGCCAAACGCGGGAGCGTAATTGTCGGCCCGACTCGGCAGTCAGCCGACAAAAAAAAAAAAAAATAACAACGTGATGTTGCCGGCAGTGCCACCTCCCCTTTTAAGGACGGCCGCACCGCCAAGCCACAGAAAGGGTACCGACAGCAAAAGCTGTCGGGGGGCACAGACCGACGGCAGCTCCGCTCCCGCAGGGCGATTCCGGGAAAGGAGCAATTTCCTGCGGGGCAGTTTCGGGAAGGGGGTCGCTGGTGGTTGGTAAGGGGTCGGCGGGTGCACGCCACGGTGGGAAAACAGGCGGAGCGGTCCCCTGCACCGCTACAAACCTGAGGAAGGCTCATTTTTGAACAGGCGGCCAGTCCACACCGACCTGTGGCTGCCGCTTTCAGGCAGCCAGAGCCCTTATAGAAAGGGGCAATTTCGACCCTTAACTTCCCCCCCCACAACAGATGGGAGAGGGTCGGGGGGGGAGTTTAAAATTAAAGCATGGGTATTGCATTCCCAACCCGCTGCGTGCTTGCCCGTTGCCATTTTTATGGCAGCATGTAGTGTGCCCCCGTGCAAGTGTCCCACCCTCGACAATCGGGACACTTCATTAGCATATTTAAATCAGGCTCCCACAGTCAAACTGGGAGTCTGATTTCAATTTAACAGTTGCCGGCCGGGTTTCCCAGGGCTCAACAAAACCCGGCAGTAAAAGGGAGATGGGAGCTGCCAGCTCCAGAGGTAAGTGCTTTTTACAGCAGTCCCTGTGGGCCAGGATGCCAGGATGAGCAGGCCACTCAAGGAAGTCTTCGGCTTCCCCCCCCGGCCGCCGATCGTGGCCTCTCTCCCCGTGCCGTAATCGGCGACTTCACGCCCTCCCCCCACATGTCCCAATCTGTCGCTCCCTCCCTCCTGATCGCCGCTCTTCCCTTTTCCCCCCACATGCCCTGATCTCACACTTCCCTCCTCCCCATGGAAGGGTAACAGTGCAGATTCAACAACAACAAGAACAACACTTGTATTTATATAGCGCCTTTAACCCTAGAACGTCCCAAGGCGCTTCACAGGAGTGATACAAGACAAAACAATTACATTTGTCACCGAGCCACATAAGAAGAAATTATGGCAGAAAGAGGTAGGTTTTAAGGAGTGTCTAAAAGGAGGAAAGAGAGGCAGAGAGGTTTACGGAGGAGTTTCAGAGCTTAGAGCCCAAGCAGCTGAAGGCTCGGCCACCAATGGTGGAGCGATTCTAATCAGGGATGCTCGAGCGCAGACATCTTGGGGGGAGGCGGGGGGGGCGGGGGGGGGAGGGGGGAGGCGGGGGGGGGAGGGGGGAGGCGGGGGGGAGGGGGGAGGCGGAGGGGGCGGGGGGAGGGGGGAGGCGGGAGGCGGGGGGGGCGGGGGAGGCGGGGGGGGAGGCGGAGCTGGAGGAGATTACAGAGACAGGGAGGGGCGAGGCCATGGAGGGATTTGTAAACAAGGATGAGAATTTTGCAATCAAGACATTGCTTAATTGGGAGCCTTTGGCGGCCTGGCCGACCTCGGAATCGGCTGAAAATTAAAATAAAATGGAGGCGCCGGCAACGGGCCCTCCCCTTTATGGGTGGACGTGCTGCCCAGGCACACAAAGCTTCCCGCCGGGAGGGGAACCTGTCAATGGCCCCGATCAGCGACTGCTCTGCTCCTGCAGGGCTATTTCCCTGTGTGGGGTGGAAAGGGGGTCGCCGCCGGTCGGTGTGGGGGTCAGCGCATGCCTGAAGGAGCAGCAGCATAGGCGGCTTGTAAACCCCTTCCTGCTGCTTCCGGCCCGGGGGTAGTTTAGGATGGGTCGGCCCATCTGGTGAGGCCTATCCGCACCATTACCTGGACCTTAAGGAGGGCAATTTCAGCCCCCTCAGGTTTACGTAGGGTAGAATGTGGGAGACCAGCCAGGAGTGGGTTGGAGTAGTCAGGTCTAGAGGTAACAAAGGCATGGATGAGGGTTTCAGCAGCGGATGAGTTGAGGCAGGCATGCAATGTTACGGAGGTGGAAATAGGTGGTTTTAGTTATGCCTCAGATATGTGGTTGGAAGCTCATTTCAGGGTCAAATATGATACCATAATTCACCAGAATTATACCAGGATTTAAAGGGTTAAATTATAAGGACAGGTTGCATAAATTCAGCCTGTATTCCTTTTAGAAGGTTAAGGGGTGATCTAATCAAGGTGTTTAAAATGATAAAGGGATTCAATCGGGTAAATATATATAAATTACCCCTGATGAGGGAATCCAGAACGTGATGGCATAGTATAGCTAGGAGTGAAATGAGGAAGTACTTGTTCACACGCAGAGTTGTGGAAATGTGGAACTCTCCCCCAAATGGCTGTGAATGCTGAGTCGATTGAATTTTCAAGACTGCGATCGATAGATTTTTGTCAGGTGAAGTTATCAATGGATATGTAAATAGGGTATCGGTATAGATTGGCCATGATGTAATGGAATGTAACTGGCTCGAGCTGCTGAATGGACTACTCCTGTTCCTATGTTAGGTTTGGATGACAGAAATGCTGTTTTATCTGGAATTTTCAGCACCGAAACAGGCCATTTAGCTCACCTGGTATGTGCCGACAGCTTTGGCCCATTTGATCTCATCCTTTCAGAATGCCAGACCAACCATCTTCCCATTACAGCAGCCAGCTATTTCTTAAATGGGTCTATGTCCTGGCCTCAGCCAGTATCCAGGGCAACCTACACCAGCTGTAGGTTGTCGATCATTCTCTGTGTATATTTCAAATTTGACTTTTACAATCCTGAAGTTGTGCCCTCTTGTCCTGCTTCCTTCAGGAAGGACTGTTCAGGAAAGATTGAACAGGCTGGCGCTCTGTTCTCTGGCAAAGAGAAGGCTGAGGGGTGACCTAATAGAAGTCTTTAAAATTATGAAGGAGTTCGATAAGGTGGACGTAGAGAAGATGTTTCCACTTGTGGGAGAGTCCAAAATTAGGGGCCAAAATGTCACTAATCTAATAAGTAATTCAGGAGAAACTTGTATACTCAGAGCGTGGTGAGAATGTGGAACTTGCCATCACTTGGAGTGGTTGAGGCGAATAACAGATGCATTTAAAGGGAAGCTAGATAAGTGTATGAGGGAGAAAAGATAGAGGGTTATGTTGCTAGGGTGAGATGAAGTAAATAGAGTGGGAGGAAGATTGCATAGAGCATAAACACTGGCATAGTTTCTGAGCTGTAAATTCTATACAATTCTATGTAATTCCTTGGTGTATCGGAAACTATTTTTACTCCAGCTACAAGAAAAAGTGGCAGCTGTAATCAGCAACATGATGATGCCATTTTGTCACTGATTGCATCATTGTGAAACACTCTGTCAACAGTCTCTTTCAAGGTTTCTCTCCGGCCTTTTTTAACCCTGCAACTGGGTGGGCAATTTAAATGGCCACAGCGATGTACTCCCTCCGATACAGCTGCCTTCATGTTTGCAATTTTAACCTACCTTTTTGAGCAGGTGAGTGTGACATCCTCTGGAAGGCAGCAGGGTCCTTCTTTAAATATACAGGTGACATCCTCGGGGTCCAACTGCAATTTTAACCCAAGGCCTGCATGGGGAAGCTGTGAAAGCTTCCCCGCCAGGCAAACATGGCAGCAAACGTATCTGGGGCCAGAAAAGGCATAGAAAGCTGTTAATTTAAATCTGTTTTTGTTTCCTTGTGGGCCAGGAGGAGTACTCCTGCACCAGGCCCCACTCGGAAACCTTGGGCCTTCTATTCCCCGGGAATCTCTCCTCGTTCCCGACCATGATGCCCTCCTGATCCCCGCCTAGCCACTTACCAACTTCTCCCAAGTTCCTCGTGCCCTAGCCCTGAATATACCTTTTTCTCTAGTTTCACTCCTACCTCCACTGAGGTCTTGTCCATGAGACACATCCACTGTTCCCTTAACCCCATAACTGCTGACCATCCAACTTCCCTTCCTGGCCCCCATGCTAGCTGACATGTTAGGTTCCCTTTTCTCAGGTATAGCCCCCTTCCCTTTCAAAACCCTTTTCATCAACCCCTCCTCAAAAATCCACCCTTGACTCCTCAACCGGGAAAATTTCCTTCATCTGCAACTTCCCTTTCCTCTCCAAAGTCTTTCAACATCACCTCCCTAATCTTTGCCCATCTTTTCACATATCCAAGTTCACACACCTTCTGCATCTGGCACAGCACTTAGACAGCTCCAACCAGAGTCACAAGTGACATCCACTGTGACAGTGCCTTATCCACCCTTGTCTTCCTTGCTCTCTCTGCAGCCTTTGACATGGTCAACTGTACCTTTCTCCTCCAACCCTCCCTTCCATTATCCAGTTAAGTGGGGTTGCTTTCTGCTTGCTTCTATCCTGTTCTATCTGGTCATAGCCAGAACAGCTCCATCAAAGAATCCTCTTCTAATGCTGCACCGTTACTTCTGGCTTCCTGCTCTTCCTCACCTGCATGCTGTCCCATGGTGACATCATTTGCAGGCATGGGGTCAGCTTGTACCTCAAGACTAATGACACCCAGCTTTCAACTACCTTTTTCAACCCCTCCACTACTTCTGTGTTGTCAGACTATTTGTCCAACATGCTGTCCTGGATGAGCTGCAATTTCCTCCAGTTAAACATTGGGAAGACTGAAGCCACTGTCTTCAGCGCCAGTCACAAATTCTATATATTTGCCCAATTCCATCCCCATCCCTGGCCACTGTCTCAGGCATCACGGGACTGTTTGTAACCTTGGCATCCTATTTGATCCCTATATACTCTCCATCACAAAGACTATCCACTTCCACCTCTCTAACATTGCCCCGCCTCTGTCTCCACTTCAGCTCATCTCCTCCTGATATCCTCATCCACGGCTTTGTCACCTTCAGACTCAACTATTGCAGTGCTTCCTGGTCTGCCTCCCATCTTGCTCCTCTGTAAACTTCAGCTCATCCGAAACACTGCTGCCCTTCTCCTATCTCGCACCCAATCCTGCTTCATCCATCACCTCTGTCCTTTCTGACCTGCATTGGCTCCTGGTTCTACAGTGCCTTAAATTGAAAATTCTCATTCTCGTGTTCAAATCCCTTCATGGCCTCACCCCTCCCTACCTCTAACCTCCTCCTGAATTCTGTGTTCCTCTGACCCTGGCTTCTTGTGCATCACCCTCCCTTTCCGCCACCATGGGTGTGTTCGGCCACCTCGGCTCTGGAATTACATTCACTAAATCTCCCCGCCTCTCCAGCCCCACTTTTTCTTTTAACACCTTTCTTAAAACTCGCTTCTTTAACCAAGCTTTTGGTCACTTCTAATATTTCCTTCTTTGGCTCAGCATCTATTTCTCTTCTGATTTCACCTCCGTGAAGCACCTTGGGATGTTTTTCTGTATTAAAGGGGCTATTATAAATTCAAGTAGTTCTTCACTGTGGATTGCAGTAGTGCATTTTGTTTTAATAAACCACTTCCATTTTTAAAATCTAATTAAATAGAAAAAGATTGCTGTATTTCATCGATGACACGATACAGTCTGATGTGTTTAAAAGAGCTTGAAACATTGGAGGAATCCCAATCATTAGATCAACACGGGGAGATTGTTTTCTTTATGAGATACAGTGGCTGTCATTTTACATTCAGGGAAAAGGACAATAACAGCAAGGCAATTTGTTAAAAATGCGTTGCCACGACAAAGTAGGCTATTCAGTAATTATCTTAGCTGTTTAGAATTGAACAACAGTTTGATATTAGTTGGTTTCTTTGATATTTTTGCTCCCTGCTGCTGAAACTGAGCCAAGCTTTGAATTCAAATTCTTTTCACAGAATGGCTTCTGTCTGCAAATGCTGTGCAGAGGTAACCATTCAGGAAGTGTTCTAGCCAATCAGCTTCAGTTTTATATGCTGGTAAAGAAGAGTGTCCAATTGCAGTTGAGGTATTTTGGAGACTGACAGATCATCAGGCATATGTGCCAAGCCCTTCTCTGAGCACTGAGTTACTGGCCACCATGTTTTTTTAAGTATTGACTTAACCCTGTGTTACAGTACAATGCAACCACAGAGGTAAGCACCAAACAGTTTATTTCATGTACTTTTAAAGTGTTAAAGATTATCTACATGTACTTTCAGGATCTGGCTGTTGTAAAAACTAGCAAACCAAGTACTTTCAGTAGTTGCAGTGGTAGAGTTTTACTTTCTGCTTCCCCTGGTCACATGTTAGTGTCATCCTGTTCAGTAGTGATTCTATTTAAAGTGTGATCAGCTGTATTTTATATATATATATATATATATACCTTAAGGGAGAATTTACTTTTGGTTCACACTGTTCTGATCCTCACTAATCAATTATAGTGGCCTTCTCTTTAACAGAAGGTGCTTGCCCTATTGTGTAGCTGAGTCACATGCCTGTTGGTGGGCAAATAGAAGAAGCAGTACAGAAGCAGGCAACTGCCCTACAGGGAGTCAAGGCAGGCTATAGCTAGTTTGAATTGCAAACAAGATCACCATCGTCACTAAGAAGGTAGGATACAGATTGCGCTGTCACAAAATTAAATGCAGATCTGCTTCTGTTAGCATTTAGTTCAGTATATCCCTTTTTAATGTGGCAAAGCAAAATGGCAAATTTCATGGGGGAGGGGTAAGAGGGTGAGCATGGAAAGGAACTGATGCACTGAAATTTTGGGATTAGATCAGAGATAGTTAATAATAGTGCAGTATGTAATGTGCACAGCCCAGATAGAGCCAGGCTGCTTTCAGAAAAGGAGGTTGTACCTGTGTGTGATGTTGAATACCTTTGTGCAGGAAAGACACACCGAGTCCCATACATGTGCAATCAGCAGCACAACAATGATGTATACAGACACGAACACATCTACTTTGTGTGTTTAATAACACAGAATGACTATGTACAGGAATGATGAACGCTATTCTATTTGTGAATGCAAACTGTATATTAATGCATCCAATTTTTTCCCCCTATTTTCTTCTGTTAACCGTAGTTAATTTGAATAATTGAGGATCTTGTCCTTCAGCATCCTGCGTCAGTAAGGTTTTCTCCTTGAACGGGAGGGTAGGATGTTCTGGCCTGTAACCATCCACCCTGGATGTCATCAATGCTTCCCTGCCTTCAACTTGCAGAGCATCTTTCTCTTGCCCGCCAACCTGGCTAAAACTAGTCACATTTGCTGCCTTGTGGCCTGTGATTCAAACCGTAGTTGGCCATTTGTAGCTGCCTTCTATTAAGTTTTTGAATAAGCTTTATTTTGCTCTCCAGTGAAAAAAAACTGAGTCCAAAATGGATGTTGGCTAGCCTGGGAAGACAAAGTGTTAAACTGTTAACATAGTGTTCTGTAAGTGTGAGTGCTGTTGTAGGAATACAGCAAGACATCAAGGAAATCTGCTTTTTACAGTCATCTCCCAATTGTCAGTTTGAATTAACTACTGCACGGCAATAATTTAAACTTATTTTTATGCCAATGTAAAACATTACAGTGCAGAACAGTACTGTCTTTTTAAAAAAAAAAAAGTATTTTCTTGTTATTTATTTACCCTGGCCGTCTTTGCATTAGCTACACAGAGAGGCATATGCCACTATGAATCGATGCACAAAAAGATCACAGTGATGACTGGACTCCCTTTTTCTCTCTTGCTGCCTTCCCCTCCCCCGCCGCCCCGGGGGCGGGGGAGTGGGGGGAGGGAGGCTGTGGGAAACACAGACAATTGTAAAAATGTCTCTCCCTGCAGCAATGCAGCTGCATTCAGGAATTACTAGTGTGGGAAATCGTGGAGACAACCCATGTAGCTAGCCGCTTTATGGCACTCTATAGCCAATGTGTACTGTGCTGCCCGTCTCCCTTTTTTTTAATGGTTATTGATTCTTAAAGTCTGCATACTTATCGGCCAAGGCTTAAAGCAAACGTTTAGCCCTTTGACAGTGTGATGTTGGAAGGAATGAAGAAAGGACGATACAGCAGATATTTGCCAGTTGAGTGAATGGGAGCTGAAATTGTGTCTCTCAAAGGGCTCTGTCCCATTCTTTCTGTCTATCACTTAAAATACATGCTCTCATTCAGTTCTTTTGGTGAGTTTATAACCGATTACAAAGAGAGAAAGACTGCAGAAGTGGCACTAGCAGCTTAGACTGGCCACAGCTCAGTGTTTTCAGCTTCTTCAACCCTAACTGTGCTGTGCACAAGAAGTATTTATTTTGATCAAGATGTGAACTGGTATGCAGTTTGTCAAAATACTGTGAATTACTCACACCCCCCCCCCCCCCATATTTTAAAATTGCTGTAAACAATTTTGATGATTGATTAATAAAGCATTGGCCCATATAGTTGAAGGTTCAAGGGTTTTTTCGGTTACCCAGTGCTTGTTTCGCTTTCTTTTTTTTTTCCTTTTTTTTCAAACTGCACTGGGCTCTTACTGTGGCTCAGTGATGAATGTATTAGAACATAAGAACATAAGAAACAGGAACAGGAGTAGGCCACACGGCCCCTCGAACCTGATCCGCCATTCAATAAGATCATGGCTGATCTGATCATGGACTCAGGTCCACAACCCTGCCCACTCCCCATAACCCCTTATCCCCTTATCGTTTAAGAAACTGTCTATTTCTGTCTTAAATGTATTCAATGTCCCAGCTTCCACAGCTCTCTGAGGCATCGAATTCCACAGATTTGTAACCCTCTGAGAGAAGAAATTTCTCCTCATCTCAGTTTTAAATGGGCAGCCCCTTATTCTAAGATCGTGCCCTCTAGTTCTAGTCTCCCCCATCAGTGGAAACATCCTCTCTGCATCCACCTTGTCGAGCCCCCTCATAATCTTGTACGTTTCGATAAGATCACCTCTCATTCTTCTGAATTCCAATGAGTAGAGGCCCAACCTACTCAACCTTTCCTCATAAGTCAACCCCCTCATCTCCGGAATCAACCTTGTGAACCTTCTCTGAACTGCCTCCAAAGCAAGTATATCCTTTCATAAATATGGAAACCAAAACTGCACGCAGTAGTCCAGGTATGGCCTCACCAATACCCTGTACAACTGTAGCAAGACTTCCCTGCTTTTATACTCCATCCCCTTTGCCATGAAGGTCAAGATTTCATTGGCCTTCCTGATCACTTGCTGTACCTGCATATTAACCTTTTGTGTTTCATGCACAAATACCCCCATTGTGAGAGATGGGGTGGTGCTGAGCCATTCAGACCATGAGTGTCCAGACAGGTTTCATTCCTGGTGTCTGTTGGGTTAGCTGATCTCGGCTGGATCAGCAGTGGGGCCACAATATTAGGCCTCCATATTCACTCCCCTACAGCTCCTGAACTTGATTGCTATCCAGTAACTCGAACAGGACAATGTCCATGTGAGAATAGGATGCTGTAATGTCCCACAGTGCAATAGCTGCAGGCACTCATTGAATGGGCATATTAAAAATGGCCATTTTGGTAAGTTACTGGGCTGCTGCTGTCAACTGGAAAGCCGTCACTATATACCTTGTTTGAGCCCCTTCAATAAGCTTTTAATTCTGCCCACAGCACTGGCCTCCCAGCTCAAAGTCATGAGTAACATCTCCCACATCTGTTCCCATCTTTCCCGCAACTTCATGTTTGAACGCCTCCAATCACGTTCCTGCTCCCGCCATAGCACTAAAACGGCATTTATCAAAGTCACGTAGTCTGTGACCATGGCAAACTATCCCTCCTCATTCTTTTCGACCTGTCTGCAGCCTTCAACATGTTTGACCACACCATCCTTCTCCAGCGCCTCTCCTCTGTTGTCCAGTTGGATGGGACTTCACTCACCCAGTTCCATTCTTATCTATACAGTCATAGCTAGAGAATCACTTGCATTGGCTTCTTTTCCCGCTCTTGCACATTTACCTCTGAGGTCCCTCAAGGATCTTCCTTGGCCCCTTCCTGTTCCTTATCTACACGTTGCCCCTCGGCGACATCATCTGAAAATGCAATGTTAGGTTCCACATGTATGCTGACGCCATCCAGCTCCATCACCACCTCTCTGAATCCCTGCACTGTCTCTGATTTGTCACGATGCTTGTCTGACCATCCGGTGCTGGATGAGCAGAAATGTCCTAAATATTGGGACGATAAAAGCCATTGTCTTCGGTCCCTGCTAAAAACTATGCTCCTGAGCCACCGACTCGAATCCTCTCTCTGGTCACTGCGAGACTGACCCAGACCGACGGTAACCTTGGCGTATAATTTGAGTCTGAGATAAGCTTCTGACCACACATCCGCTCCATCACCAAGACACCTACTTCAAACTCGTCTACTTCTGAAACCATCATCCATGCATTTGTTACCTCAAGATTTGATTATTCCAATGCCTTTCTAGCTGGCCTCCCATCTCCCACCCTCCAAAAACTTGAACTCATCCAAACCTCTGCTGCCCATATCCTCTAACTCACACCACCATTGGCAGCCGTGCCTTTAGATGTCTGGACGCTAGGCTCTTAAATTCCCTCCATAAGCCTCTCTACACTTCTTTCTCTCTCTTCCTTTTAAGATACTCTTTTTAAAACCTACCTCTTTATCAGTCCTAATAGCTCCTTATGTGGTTCGGTGTCATTTTTTTTTGATAACACTCCTGTGAAGCGCCTTGTGACATTTTACAATGTTAAAGGGGCTATATAAATCGAAGTTGTTTGATTGTTTGAGTCCTTTCCATAAGGTCTTCATCCTGCCTACAGCACTGACCTCCCAGCTCAAAGTCATGAGTAATATCTTTGTGTCTCTGGCTTTGACTCCCTGGCTGTCTCCACAACTGTGGCATTTTGTTTGACGTTGAGCTGAACTTCAAGTTTCACATTCATTGGGTGACATTGACTCTTTTTATAACCCCGTTAGCACCTCCGAGTGGGTGGGGGGGGGCGGGGGTGGTGGGGGGAGGCGCTAATGGACTGCAATGGCGTTTCTGCCCGGGGGTGGGGGGGTCGTTACCGCCTCCAGGGAAATTGCCCTGGAGGTTTGGATGGGGTGGGGGGGGGGGGGCTGTCTCAGCAGCGGCGCGCCCTGCAATTAACACGGCGGGCTGGCGCGCAACCGGTGATGACATCATCGCCATGCGCGCCGACCTCTTAATATACAAGGGAATTGCCCCACGGGCCGCGGGGCTGGCGCGAGTGTACGTCATGGCCGTGAAGCTGGCGGACATCAGCTGCCGGTACACCCCTTAAAAGGGAGGCCTATAGCGCCCAGGCCGCCATCTTTATTTGTCGGCCGCCATCGTGCAGCCCGGTATTCTGTTTTGGGTGCCGGGCTGCTGGCCCGATCTCGCGTGTCTCTGGTGGCCCAGTGGCGGCCACCGAATGGCCATGCAGAGTGCGCAGCGGCCCTTTAATTGAAGGGGAGGGGCGTGTAGTGCTGAGCTCAGCATCACGCTACCGCCCCGGGATCGCCCCCTCAAAGGAAGCGGAGTGTCGGAGACAGCGCTCCGCCTCCTTTTGAGGGGCGTATGGCCCAATTCCATGTCGGGGGCGGTAAAAGTCCCGGCTCCGGAAGGTTACCGCCCCAATCGGGGCAAGGGTTGGAACAGTAGTAGTGATGTTGGGGAGGGCATCAAACAGGAAATTAGGGGTGCGTGCAATAAAGGTGCAGCAGTTATAATGGGTGACTTTAATATGCACATAGATTGGGCTAACCAAACTGGAAGCAATACGGTGGAGGAGGATTTTCTGGAGTGCATAAGGGATGGTTTTTTAGACCAATATGTCGAGGAACCAACTAGGGGGGAGGCCATCTTAGACTGGGTGTTATGTAATGAGAAAGGATTAATTAGCAATCTCGTTGTGCGAGGCCCCTTGGGGAAGAGTGACCATAATATGGTGGAATTCTGCATTAGGATGGAGAATGAAACAGTTAATTCAGAGACCATGGTCCAGAACTTAAAGAAGGCTAACTTTGAAGGTATGAGGCGTGAATTGGCTGAGATGGATTGGCGAATGATACTTAAGGGGTTGACTGTGGATGGGCAATGGCAGACATTTAGAGACCGCATGGATGAACTACAACAATTGTACATTCCTGTCTGGCATAGAAATAAAAAAGGGAAGGTGGCTCAACCGTGGCTATCAAGGGAAATCAGGGATAGTATTAAAGCCAAGGAAGTGGCATACAAATTGGCCAGAAATAGCAGCGAACCTGGGGACTGGGAGAAATTTAGAACTCAGCAGAGGAGGACAAAGGGTTTGATTAGGGCAGGGAAAATGGAGTACGAGAAGAAGCTTGCAGGGAACATTAAGACGGATTGCAAAAGTTTCTATAGATATGTAAAGAGAAAAAGGTTAGTAAAGACAAACGTAGGTCCCCTGCAGTCAGAATCAGGGGAAGTCATAACGGGGAACAAAGAAATGGCGGACCAATTGAACAAGTACTTTGGTTCGGTATTCACGAAGGAGGACACGAACAACCTTCCGGTTATAAAAGGGGTCGGGGGGTCTAGTAAGGAGGAGGAACTGAGGGAAATCCTTATTAGCCGGGAAATTGTGTTGGGGAAATTGATGGGATTGAAGGCCGATAAATCCCCAGGGCCTGATGGACTGCATCCCAGAGTACTTAAGGAGGTGGCCTTGGAAATAGTGGATGCGTTGACAGTCATTTTCCAACATTCCATTGACTCTGGATCAGTTCCTATGGAGTGGAGGGTAGCCAATGTAACCCCACTTTTTAAAAAAGGAGGGAGAGAGAAAACAGGGAATTATAGACCGGTCAGCCTGACATCGGTAGTGGGTAAAATGATGGAATCAATTATTAAGGATGTCATAGCAGTGCATTTGGAAAGAGGTGACATGATAGGTCCAAGTCAGCATGGATTTGTGAAAGGGAAATCATGCTTGACAAATCTTCTGGAATTTTTTGAGGATGTTTCCAGTAGAGTGGATAAGGGAGAACCAGTTGATGTGGTATATTTGGACTTTCAGAAGGCGTTCGACAAGGTCCCACACAAGAGATTGATGTGCAAAGTTAGAGCACATGGGATTGGGGGTAGTGTACTGACATGGATTGAGAACTGGTTGTCAGACAGGAAGCAAAGAGTAGGAGTAAATGGGTACTTTTCAGAATGGCAGGCAGTGACTAGTGGGGTACCGCAGGGTTCTGTGCTGGGGCCCCAGCTGTTTACACTGTACATTGATGATTTAGATGAGGGGATTGAGTGTAGTATCTCCAAGTTTGCGGATGACACTAAGTTGGGTGGCAGTGTGAGCTGCGAGGAGGATGCTGTGAGGCTGCAGAGCGACTTGGATAGGTTAGGTGAGTGGGCAAATGCATGGCAGATGAAGTATAATGTGGATAAATGTGAGGTTATCCACTTTGGTGGTAAAAACAGAGAGACAGACTATTATCTGAATGGTGACAGATTAGGAAAAGGGGAGGTGCAAAGAGACCTGGGTGTCATGGTACATCAGTCATTGAAGGTTGGCATGCAGGTGCAGCAGGCGGTTAAGAAAGCAAATGGCATGTTGGCCTTCATAGCAAGGGGATTTGAGTACAGGGGCAGGGAGGTGTTGCTACAGTTGTACAGGGCATTGGTGAGGCCACACCTGGAGTATTGTGTACAGTTTTGGTCTCCTAACCTGAGGAAGGACATTCTTGCTATTGAGGGAGTGCAGCGAAGGTTCACCAGACTGATTCCCGGGATGGCGGGACTGACCTATCAAGAAAGACTGGATCAACTGGGCTTGTATTCACTGGAGTTCAGAAGAATGAGAGGGGACCTCATAGAAACATATAAAATTCTGACGGGGTTAGACAGGTTAGATGCAGGAAGAATGTTCCCAATGTTGGGGAAGTCCAGAACCAGGGGTCACAGTCTAAGGATAAGGGGTAAGCCATTTAGGACCGAGATGCGGAGGAACTTCTTCACCCAGAGAGTGGTGAACCTGTGGAATTCTCTACCACAGAAAGTTGTTGAGGCCAATTCACTAAATATATTCAAAAAGGAGTTAGATGAGGTCCTTACTGCTAGGGGGATCAAGGGGTATGGCGAGAAAGCAGGAATGGGGTACTGAAGTTGAATGTTCAGCCATGAACTCATTGAATGGCGGTGCAGGCTAGAAGGGCCGAATGGCCTACTCCTGCACCTATTTTCTATGTTTCTATGTTTCTATGAATCCTGAACCCAAGAATTCCCTCCCAAAACCACATCGCATTGCTATCTCTGTTCCCAACTTGTAAAGCCTCTTTAAAAATTTATATCTTAGACCGTGATTTTGGTTTCACCTAAAATACTTCACATTTTGATTGGTCTACCCCCCACCCCCCCAAACTGCTGTGAAATGACCGAGTATTGTAAATGTGTGTATTTTTTCCTTTTTTTAAAATTTGGACATTTATTTTTAAAAGAGTGCAGGAGCTCACGTTACACATGGAGCATTTAGATTGTTACATAACACTACATTTGCTCCAACAATATGTGCATTATCTGTAGAATTTGCTGTGGTTCCTGAGTAGCAATAGAAAACTCCTGGGCTGCAATAATGTCACACTGATGCCTGACTTATGGTTGTGATTCGATGGCCAATCTGCCAGCTGACAAACCTGCACTGCTGACTCCGGGGGCTGTTTCTTTTGTAAATCATGTCGCTGAAGGGCCAAGTCCACAGTGCAGACCAACAGCAAGGTCAGGCAGTGGTGATACAGATTTTGTGTTTTTTAAAATCCTATAGATAGTAGGAGGAAGGGCGGGCCTGAGCAAATGAGGAATTTTGAGGCCCTATCTTTGTCAGTGTGAGTGGCTCAGAAGCAAGACAATAGTCAGGAGTACGTGCTGCACAACTGTCTGGTAATGTGTGTCCATTGTAACACTAGCCAGATTCAAGTGGAGGCTGTGCAGGCAATGGGTGGGGGAGGGGACTTTGAAGCTCAATGGTAAAAAAAATTAAGCATCCAAAATCACCCCATCGGTAAGTTTTAAAGCTATGGACTTTATTAGTAGAAGATGGCCACCACTTCTCTCTCATTCTTTTAATGTACAGTTCTATAAAAAGAGTTGAACAGGGATTTGGTAAAATGTCTCAGGAGCTTGCACTGTTGACATAATTCAAAGAATTTGGTAGTTCGGCATTAAAGAGTTTGATTTTTGAATGGTTTGTTTTACTAAGCTTTATCAAATGCCTAAACTATTTTTATAAATTGAAAAAGTGGTCTGGTAGAAACCATTTGCACACTAGCCTGGTCAATTTTAGATGATTTTAATTTGCAGTGTTCAAATTTAAAGTACCCTGAATGTACACTCCCAGTTACATGGCCTGAAACTATTAAGTATCTTGCCGAAGAAGGTTAAAATGTAGCAAGTGACTGCATTTTCATATGACTTAATTCTCCCCCCCTGTGCCCCCCCCCCCCCCCCCCCCATTTATTGCAGAGGAAAGGTTTTTTTTAAATGGTGATCTCTACTCCTGTACCACAGACTGACCTAAAGAATAACATTCATTGACCGGACCTACCTGGATTATTTTATCTTTCATCATTATTTTTAATAAAGTCTAAAAATGGCTGTGCTGGCAGGGCCTACATGGAACAACAAAATGTATTGAAAATCATAATCGTAAAAACCACTTTCCATGTTGTGGAGGACTGAAAATAGCGGTTTTTTTTTGGCAGCTTTTTAAATCCCCCTCCTCCTCCAAGTGTCTGTGTATCTATCTGTCTGCGTACATACATACTTTTGTGTTTCTTACAATCTAGGCTGCAATGCAGAAAGATGCTGTCTGAAACAAGGTAGCAGCAGCTGTACAGCTTTTGCTGCAAACCAATCATATCCTCCCATGTAGCATTTAGCCAATCGAGGCGCAGAATAGGTTAAAGATTGACAATTGCAGTAGCCGGACTCGGAAAGGCCTTCTGGAAATTTCCTCCATCTTTGTTCCACCAAAACAAGGTAAATTCAGCCAAGCTGATGAACTTTATATATTTTTAGTGGTTAAAAGAAGGTAGGATACTCTCTGTCGTTTATGTAATATACACTACACGGCTAAAATGAAGCAGTTTCTGCAGTTTTGTTAACAATTTGTATTTGGTGCTGATGGGATATGCTGTACAAGCTGTGAGACAAGAACAAACAGCCCAGTGCATTGACTCCTTGCGCCTCCTTTGTAACGTGCCGTCAGCTCTGTTCTACATTTATTTTATTGTTACAATTGCTATAGCAAAAACACCCCCAAAAAATGATTAAAATACTGATGTAATTCAGTGGCTAGGAGAAGCAGATGTCATGCCCAAGGTAAAAAGCTGGTTCAAACCGGTCTGAGCAAGTCTCCCATTGCTGCATCTGCAATGGAGCTGCTTTTTCTGTAAATATTTCAAGCCCACTGAAGGAGAGTCAGTCGTTTTTTTTTAAGAATTTGGGCTACATTTGCTGAGCTGTAAAGAATAAAATGCAGCTTCCACGTTTTCAGATTACAGCTAAAGATATTTTCTAGAAAAGATCATCGGGATTCTCACTGGCATTTAACACCAATGTAACGTTCTTTTGATTTTGTTTTTATTCTGTGTGGAATAGT